>NC_143552.1:141180000-141780000 GCF_054136105.1 Typopeltis vanoorti
TAAATTTATAGCCTTTTTGGTGAGTAAATCAGCTGCCGGTAGATCGTGTGACATTGAAGTGTTATTGTTGGTTGATTTAACTATTAATGGATCATTTGAAGTTGAAGTATTGTAATCAATTAATTCAGATGCTGGTGGATCTTTTGAAGTTGAAGTGTTGTTGTTGTTCTCTAGGGAAGCTGCTGGTAAGTCTTCTGGTGTTAAAATAATGTCATGGTCCTGCTGATTAAGAAGTAGATCCAAGTCCTCTTCAGTAACAAGTTTTTCAAGCAACTCTTTCGAAATATGACTAGATTGGAGTCCTGTTTTTGGTTTTGTTCCAAATAAAGCTTTGTAAGGTGATCGTTTAATGGTTCGATGAAAAGAGGAATTCTTTTGGAATTGAACAAATTAACAACCTATAGCCCAATTTTTTGTGTCATTGTCAATTAGCCAAGCACATAACATAGCTTCAACATCTTGATTTGATCGCTCAACAGATCCTTGACTAGCTGGATGTCGAGGCCTACCATTTACAATTTTGCACGTTGGCCACAGGCTTGTTAATTCTTGTATGATAGCAGCCGTAAACTCACGGCCATTGTCACTTTGTAGTATATGAGGACAACCTACTTCCAAAAATATTTTTAATAGCTCCATTGCTACTTCAGCAGCTCTTTTTGTAGTCAACGGTCGAAGAAAGCTGAATTTCGTCGCGTGGTTCTGGTAGTTTAATAGCCATTTGTAATTTCTATCTGGTGTCGACTGTAAGTCAACTAAATCGACTTGGCCACGATGATTGAAGTTGCTAGATACAATTGGGCAAACAAAGATTCCTTTGTTTGGAAATTTTTTTTTAGACTGACATACTGTGCACAGCTTTAAAAACTCCAGTACAACCGAAGTAGGTATTAGGTATTTCGATTTCAAACTATACAGCATTTTATCTCTTCCTCCGTGGCCAGTTGACTGATGGGTTTCCCGAAGTATGTGGTAAAAATGTTCCGTTGGTACTATTTTCACAATTGGATCGAATTCAGATGTTCTCTTCAAAATCAAAGATTTTTTTAGTACCTACTTCCATAACATCGTATTTTTTTCCATAATAGTACTGTTTATGTGTCCGTTGCAGTTTAAGTAGTGGTGCTAATTTAAATTCTTCAATGATTGTGACAGCTTCTTCTATCCTTTCGCGAGTCCACAAAGGTTTTTCTTTTTCATGCCGCTTGTTCAAAAACGTCCTGACAGTTTCATTGAACTGTTCTTCAGATACAAATTCGGTCAGAGTTCGATTTTTTTCTATATCTGAACTCATTTTTCTACGGTAGGTACTTTATAAAACTCGAAATATAGAAAACAATAATAAAAATGTGCGCAGCCTTCCTCGCGTAATGTTTGGCCGGCACGGACGCCAGAGGGGAGCTTGTATCCACGAAAAATGTTTAAAATTTCACTAGATCATATCCTTTTTGTTTTTAAAAATATCAGCTTAAAGGACTATTGTTGTATTAACTATTCTACATTTAATAATGCATGGTTTACTAAATAAATACTTTTAATATCTAAACAATATTATTTCATCTTTTCACTAAAACAGTTAAGGGATTTGATCAAATCACTTACTTTCTTCAGGGAAATCACTCCACAGAGTTGTTATTTCAACATCTTCCGTGAATTGATCATATCCCTATTTTCATCATTTCCCTGCGACATATACACACACACACACACATATATATGTATATACACACACACACACACACACACATATATATACACATACGCACACACACATTATATACACATACACACACACACACACATTATACACACATACACACACACACACACACATTATACACACATAAACACACACACACACACACACATATATATTTTAAAACATAGATTTAATGACTTAAAAAACCACGATGGAAAAGATTAGCTATACAGAAAGAATATCAAATCAAGAAGTTTTAAGACGAGTTGGGATGGAAAGAACACTGTTAAAGAATATTATGCAAAGAAAGACTAGATTTGCAGGACATCTTCTGAGAGGTTCTTCGGGACACCTGACAAGAACTATATTACGAGGGAAAGAGAAGACGTGGAAGACCAACTAGAGAGTGGTTTAATGACATCGTGGAATGGACTGGTTTAAGAATGATGGAAGTGACAGACAGAGAGAAATGGAGAAGAGCTGCTCATTTGCTGCAACCCTCTTGCTAGAGGATGCTACCGGACGACGACGACGATGAATGAGAATATACAACTAGTTTCGGCTTATAACAGCCGGAAATTACAGGTAAAAATTGCCATACATAATTGATACATAAAAAACGTATTTTTTTTAAGTTGTTCTAACAGGCATGCCATTGTTTATTGCAAGTGTGCGTGCAGGCTCATGTGAACGCCAATATTGAATAACTGCAGCATGGCTATCTGAAATGTTATAACTCAAATTGTTGTTTAAGTGGACAGGGTTCAGCAGGATTTCTACAATTTTTCTCTCAAACTCATCATCACAGTGAAAAATATTTTCTGATCTATCCCAGCAAACGGAGTGGCTTTGTTGATCATCATTAGGATTATTTGTAAAAAGAACATGACTGGATAATGCAGTTGCATGAGATCTTTTGTAAGAGATGTCTCTCTTATGCTCTTCTATACGTTGTTCAATAGATTTGTTAGTTTGTCCAAAATAAGGGATATTGCAATTTAGGTTGTGATGAGTAGGCTTTGGATGGCTGATTAGAGAACGGATTTTAGGAAGTGTGGTGAAGAACGTCCTGATATTGTATTTTTTAAGGACTTTAGCTAATTTTTTAGAGACTGTTAATGTATAGAATGGAGATGCTACCTTTAAAATTAATAGATTCTGTTGTGCGCCGCCTAGGAGGATCCAGAAGAAATTTCTTAATCGTTTTTTCAGAGTATCCATTTTGTAGTTCATCTGGTTCATTCAAGAGAGAGAGCGTGCTCTGTGTCCTAAGGTAGATATAGTTCCAAGTTTTTGTGGTGGAAAATGATGAGAAAGATTATGCAGATATCTATTGGTATGAGTAGGTTTTCTGTATATAGAGATTTTTAATCTTTCAGAGCATCGTGTAAGCATGACATCCAGGAAAGGTAAGGAGTTATTATTTTCTAGATCAGCAGTAAATTTTATATTAGGATGTTGGATGTTTAGATGATGAAGAAAATCTATGAGAGATGTGTGCCTGCGATTCCAAATAATGAAAATATCATCAACATATCGTTTCCAAACTTTTGGTTTAAATAAGAAGGAAGATATGGCTTTCATTTTAAAATCTTCAAGGAAGATGTTAGCTAGAACTGGGGACAAAGGATTGCCCATTGCCAGGCCTTGTTTTTGTTGGTAAACGGAGTCCTGATATCTGAAGTAATCAGAATGAATGCAATGTTTTAATAAAGCAAACTTTTTTTTTGGATAATTTGTCCTTTAGTAATGTAAGTACCTCGTTAGACGAGGTACTTACATTATTTTAAAAATAAAATACATTTTATTTTTAAAATGTATCACAACAACCGAGTAAAAGCTTATGATCACACACACACATATATATATATATATATATATATTTTTTTTTTTTTAATGGATAATATTTTCTCCTGCCATTCATCATATAAGAAGCATTTATTGTCATTAATGTTTTTCACAACAAATATACTTTTATGCATTATTTTCAAGATATGAACCATATTGATATCATTCAAATCATGCTTTCAATTAATGTTCAATGAATGTTTAATCTACTAAGTTGTAGTATGAAGTACAAATGACAAATTGTTCAAGAAAATTAATTATTATATTTTGTATAATTTTTATGTACATGGCAATTAATTTTACCAAAAGTATAAATATAAACTTGTAAACAAAATATTTGTCAACAGGATGTCGAAGAGGCTATTGGAAAAAAAAAAAAGCTTAGAAATGGAGGAAAGAATATTGTAAACGGAATTAGAAATGATTTAAGTTAACATTAAAACTGAAGATATTCTAGATGCTTCAAGTAATTATTATGAAAGATTGTTAAATGAAAAACAAGTGACAAAATGGTGAGGGAAAATATTCAAGATTAATGTAATCAGAAATACACATCAAATAGAATCAGCCATCAAAAACCTGAATATAAAGGTTTTACAGTAGTTGCCACTGCATAAGAGAATTTTGGATGACTGGACTAGTCTCATGGCATCTCTCTATAAAAAAAGGATAAAACAGAATGTGAGAATTACAGAGGAATGTCCCCTGAGTGTTTCAGGTAAGATTTATGCAAGCATACCTAAGAAGAGGATAAGCAAAATGTACAAGAGAAACTTTCAGAACAAGCTGGGTTCAAGCCAAATAGACTAGATACAGAAATCATGAGGATATAAAGATCTCCATACTTAAATTTTGTAGATCTAGGGGGAAAAAAGCATATCACAAGATGACAAGAGAAAGGCTTTGCAAAACACTACTATTATATGGGCTAAATGACCAATACAAATATTGGAAATTACTTGCACTTCTCATTTTATCACTCCACTGTATACAAAGATTGGTCATATTAGTAGAGTTTATTAAAGTGCACAAATCTTCACCAACAATAACTACCTTAAACCAAGAAATTATACATTTAAAAGCATCTTCCTTAATCAATAATATCTACATCGCCTTATAGTTCTTAACTCCCATATACAACATCTACAAGGCCATCAAATGTACTGTCCAACCACTAATGTGAGAACCGTGGATGGCATAGCGGCAAGAAGTCAATTCATGTTGAAGGGGAGAAAGGAATAAGGCAATGTATGAATTCATTACCAACAGGCGAAATCATGTACTTGATATGTAAAATTTTCCTACTGTTGCACAAGCAAAATAGTTGCTTTAAAAACTAGAATTTTCATAAAAGAAAAGCTAATTTTTTGACATCATATAAACACTCATCATTAATTACCCCATTATAGGAATGGATTTGCCTTCTTCTGCTCGAGGGGTCTTCTCTCATCTGTGGTTGGACAGTATCTTCAAACATTCTAATCACAAAACTGTCTTCACTATCAGCAAAAATATTAAAACTAAAACAAAAACTCTTATAAGATTATCCAACATATTACTATGCTATAATGTTGTTTATAACATTATAACATAATAATATGATGGATTTATGAGTGCATCAGATCCATCACTTATTCACTGAGCCACTTTTAAGTGAGTATTACTGTGACTGCAAAATCCCATACCTGACGACTTATATAAAACTAAAGGAAAAAAATTCAAACAATAGAATATGCTGGTAGAGTCTGTATAATAACAATACTCCTGGATATTGGGAAAGTTACTATTATTGATTTTGAAGAGAACAGAAGCAAATTGCATTGTTCAGAATGCCTAGTTATAAGAAGTGACTAATATGCAATAAACACACATGGACTATACAGTTTTGTTACGAGGCAATTTACATAAGATTAATTAATTTCAAACTAATAAAAAAATCCCACTTAATTCCAGTCTGCTCATTTCCATTTTTATCAATAATATTTGTAGATTTGAGTCTCCAGTTTTCATATGGGAAGTATTTTGACTTTCAATGGAACACATTTTTATCTTGCTCAACACTATTTGGTGGTACATCCTATTTCAAATTCTGGACCGATCTGATGAGATCAGTATCAGAAGAATATAATCTATGAGACTTTTTTTTGTTTCGTATGCATTCTCACCATGTTTAGTCATGCACTTTTTTATGACAGAACATGGTGTTAGTAATGTCTATTCCATATCCTTAGCAAACATCTAGCAAGTACTTAAAATTATTATTAGTCTTGCCCTTTTAAACTGTGATGTCAGCAAAATTATATAAATAAATGATTAAATTCACTTATTTTAGAAAAATATAGCAGTTTTATATTGAAATCATGGGTGTATCTCTACTTAATGTTCGAAATTGATTCAAATAACAAGAGTAATCACAGCAGCCATATATGTGAACTACAAATTGTCTCTGTAACCTGAACTGCAGTCAAATCACCAAAGAATACTAACAAAATAATAACAACAAAACTTCAATATGTTCTTTCATGATGAATTTGTGTAAGAGTCACTGGGCTTACAGAAACTTTATCACAAATTTAATAGCAATTTCTTGATGAAAAATTAAGTATCTGCCTAATTCGGTAAGGTGTGAGTGTGTGTGTGTATAGATACATACATACATACACACACACACAGATATTAAGTTATATTCTTTGGTAATAATTCTTCACATCAATAAAATATGAATAATTATACATACTTTTTAAAGTATTCTCCTCCACTGTTTTCCAGCTTGTCCTTAATTTCTGGCTTATACTTTTCAATAAAGTTATTTTTTATGATATTTCCATTTTGCAGTCTTTTAAGTGATATATTCGAATTCTTTTTCTTCTTTAGTTCTAGATCACTAAAAATAAAAATTAACAATTTAACTTAAGTTGAAAATCAAGAAGTGTCCTTTAGCTTCCATGAATTTTTATGGCATGTTAAAAAAAAAAAAAAAAAAAAAAAAAAAAAAAAAAAAAAAAAAAAAGAATAATATATGAAATAACTGAAATAATGAGCCAACATGCTTCACTTCGGCGATGCAATATTATTATTCAAATAAAGTGGATATTGAATCCCACATTATTTCTTAGCCGAATAAGAAACTCTAAGATAGGAAATCTAAGAGTTTCATGCCAAACATAGAAACTACATTACATTTCAACGAGTCCGAGCATAAGCCACCACCTGGTAGTACATGCTGAGGCAACTCGTAGTAAAGGTGGAGTAAGATCCGATCACTGTCCTTAGTATTTTCCCATAATGTCAAACACCTCCTAGTGGGATGTATGCTGTTATGATACAGGAGGTCACTACCCAGACCGGTGTCGACCTTTATTGAGGTTTCATCAATGAGTAGGTAGCCCCAGATGTAAATACTGAGGTTGCAGTGATATGGAGGCAATTTCTTTACTATATGAGTTGTCAAGAGGTGCACCAATAAATAACTGAAATAAAGAGCCAACAGGCTTCACTTCGGCGATGCAATATTATTATTCAAATGAAGTGGATATTGAATCCCACATCAGGAGATGTGTTTTACATTATGGGAAAATACTAAGGACAGTGATTGGAGCTTACTCCGCCTTTACTATGAGTTGCCCCACCATGTACTACCAGGTGTTGGCTTATGCTTGGACTCGCCGAAACTTTATATAGTTTCTATATTCGGCATGGAACTCTTAGATTTCCTACCTTAGAGTTTCTTATTCAGCTAAGAAATAATGTGGGATTCAATATCCACTTAATTTGAATAATAAATATATGAAATGTTTGATTTCAGCTTAGCTGAATCTTCAATTAATATTTCAAAAAGAAATGAAGCATGAAAGGTCCATCATCTTTAATTAAAACAGTACATGAATGTGCCACAGGACATAACAGAGGTACCTGAAGAATAAAACAATTTACCACTATGTACTGCTACCAACCTAGTAGCATTTATGCGAATTGTTGTTTGGAATTTAATTCAGATAGATCATGAATCAGTTCAAGAATGCATCAAAATAGAATCAGTTACAGCTTAAAAAGTTTCTGACTGTAGTTTCAAAGACACAATGTAATAAGACAATTTTCTACCATTGTGAATATCTAAATGCTATGAAGAAGGATTCCAAACCACCAGTGGGTTAAAAACTGAGTTGTAAACAAAAATATGTGACTTGAGTAAGGAATACTTGTAAAAAATTAAAGATGGAAATCCAAACTTACGTGAAAGTAAATTTATTAGATGTAAAATTTCACCCAAGTATCAATGCATCTTCAGTTATTTTGTGTTCCATTGTTAACGTACCGAAGATGCTTTTGATACTACTGCGGAAATTTTAAAATTTATTTTCATGTAAGTTTCCAACTTTAACTTTTTTTTTTTTTTTTTTTAATACAAACATGACAGTTTGTGTTTCTATTTGAAAGCAGTAAGGAATACGGTGTTGCAAGTCTGCACAACGAAGTTTATTGCTATACTCTTGCCTTTCATCTACAGGAGAGTAAGTGTTTATCAAATTTTACATCATAATTTGAAGTATTATTCTAAATTCAAACTGCCATGTTTGTAAACAAACATGGTAGTTTGAAAAAAAAATAAAAAAATAAAAAAATATATATATATATATATATATATATTTTTTTTTAATTACCTTATCACATAACAAATATATATTATATAAATCAAGTGGATATTAAATCCAGCTAAGGTCTGGCTAGGGCAACTCGTAAATGCCAGCAAGTGTATTCCTGAAAGTTCTCTGGTCAAATATCATACAAAACTTTTATAGTTCCTGCATTCTGCTTTGAAATAATGCTGGATTTAATATCCACTTGATTTATATAATTTTGTATTGCTGAAATGAAGCCTTTTTGCTCTTTATTTTAGTAAATAACAAAGATATACGTGTGTATGTGTGTACATACACATTTGTTTGCATTTATTAATATATTTGTATATTAGCATCATCAGCATTATCAGATACCACTATGTGATTATGTGGTTACTTGCTATTGTATGTTGCAATCCTTAAGGATTTACTTAAAAATAGTGTTATATATATAATACTGTGTGTTCATTTATCGAGTTCCTGTACTCCACACTATTCTATGTGCATCGTTGCAGTCATTATGTGACTAGAGTTTTGATGGTACAACATGACAAAATTTCATGCCGGCTGGGGCGTCGCCCGGTTAAACAAGGCCCCCGTTGTTTTCGCCAGGGAACCAGGGCGAACAGCGAAAAGTCAGCTACTGGAACAAATCTGAAAATAAACCCCAACTCAACATCACCAGAGTTAAAGATCGGTAAGAAGACGTAAGAGGCCTGAATGGCAAAGAAATGGAGCTAGCTGAGGAATTAGATAAGTACCAGATCGACATAATAGGGGTGACTGAAACAAAAAAGACCAAAATTGGTGAGATCTTTCTGAGCAATAAATACAAAATGTTATATTCAGGCAATGACAATCAAGGAAAAGAAGGAGTAGCCATAGTATTCAACACAAAATACAAGGCTAATCTTCTTGAATGGCAGTCAGTCTCAAGTAGAGTAATGTGGGCAAATATGAGAATGGGGAACTGGACAATGAGACTTATTTGTGCCTATAGTCCCACAGAAGGTTCTACTAAGGTAGAAGTGGAGGAATTTTTTGAGGCTTTAGAAAAAGCAACTGACACAATGAAAAATGAAAAGTTGTTCCTTGTTGGGGATCTAAATAGCAGAGTAGGAAATGATTGTGAGACATATAAAAATATTTTGGGAAAATTTGGAGAAAAGAGCAAAGCTAATAATAATGGCAAATATCTGTTGGATTTCTGCTCAGGACATGGACTGGTTATTACTAACACCATGTTCCAACATAAAAATGTGCACAAATTAACATGGAGAGAAGAGGCCAGGAATAAGAAAAGTCTCATTGACTATGTTATTGTTGATAGTGATGTTTTCTCCCTGGTGCAGGACACCAGAGTGTACAGAGGATTTGAAATTGGAAGTGATCACTATTTAGTCTTGAGTAGGATAAAATTGAATTTCATATTGAAAAGAATAACATGTAAGAAAGTTTTAGAGCGAATAAAAGTTGAGCAGCTCTCAGATGCGAGCTGTAGACTAAAATACACCAAGATTATTGAAGAAAAAACGAAAGAGTTTGAGAACAGGAATCAAACCTTGGACATTCAGTGGCAAACTCTGAAGAAAACATTGATTGATTCTGCCAGAGAGGCATGTGGTGAGGTTGTCTGTAAGGATAAAAAAATCAGAACTCCCTGGTGGACACAGGAAGTTAAAGAGGCAGTGAAGGAAAAGAAGAAAGCATACCAAAAGTTCCTGTCAAATAAGTCAGCTTTTGCTCTTAGAGAATATAGAGACAAATGCAAGAATGCTAAACACTGTGTAAAACTAGCTAAACAAAAGTCATGGGAGGACTTTGGCAAGAATATAGAAAATAAATATCAAGAAGGTGGCAAAATATTCTGGAGGTTGTTGAAGAAGCTTAAGAATGGAGGAAAGAGTGCTATAAAAGGAATTAGAGATGATAAAGGTGACATGAAAACGCGAAAAAAAGATATCCTTGAAGTATGGAGTAATTACTTTGAAAAACTGCTAAATGAAACAAGCAGTGATGACAGCATAGTGGTAAAAAACACTGACCAGGCATGCAGTCAGGAATACATATCCATACTTGAAGTAGAAAAAGCCATCAAAGGCTTGAAATGTGGAAAGGCAGCAGGAGTAGATGATATTCGACCAGAAATGCTGAAGTATGGTGATATAAAAGTCTTACAGTGGCTGCACTGCATAGTTCAGAAAGCCTGGACAGAGGGATGAATTCCCAATGATTGGAGTAGAGCTCTCATAGTACCCATATATAAAAAGGGAAATAAAATTGCATGTGAGAATTACAGAGGTATTTCCCTATTGAGTGTTCCTGGCAAGATCTATGCAAGTATACTTGAGAAACAGTTGAGAAGAATTCTGGAAGAAAAGCTTGGTGAAGAACAAGCTGGATTCAGGCCAAATAGAGGGTGTCAGGATCAGATCTTCACTTTACGACAAATAGTGGAGAAATCATGGGAATATAACAAAGATCTGTATTTAAGTTTTGTCGATCTGGAAAAGGCATATGACAAGGTGCCAAGAGAAAAGCTATTCAATACGCTGCAGTTATATGGTGTCAATGGGGCATTATATCAAGCAATACTTAGTCTTTATTTGAGTTGTAAGTCAGCAGTTAGAATTGAAGGAAGTACAGGAAGATGGTTTAATGTTAAATCTGGTGTGAGACAAGGATGTACATTATCCCCTCTGTTATTCATTATCTATATGGATCACATTATGAAGGAAAGTGGTATTAAACATGATATCAAAATTGGAGATGTTAATGTCAGCTCTTTGCTTTATGCGGATGATGTTATACTTCTAAATAAATCCACTACAAGTCTGCAAGATTCTCTGACTAAATTGAATAGCTGTTGTAATAGATATGGTATGAAGGTCAGCAATAAAAACACAGACAATGAAAATAGGCAGAATCATTGAAAATGTCAACTGTGTTGTGAATGGAGAACCTGTGGAACAAGTAAAACATTTCAGCTATTTAGGCACGATTTTTACTGAAGATGGTAAATTAAATATAGAAATAGACAACAGAATCAGCAAAGCTGGTATGGTGGGAAGTCAATTGAATAAATTCATATGGAATAAGAGAGAAATTAGTCAGAACACTAAATTAGCTGTATACAAGACAGTGTTCAAACCAGTTTTAACTTATGGATCTGAGATCTGGGTCAGAAGTAAAACACTTGACCAAAGACTAGAGACCACAGATATGAGAGTCCTGAGAAAGATTATAGGCATGAACAGATGGCATCAATGGCAGTATCATATTAAAAATGAGGATATTAGGAAAGAACTTGACATTGTCAGCATCCAGGAATGCGTTAGCAGAGCTAATCTCAGGTGGTATGGTCACTTAAACAGAATGGGCGAAGAAAGATTAGCAAAACAAGTGTTCTCTGCCAGGTTGGCAGCAAAACGACCCAGAGGAAGACCAAGATATAGGTGGATTGATACGGTACAAAGTGCTTTAGACGATAGAAATATAAGATCTGATAATGTTGGAGTGTTGACAAGTAATAGACTGATTTGGAGGAAAATTGTAGATAGGAAATTAATAATGATGTAATTTTTTCATGTAGTACTATCATATCCTGTACACCTCTTGAGGGTACATGGCAGGAATTTGATGATGATGATGATGATAAAAATAGTGTTGTATATATAATACTGTGTGTTCATTTATCGAGTTCCTGTACTCCACACTATTCTATGTGCATCGTTGCAGTCATTATGCGACTAGAGTTTTGCTTTGAATCTCAGTAATGGATATACACGTTAGTTGTGATTATTTCAGACAGCTGTAACAGAGAACATGAGCAGTCGAGTAGGCAAGCCAGGAGGGAGAGCTAGAATGAAGGGGAAAAAACTACTGAGTTAAGTTCTGTGATCTTGGAAAGGTTTTATATGCATTTATAACTACTCTCCAAGGAGGAAGTGTGAAATTAATAATCGAAGGACAGTATAATGTACCAAATATTCGTATATTAGTGAGAATGTTACGTGCTTAATGAAATGCAAATGGAATATGTTCCAAGGAGCAAGATGGATTTTTTTTTTTTTTTTTTTTTTTTTTTTAATTGAAAGTGAATTTGGAACTGCTCAATTAAATGTATTCCTGTTGTCTGAGCAATTATTCTTCATGCCTACTTCAGAAAAATGAAGGAAAGATGTGTGAAGGAAATTTGCTTAGTAGAGGAAGACATTATTATTAGACTTCCATAGAGTAAGGGACTCATCAAGGGATGCCACACATCACTGACACCAGCTACCATACCTTCTCTTAAACTCATTCACACTAAATGCACTCACTACTTCAACAGGCAACACTCACTTATGGCTCTATGAGAGGAAAATTTATACCTTTCTTAACTGAACACGAACTAAACTTCCATGGATGCTCCCTTGTCCTCTCCTTACATTCCATATAATGAAAAATTTTATCAGTTGATATCTTATAACACCCTCTCAAAAGTTTACAGACCTCTATCATATCATCACCCCTTTCTTGTGCCTACCAGTGTCTGCAGTCCAAATACTCTCAATCTATCATCTTTTTCGTGGACTTTTACAACTTCTTTATTCCTTTGGAATCCAAGAGACCAAATCTGTGCAGAGTAGTTCAAGTACAGTCATAACAAGACATTGCAAAGAGGTAAAGTGATCTCTACATCCAAACACGTGGAGATCAACATCGAATTTATCCTGAGTTGTACTAGTATAATATGCTGTTAGATATTGCATCATGCAAAAGTACATAACTTGACATTTACTAACACTGAATTGATAGCTCTGTGTTAAGGCTTAAGTGCTTGGAGGACATCATGAAAGTGTAATGGAATATTTACAGCACTAGGAGAGGATTAAAAACTAATTTTAATGCTTCCAATATTTCATCTCAGTCACTGAGACATCCTCAGGGATTAGAAAACTCTTGTAACATGCACACAAAGATAACATAATACTAAAACTCCTCCTTTATCCCTGCAACTGCTGTGGAACAATCTTCCCCTTGTTGTGTTCCCCAGGGGAAAACGGTATACAGTCATTCAAATCAAATGCGAACAAGTACCTTCTTTCCCGACCAACCACCCGTACACGGTACTAACGTACTATGATCAACCAACCTCTCACGTATGGGCTCAACATTAAAAAAAAAAAAAAAAAAAAAAAAAAAAAACGTGGGTGACTCTCGAGTCCTATCTAGGTGGTGCACCCTCTATAAGCATTTGCAGGCAGTCTAGGATGTAAAATGGGACATCTGACAATTATTGTTTCCCAAATTTTGGGAAGTTTTATGCATCCGTATTTAATTAAAGTTAGGTTGATTTCCGAGTGCTGCTGCAGATTCTAAAAACAGTCTTTCCTTTTTAAATTTACTATGGTGGAGCATGGTGGTTTTGTTCCAGGAGATCCTGTGAGTTGTATCTAATACATGGTCTGCAAGGCCAGACTGACCATAGTTGTGATGGCAGATGTATGATTTGTGTTTTTCTAAATGGATAGTCACTGATCTGCCTGTCTGTCTGAAGCAAGCCAATTTAGGAACAGGGTACTTTATCAACTCCAGGCACTGAGAGAGGAAGGAGCCGATCTTTGGTAGAATGGATAAGGGTAGCAAGTTTCTCATGAGGTTTAAAAGCTGTGTAGAGATTGTACTATTTTAAAGACCTGGCTATTTTTCCCGATGCGTCACGGATGTAGGGGATGGTGATGGCATTTCTGAAATCCTTCTGAAGAAGTGGCCAAGGAATGGAGGAGGAACTGATTATTTTTTTAATTCTGTAATCACTGTAGTCCAGGAAAGGAAGATGATGTGTATGTGGTTGAGTTCGGTGGGGAGGTTTCACTGGAACAAAGATTATTGGCTTTATTGGTTAGAATTTTAATAATGTCATATGGCTTTTGAACTTTAGTTTCTTTGAGCAAATTGGGTTTAACATTCTCTGGCAAGCTGCTGACCCAATCAAAGAATGTTTCCTGTGTTGGCTGGCCAGATATAGTGACATAGCCTTCATCTCTGTGGTGGCCTTTCTGGAAGTATACACTTCCAGTATGCATTGTATACCTATCTATTCACCTCCACACTATGACTATAATGAGGTACAGATAGGTTAGAGGATGGCCTTGAAAAAAACAGCATTTTCTTCTGCTTTCTCGGCCATTAAATGACAAGATGAGTCCCATATGAATAAGAAATCTTTGTCATCTGATTCTATCTCTGGCCATTTCTGTCATTTCTCTGAAGCTCAATAAATGTGACCTTTCCTTTGAAGACTATATCCCAGTTCTTTTTGGTCTGCCTCCAATGATTCCATTCAAGACTTATTTGGTAATCCCTGAGAGGATATTCTCTGGAGGAGTCCAAGCCATCTTAATTGATGTAAAAGAATTATAACTATGATATCTTCTTTATGGTTTAATTTGTATTTAACTTGCTCATTTGTGTTCTGACCAGTGAGGCATATTTTTCTTAAGCATTTCATTTAGAATGCTCTGATTTTCTGCATTTCTGATTGAGTCTCCATGTTCCAGCGCCATATGATGCTGTAGGTATAATAATGGTTTTAGAGTTTTAGTTTGAGAGTTTTTGAAATGCTGCTACTTTTTTAATTTCATTTAATTTATTCATATTAGACCATCCTTTGTTAAATCTTATTTTACTATTTTTGTATTATTGATATGAGTAATGAGACAGCCACGATATGTAAATTGCTTTACCTGTTCAAGTGCCGGCCTGGTTGGCCCAGTGATTAGCATCTGCTCTTCAGTGAAGAGGCTGCAGGTTCAAATCTTGCCAGGGGCATGGATGTTTGCGATTATCCTACTAACTGTTTACCATATGTACTGCTGTAACCTGTGTCCTGGCCCAGTATGATCTCTGATGTCTTTGTGTCATAAGAATCAAAACTAACCAACCAACCTGTTCAAGTATGTGATTTTCTAAAATTACTGAAATTTTTTCCTCATCTCTTCCTGTTTTTGTTATTTTAGTTTTGCACTCTTTATTAAAATTTTTATTGTCTTTTCTAATTGTTCTAGATTCGATAAGAATAATATCATCTGCATATTTAATGTGACTGATTTTGTGCCATTTATTTGTAGGCCTGGCTCTGGTTTTGCACATTTCTTTGAGATAGATAGTAAATAAATTTGGTAAGAGTAGGCAACCCTGCACAACTCCTTCTTCTACAAAGAATTTGCCTGTTTTTATTTTATTAAATATGACAGTTGCTTTGGTATCTTTATAATAATTTATAATAAGAGTTTGTATTTCTGAATCTAATGTCGTAGATATAAATATGATTATCATTTTATTCCTGTGAATGAAATCAAATGCCTGTTTGAAGTCAATAAAACTGCAGCATACAGCTGACCAGTATGCTGCAGTTTTATTTAACTTTTCAAGGAATGGGCATACTGGCATTTGATACAAGCAATTAAACGAAGCAATATGTATATCTATAACATGTTAATGTGAACTTGGAATGCTATTCTTCATTAAGTAAGTTTGCAAAAACAGAATAATGGTGATGGTACTAGTAGTATGTGATTATACAAGCATTTTTTTCTAAACATAAGCATAATCTCTTGGGATTGCATTTGAATTGTAAGAAAAGAAAAATCATTTAGTTCAAATATGAAAAATAAATTGTTACTGAGTTGTCAAGGAGAATTCTGTATGTAAGCAGGGCAGGCTCTACCGATTTACGGGATCTATGGGATGGCAAATGCACATCTTGCATTTGCATGGGACGGCAAGTTTTTTTGGGCAGCAAAGTTGGCATAACCTATACGAAAAATAAGGGAGAAGGGGCGGCAAAATTCCTAGGAGCAGCCCTGTATGTAAGTTGGGGTGTATGGAAGCTGTGTCAGCAATTTACTAGAATATTATTATTACATAATATCTCCAGGGAATCCAAAGACTCATTGAGGGAGGTCACCTGCTCTACAACTCTCTGCCTCCACCACTCCACTAACTGCAACTACCTTGATCTACACCAGCATCATCTACCGGCGACCACCACTACTATTTTGTAAACATCCATGCCCACGGTGGGATTCGAACCTGCAGCCTTTTGGCTGGAGAGCAGATATGCTAACCATGGCCAGCCAGGCCAGCAAGATTAGATTAGATTACATTTTAATGGTTTTCAAAAAGGAAATTTTGAAAATTTTCAAATGAAAATTGTATTACTTAAAAAGAATGGGAGATGTGTAACAACGTAATAAAAAAAAAAATTAAAATAAAATCATGAAAGCAAAATGTTGTTAAATTATTTAAATCGTAACACTAACTTGGAAGATGTTACACATCCTGAGCTGCTGCTGCTATTCTTGGTCTCTTCACTGGTATCCAATATTCCAACACTCATAACATAGGTACTGCTTAATTCACCCATATCAGTTAAACCATCATCTTCATGTTCAGTAAGGCTTTCACTACTACAGCTGCCAGTTTCACTAATATCAGAGTTCACTCCTCCCATATCTTCAATATCAGATTCACAATGATCTACCATTTCACCTAATAAAATATATATATATATATATATATATATATATAAAACAATCAAATTTCCATAAACTATACAAAAATTGTCAAAATGGCCATATATATCACTTAATGAATAAATGAACAAAATTTAAATTAAGTAACAAATTTGAACACTTTCAAATCTCTTATCAAAGTTCTTTAAACTTATGTAAACAGAATGTGGGGTAAGGTATGGGTAGTAGGAGTAGCACCTTGCCTGTTCAGCAGTCGCATCAAAATATTTGGTGACCGGGTGGAATTGGTCCCCATGCTCATACAACTCTCACTTATGGTTCCAAGTAGCTGGTAGAGTGCACCAGCAGCCACACCCTGGGACCATGCCTCAACTGGCATACAAAACTAAGTGAGGGTATCAGCATTTTATGCTGTAGTGAAGGAGAGTGTCTCCTCCTTGTTACACTCGAAGACTGGAATGGCTGAGTTAGCAGATGACCAAAATTTAATTTGCCAATGGTAATGAAGGCATGACAGCAAACTATGTGATATAGTCCAGGCACACTCCCAGACAAAACAGAGATGTGGCCAGTCACCGTGGAAGAGACAGAAACCTCACCATGTAACCTTCCGTAGTAAACCATGAAACTGAGAACCATGTCAGATTTAAGCAATAGAGACAAAGTTGGACCCTCTGCAACTTTTGTCTCTTGGAAACATTACAGGGAAGAAGAGAAAGAAACTCGGGAACGTAAGATGGATACTATGAAAATAGCATATGATGAAGATATCTTAAACCCTCCAGTAAGGGTATCTCCTGATCCTTCACGTCTGAACACCAAGAATCTTCTCTTAAGGCTTGCAACTTGGAATGTAAGGACCTTATATGAAGCTGGGAAGTTAGATAACCTTATACAAGAATTTGAAGCAATGAAAATTGACATTGCTGGTATTAGTGGTCAGATGGACTAATAGTGGAAAAATAAACAGAAAGAGCCATTCAATTATATACTCTTGTGGAGACAGTCATCGGAATAGAGTAGCATTTGTACTAAAAAATAAGATTACACAATCCTTACTTGGATTTTGGCCCATAAGTGACAGGATATAATAAATTTAGTTTAATCCTTTATCCAAGTGTGAGCAAACAAAGTTTGCGTCTGAAAATATCTTCAGGACCTCTGGGCTTGGCTCCCACTGAAGAGACCTCAATAAAGGTCAAAACTGGTCTGGGTAGGGGCCCCCTCCCTTAATGCATAACATTATACATATCCGCAAGGAGATGTGTTTTGCATTATGGGAGATACTGAGATAGGAGTGATGTTAGCTTGGTCCACCTTTGTTATGAGTTGCCCGATGTTGTTACTACCTTACCCCAGTCCTGAAGATATTTTCAGGTGCAAACTTTGTTTGCTCAGACTTGAATAAAGGATTAATCTAAATTTATTATAGTCTAAGTGAAAAATAAACTTTCAAGTGACAGGATAATTGCATTAAAAATTGCAGCTCAACCTTTTAATATTTTTATTGTCCAAATATATGCACCTACTTCTGATTACCCAGATAAAGATGTAGAATGTTTCTATGAAGACATTTAAAATGCACTAAACAATGCTAAATCAGATGACATAACTATCGTTATGGGAAATCTAAATGCTAAAGTAGGCTCAGAAAAGATCTCTTCCTGCATGGGAAACCAGGGCCTGGGACATAGAAATCCAAGAGGAGAAAGACTGATACAGTTCTGTGAAGAAAATCTGGTAATAGCAAATACTTTATTTAGCCACCCTCCTAGAAGACTTTACACATGGAAAAGTCCCGGAGACAGCTGTAGGAACCAGATTGACTATATAATGATTAAAAAACGATTCCAGAATAACATCTTACAAGCCAAAACATACCCAGGGGCTGATATTGGATCAGACCACAACCCTGTGGTCATTAAAGTAGCAATAAAATTAAAGAAAACAATGAAACCTCTAAACACAGAAAAATATGATCTTGGCTCACTTAAAAATCAAGAAATACAAGATAAATTTTTCAAGGAACTGGTACAATCCACTACTGTTAATGTTCCTGATTCTACCAAGTATCCTTACCCTAAAGATGAGATTGAGGATAGATGGCAGAAATTTAAAGAGGGTATAAAAAAGGCAGTAAAACAATTCCCAAATTTAAGAAGAAAATGAGTAAACCCTGGATGAGTGACAAGATACTGAAAATGATGGAGGAAAGAAAGAAACACAAAAAATCGTCCTGAATACAAGAACTTAAACAAGGAGATCAGGAAAGAATGTAGGATTGCAAAAGAACTATGCAAATGCAAGGAAATTGAACTTCTGGACAAAAAGCACAAAACCAGAGAACTTTATGAAAAAGTTAGGGAGCTAACTAACAAATCTTGCAAAAGGGTAGGCGCTCATTGCATTGAAGATACCAGTGGAAACATCTTAATGGAGAAAGACAAAATAAGGGATAGATGGGTAGAGTGTTCAAAAGAACTCTACAATCAAGATAGAATAGATAAGCCAATGCAAGAAGATTTGGAGGGGCCTACTATTCTTAGCTGGGAAGTAACAAATGCCATTAGGAAACTGAAACCAGGAAAAGCTCCAGGAATGGATGGAATTATGGCAGAATATCTAAAGGCTTTAGATGATAAGGCTATAAGATCACTGACTGACATATGTAACAAAATATACGAAACTGGACACCTGCCAAAAGATTTTAAGCACTCAACGTTCCTACCAACACCTAAAAAATCAAAAAAGACAATCAAATGTGAAGAATACAGAATAATCAGTCTGATCAGTCAAATAGCAAAAGTTATGTTATATATTATCCTAGAAAGAAATAAACATAAAATCAAAATGAAATTAATGAAACACAATCTGTTTCCAGGAAAATAAAGGAACTAGAGAAGGACTCTTCAACATTAGAACTATTATAGAAAGATATCTGAAGAAGCAGAAAGAAGTCTACTTATGTTTTATTGACTACACAAAGGCCTTTGACAATATACAACACGAACAAATAATCAAATGCATCAGAAATTTAGGAGTAGATGGCAAAGATATCAGATTACTGATAAATCTATATTGGGAGCAAACTGCTTCAATAAAAATATCAGAAATCTCGGAGGAATTCCCAGTAAAGAAAGGTGTCAGACAAGGCTGTGTTCTTTCTCCTATATTGTTTAACCTCTATACTGAAAATATCTTCCAGCAATTAGAAGAATTTAAAGAGTCAGCATAGGAGGCAGGAATATAAACAACTTAAGATATGCAAATGATACAGTACTGCTAGATGAAAATAAAAAAGATCTTCAAAACCTACTAGAAGAGACGCTGAAGCTAAGTGAAAAATATGAACTTAATTTCAACTTCAAAAAAACTAAAACCATGCTGGTAACAAGAGAAAATACCCAATATAAATATTAAGATCAGAGGAAATACTTTAGATCAAGTAGAGAGTTATATATATTTGGGTCAACTAATTACAGAGAATGGAAAGTGTGATAAGGAAATATTAAGAAGAATAGAAATTGTTAGATCAACCTTCGTTAGCATGAAAAACATTCTGACCTTAAGGGAAATTCACACAAAAACAAGCATTAGGCTGTCCAAATGCTACGTATGGTCAACACTGCTATATGGAGCAGATTGTGAAAAATAAAATAATATAATAAAACTAAAAGCCTTTGAGATGTGGATCCTCAGAAGAATTCTTAGAGTCCCATGGACTACCCAAAAAAATAATTTAGAAATATTAGAGATGATTAGAGAAGATAGGAATCTGTTGAAAACCATTAAGAAAAGGAAAGCCACTTACCTTGGTCACATACTAAGGCATGAATCCCTTAGTATGTGACCAAGTAGAGAGTTATATAAAAAACACTTCTAGAAGGAATGATACAAGGAAAAAGAAGAAGAGGAAGACAAAGAACAGATTGGATGGGAAATATTAAGGACTGGTCCCTTTTGTCCTATGAAGAATGCAAAAGAGAAGCACAAAACCGTACATGGTGGAAGCTCATGGTAGTCAACCTCCTGGAAGGAGTGACATCTGACAAAAAGAAACAGAATGTTAAACAGTGATAGAGCTTAGGTGCAAATCAACTGTAAGATAGTTGCATGATATGAAAATTATTACTGAAAATAATATTGAGGAAAGTGATATATATTTCATGTCATCCCTCTTAAATCTGCTAAAATTCAAGCCTCTTTAATCAAATAAACATCCAAACAAATGTGGTATGGTAATCAATAATAAAAAAAAAAAGCAACTATACAAATACAGCACTACTATAAAGTATAAATAAAAAGAGGCACTAAACTGGGAAGTTACTTCCAGTAAGGAATGTAGAAAACTGGCAGGAGCTTCTACCGGTGTTCAATTCTCACTCTGTAGTGTGCCTCATCAGGTCGAACAAACAAAGAATGTGTTGTCAATAAGTAACTTAACTGACCAAACTATTTTATAAAAAGATGTTTTATTAACTTGCTTATATTTCGTTGAATTTCAAATCAGCATCATCAGAACACAACACAGTGTATATGCATCAGTGAGTAAGTGAAACAATACAATTGTCATGGACAAAAGATCTAAAGTCCTATTTTGGCACCCTCTAATGTAAAAAAATAATAATAAATATAAATAAATAAATAAATAAATAAAATAAAATAAATACAGCTATGTGGCAGTTGCTCTTAAGATAAGAGTGTTCCAAATTTTTGGCAAAATTAATGTAACCATATTTTTTCAGGTTAGGAGAATTCTTCATAGCCATGGCTGACTGAAAAAATAATCTTTTAGATTTGTAATGATTTCTAAAAACCACATTAGTTTTCTTCCAATTAATCCTGTGTGAAGGGGTGTCCAAAGCATGGTCTGCCAGCCTGACTAGCCATAACAATGGTAGCGATGTATCTTTTAAGTTCTTCCAGGCAGATGTTAACAGATCTTCCTGCCTGCCCATAGTAGGCTAAGTCACAATCACATGGAACTTCATACACTCCAGGGTGTGCTAGAGGGTGAAGTTTATCCTTAAGTGAGCAGATCAGAGTTGCTAATTTAACATAAATTAGTGCTTTGTACTTTGGCTATCTTTTCTGATGTACATCTGACATAGGGGAATAGAAATGGTAATGTCGTGTTCCTGTGTATTAGAGGAGGAAGAAGTAATGGGGTTTATGTAGTATTTTATCTATTTTGTAGGAATTGTAGCCATTACCAAGAAATGCCATACTGTTGAACTAGAATGATGATGTGATTGTTTATGTAGATATCTTCTTGTGTGTTGGCTTTTTGTAAATGGAAAAAGATAGTGATCCATCTGACAGGCAGGTGACTAATGTATCAAGAAAAGGTCAACCATTATTAGATTCTTTTTCTACTGTGAAGTGGATTTGGAGGTGTTGGCTGTTTAGGTAGGTGACGAATGCATCCAAAGTGTCTTGTCCATAGGGCCAAATGGCAAATACATCATCAACATAGCATAACCATGCTAGGGACTTGTACGTAACTGTGGTAAGTATTTTGTTTTCAAAGTGTTCCAGTTAAAGCTTTTTCCTGGGGGGGGGGGGGGGAACCATAGCAATATCATTAATCCGTTTGTAGACTTTTCATCACCCATGTAAAATAAACCTGCATACATAATAAATTTGAATAATTCAAAGGTATCAGGAGGAAATTTAGACTTGATCAAATCAAGAGTGCCTATTAGTGGTACATTGGTAAATAAAGAGGTGACATCAAAACTAACATTATGTCTGAATTTTTAAGGGTATGATTTTTAACTAGTGATTTGAAATGGACCGAATTTTTTTACAAAAGTAGAATTGCCAGTAAGGGGGCCAAGAGACATTTTTCATCCCCATTTAAAATAACCTGCACACATAATAAATTTGAATAATTCAAAAGTATCAGGAGGAAATTTAGAGTTGATCAAATCAAGAGTGCCTATTAGTGGTACATTGGCTAACTGTGGGGCAAGTTTATAAGTGGAACTATCTATACTACTGACTATAGGGAATAGGGGATGTTCATTGTTTAGGTTATATTTGGTTATTCAAACATATAATTAAATTAACGTGCTCTCATAACAGTGACTAACACAACACACTCCATGCGTATAATGTTGCGAGTTCTGTTTTAACGTTTAATTTATACGATAGTGTTAATCCATTTTCTCTGTACTAGCCACTTTGAGTTTTTCTCTTACCGTTACAAGCCCTGAAGAAGCCAGACAGCCCCATCGGCAAAACTTGTTGGTATTAGATTTTTATAAATCATGGACAATTAAAGATCAATAATATATTACAATTTAATTTTAGGCATAGGGGGATATTAGGTTTGTGGATTTTTGGTAACCCACAAATGCAGGATGGTTTAACATGAACTGGTGGCATCCTAAACAAGACTAAACCATCAAAAAGTAATATACCACATAATGAAATAGCTGCCTTAAAAGATGTATAAGAATAAAAATATTGTTATTACAAAAGCTGATAAGGGAAATGCAACTGTAATCAGACTAAAGACTAAGATCTAGGTAGTCTGATGCAGTCAAAAGTGCTTTAGAAGACTGAAAATATGAGATGACAATACCGGAGTCTTCACAGATAGACTAATTTGGAGGAAAATTGTTGCCAGGAAGTTAGTAATAATGTAAACTTTTCATGTAATACATTCATAAAATCCTATACATCCTTTGAAGATACATATCAAGAATTTGATTATGATAAAACTAATGTTAGAATTGTGTTCAGGAAAGAGAGATTTGCTCAAATCAGAGTGCAAAGCTAAAAATAACTTATCATTATTAGTATTCAAGAATATGTAAGCAAAGCAAATATATGAAATACCAAGGTCAAAAAAAGGATTGAACCAGATAACTGGGCGGAAACTACCAGTGTCCTATAAGGAAAGCTGAGAACTGAGTGGGACTTCTGACCCCATTTTCTTGTTGGGCACCCCCATTGTGCAGGAATCCACCTGGATACTGAATGCATGGACTAGCAATATGGAACTAAGCTGCTGTATTCTGTATCAATTTTTAAACCACACACACATATGATGATACAAAGGATCAATTGTTTTGTCAGCTGGGATATCATCAAAAAATTAACAATACCCATACTGTTTCTAGACATCAACAATGTAAGAATTACAAAAATAACATGTCAACATAATTGGTGTTATTGAGAAGAAGAAAAACAGGCGAAATGCTGCTAAGTAATGACCATAGCATTTTATATTTGGTCTGTTTTTCTTCATACACACAGAAACACCAATTATATGGATATTATTTTTGTTATTTTTCTAGCAGCTCGTCTCTTTCCCATTAATGATACCTATGAGGGTGTGCTGAAGTTGTGGTAATCACCATGAAGGAATTCAGCTAAAACCATGTAACTTACACATTATTTTACATATTCCCCATGAAATGTTATACACTTGTTACAATACTGCTACATCATTTGCAATCCTCTGAGAAAAAAATCTTTCCCTTGTACACAAACCAGTCCTCACCTGCATATATGACTTCACCTGTGAGTAATTTTGTTCCTTTCAAGTGTTTCTTTAAATTTGAGTATAGGAAATAGTCAGATGGAGCCAGGTCAGGCAAATAGGTTCAGTAGGCAGGCATTGAAAGCCCAAGTTGTGTATTGTCTGTTGGGTTTCATGAGAAGCATGAGCAGGCCTGCAAAAGCGACATGCCTCTGCTCAGTTTCCCATGGCATTTTTCATTCAGTACCTCCTTCAATTCCTTCACAGTGGTTGAATAAACTGCTTCTGTAACAGTTTCACCTTTTTTGAGTTACTTTGTAAGGACTGCACCATCCATATCCCAAAAGAATGGCAAGAATCCTGCTGACCTTTGGGTTCGGAACTTCTTTGGCCATGGAGAACCTTTGTCTCTCCACTCCATTGACTGTTATTTGGTTTCTGTGTCATAGTGATTAAGCCATGTTTCATCAACAGTCACTTGCAACTGATTTCTTAAAATAATCCCAAATCCCTTGAGATGGTGGACATTCAAATATTTGGGGATCCACTTCACTGAGAGCTTCTGCATGTCCAGATGGTGGTGGTGGATAAAGACCCCAACTCCTTCCCTGGATATATCCCCAGAGTGTTTGCAATGTTTTTTCATGGCATGTACTGCATCAAAGTTTTAAGGTGTGATCGCTGTGGGAGGTCTTCCTAACCTGTGGGCATCTGTTGTCTCAGGGTGTCCAGTTTTAACTTGGCCACCCACCTTGAAACTATTGGACATGCTGGGGCACAGTCCCCTAAAGTCTCACAAAAAGTTTGGTGAATCTCACTTGCAGACTTTTCTTGAAGTACAAAAAACTTGATGATGCCCACACCTCTGTGTCTTCGAATTTCTTCAAATCTCTGACATGTCTTCTTATAGGATGACATGTCACCCTAAAAGAAAAAGAACATTTAATACAATTTAATGAAACATGGGGGTTAAAGGGTTTTAAGATACATTCTTTCTTGTGGCTATATTAGTTGCTTTAATATCATTTTAGTTCTAGGTGTTTATCAGAACTTTTCTGCCCTCCTTCGTATCATCAGTTCTGTTGACTTTGAGGTTGTTCCTGTATCTACTCTGTGAAAAAGATGACTGTTATAGTATTCAATGCCAAATGGAAAGACAGAACTCATTGAACAGCAGACAACCTATAAGGGATTAATTTAGGGACATTTCAAATTGAAAAATTGGTGAGACTTATTTGTGCCTATTAAGGTTCTACTAGGGTAGAAGGATCCAGCAGCATATCATAGTAAATTGGTGTCCTTCAGGCAAGAGCACTTCTTGCCCTATCCAGACTAAGGTGTTAGAAGGATCCTTTGAGTTATTATAGAGGGCAGCCATCAAACACAAAGAAAACCTGATTACTACTAGAGGCCTTTTTGTTTGATCTGTTTGAATGATTTACTTTCAGACTTTGTGTTTTTTTAATGCTAAAAATTATGTCACCATTTTGTTGCATGTGCTTCATAGTGCTCAAGTTACCTCACCACACTTCTCTTTATATTTCCCTTTATAGCATTTTCTTTCCTTCATTCTTTTTCTGCAGCAGTTGCTTGATGATGAACTCATTCGTTTAACTTCTACCTCGGTGTCCATAAGGACAGGGCCTCTTGGGTGAGAGCATGAAACAAAGAAAAAGAAAAGCTGATTACTGCTAGAGACCTTTCCTTCCTTTTATTAATTATATACTGAAAGAATTCTCTGGGATTTCCTTTGGACTGTTTGGATAATTTACTTCCATAGTTTGATCCCCTCTCTCTCTCTCTCTCTTTTTTTTTTTAATGCTATGTCACTCTTTTTGTTGAATGTGCTTCATAGTGCTCAAGAGTTACCTCATCACACTTCTCTTTATATTTCCCTTTATAGCATTTTCTTTCCTTCATTCTTTTTTTGCAGCAGCTGCTTGATGATGAACTCATTCATATAACTTCTCTTTATATTCCCTTCACATTTTCTTTTCTTTATTCTTTCTTTTTCAGCAGCAATTGATTGACGATACTACTCATCTATTTAACTACTGCCTGACTTATCCTTTATCCTGTCTAACTGAGTATGAACTCTGATACTACTTTTCTCACTCTCAGCTGACCATTATCAGAGCCCTGATAACTTTTACTCCTTGCAGTTTTGTATGCTATATCATTTCAATAGGCTATCTCTTGAGAATCATAATAATCAGCTCTGTAGCTTCACATATATGCCCTCTTAACTGAAAATTCCACATGCTTAGTTACCTCCCAGGTCAGAATGGCATGATCACTCTGCAGTCAAAATGGTTAATTTGGTTATAGACAAATCCTCCAATGCCATCACCAGATTCAAACTGCTAGGTCCTCTCCATTACATGCTGTTTTAGGCAATTATCTCTCAAAAGATGCACAAATTCAACTTTTTTTTCTTCCCCCATATTATCCTTTCACTTTGTAAATTATGTCACCATAATAATTAGTCATCGTGTGCTCACTGAGCACAACTTGTTGTTGACATCATCCATATCTCACTTTGCACATTTCCAAACCTATTGCAATGATGGGTTGTATGTATATTTTACTCTGTTGGTTCAAAAGAGATAGCTTTAAATATGCTACTTCAAACTCACCTTCCTGCTGAATTTTGGTGAATGTAATTCTTCTATCATCAGCAATACTTTTCTCAATTCTGTCCCATCTTTCCTAAAAAAAAAGTATTCCTTATATTGTATCCTCCTCCATCAACCAAGTCTTGCTAATACATGTACTTTTGGCCAAGTCAAGCTAATACGTGAATTGCAATATCCCATTGCATCCTTTAGTGACTATCTTCCTTCAGATTTGAGACCTGAGAAACTACATTCAGCAAACTCACTTGAATATCTGCACACACTTAATTTTCCTAGTTTCCCAGATTTTCAAGTACTATTCTCGAAGTGAACAAAACTTCCTACAGACACCTACCTAACTCATTTCAAGTGCAATCCATCAGTCATATATACAAGTCTGTTTGTCCATCAAATTTAATTCATACATTTAACTGCACCCCATTCCTACTATATAAATGTGCTGACTCTTCCGCAACGTGGCACTTCTTTCTCAATTCACTCCTATCTTAACTTGGTGACAGATTTATACTACTTCCCACACCCTTTTGTTTCTTTTAACTCTTTCATATTCTCTCACATTCCATACTCCTTTTAAATCAACCATACTGCTGATTATTACACCTTCCAAAAATATTAATTTCCCCTTTTGCATTCTAATAGTATCAATAAGAGTTGTAATTTTTAGACCAGAAAAACATGATTTCATGTTTTTCTGGTCTAAAACTCACACACACAAACTGATCATGGAATAGCCAACCAATATTGTCACTATATGCACTTAATGTTCTTAATTTTGTTTATAAAGTGTTGTGTGTTTTTAATATAGGAGAGGCAATGACCTACCAACTCCTTGAATGTTGACACTAGTTTCTTGGCTAAATGATAGTTGGGACTGTCAATATCTTCAACTATAGGACAAAGCAGTCTATTTGTGAATCT
Organism: Typopeltis vanoorti; assembly: GCF_054136105.1. Classification (NCBI taxonomy): domain Eukaryota; kingdom Metazoa; phylum Arthropoda; class Arachnida; order Uropygi; family Thelyphonidae; genus Typopeltis; species Typopeltis vanoorti. Next base: position 141,207,735 of record NC_143552.1, read on the forward strand.
CAGGCAAACTGTAAATTCTAGGATAACGAGCACAGTGCAGAAAGTTTTTTAACTGTATCTACGGGCCAGGATGTGACTGATTTAAGTAATTCTTCTGTTTTAATCCAATTACAGTTGGGTTATATTTCACAAGATGATATGGTGATGTTCTATGAGACTGATTCATTTTTTCCAGGTAAGTTGTTTGGTTTAAAATAACTGTGGTACTGCCTTTACCAGCTCTAGTAATTATGATATCCTGACTTGTTTTTAAAGATTTCACAGCTGCCAATTCAGTTTTGGTCAGATTGCTAGTTATTGCTTTAATCACTATCGCCTAACACCTTTTACTCCCTTATAGGAAAGGGGCAAGGCCTTTTAACTATCTAGCTTTTAGAGACTGAGCAGACAGTTCAATCTCCATCAGTAGCCAGTCAGAGATAGCTGGTGAAGAGACTGGCAAACAAGTTCTACAGTCGATTTACTTGAGTTTACAGGAGGAAAAAACCCACTTGCCTTTGCCAAGGATTGACTAACTTGGGAATTCATCGAAGAATGGCTTGGAAAAAAGTTCCTCCACTCGGCAACTTGAACTTAAACAAAGACAGACTTATTAGTATTGTTTAAATTGCTAGAGGTTTCTAATCATTTCTACCTTACAATAAAACTGTAGCCTTCTATACATTAAAGGGATATCAGATAAACAGAATACTACAGAAATACAACCTTAATACCACCTTTAAACCTCCTACAAAATTAAAGAACTTATTCAACTCCTCCAAGGATCTATTTCCTCTACTGGCCTAATTTGAAGTATATCTGTAATTTGTCTTATATGGGTAAAACACACAATTCTTATTCGAAAAAAGGAACATAAATGGCACCTTAAATTTAATAACGTGATAAATCTGGCCTTTCTGATCATGCCCTGAATACTTTACACGGAACTGACTGGAAAGGCATCTATTCTTTACATCGCACCAAAATATGGTATAAGAACAAATTTAAAGAGGCCCGTGAAATTCTTATCAACCACCCTAATCTTGCCAATAACTGTGGTCTAAAATCCCAAGAATATGGATGGCACATATCTTACTCACATAGCCTTTTGTTCTAATAGTTAATTATATTTAGTAATCTAGGATCTTATCTTTAATATAACAAACACTTATGTTAAATTATTGATTAGGCCACCAATATTGCTGTATTAAAAGTATTAATGTGAATTTGTTCTCTGATGATGTTATAAATAAGATATAGCCTGGATGTATTTTTTTTTTCCACTAGAGGTCAGGCCAGTTGAATAACAGTTGACCAAATCATTGTCACTTTGGCATACTGTTTGAAACTGTTTAACATTGTGTTTGTATATATATGTGTGTATAGTCCAGATGATGATCTTAATATGAAGGGTGAAATGTCAGGAAATTAAAGTAATTATTCCTAACATGGTTGTAATCGCCACGATTTACCAAAATGGAAACTGCAGTGTTTATATGTCTGCTATAGTCAGAGTCAGCCATGTTTCTTTAAATTTACCTTCACTAAGTTCAGAGTCTTCTTGGCTAGTGCTACTCATTTTTCTTCTGCGTCTCAGCATTCTCAAGTGGGAGACAGACCTCTTCTTCCTTCTAGTCTTTTTTACAGCTGATCTCTAAAAATATAAGATTTATTAAAAGAAAGAGTAATAATCACTGATATTTTCTTCAATGGTTATAAAAAAAAACTCAATAATCAAAAATTCCATAATTTTAGTATAATTAGTATAATCTAATTATACTAAAATAATGAGTATATTACAAAAATGTATATTACAGATTATTAATCCAACCCAATCAATATTTCATTAATCATTTCCTATCAACAATTTTTTTTTTTCCAAATTGGTCTGTTATTTGTTGATTTCCAAGTTGATCTGTTATTTGTAAGGCCACTGATTTGAACTTATTTTCAAAAACTGCACCAACCTGTCTTCTTCCTCCAAGTTCTTTTTTGCCATTTTGGGTTTCAGCACCTGTTTTGCTAATCTTCTACTTCCATTTTGTATAAGTAACAATGCTACCTTACATGAGTTCTGTGTACACATTCTTAAATACTAATAATGATATTTTTTCTGAGATCGCTATTGTTAATATGATTCTGCCATTAGGCATGGTGGTTCAAATCGCCCCATCCTCCCAACTATAGTCCTGTATCAACTGTTTGTTTCCATCCTGTAAGATCAATATATGTTAAAAATACTGAACATACTGAAGATACTGCTAGCTCTGTGCTTTGGTGCTCTCTCTTTTGTTCCATATTTATATTTATTCAACCGACTTCCTACCAAACAAGCCTTACTTATTCTATTATCTCTTTCCATATTGCCATCTTGTACTAAAATGAGTAAGCTGTTTTTCTTTTGGTTTACCACTGAGAATGAAGATACTTTTTCTTCATTTTTCCATACTAAAAATATAGTTGAAAATCTAATATTTGTAGCAGACTTTTTAAAAGGATAATACCATATATATCATTTAAAGAATTAACTGCATAAAAAAATAAAAAATAAAAATATAACGAATTTAAAAAATTTAGGACAATTGCTCCAAGAGAGGATGCTAAAGGAGCATAGAAACATGATCTTGGCAGCACATCTAACCAAAATCAGCTGGGTTTAAGATACATTTTTATATATAGGCATTCTTCATGTATTGTCTCTAAGATCAGTCTGAAACTAAAGAATGGAACAATGATATTAAGTTTTGTGGACAACTGAAAAAAAGTAGTACCACTAAAATACACAAAATGTTATGAACAGCTCATAGAGATGAGGTTCTTTCCTAAGTGTATGCACACATGCCATCTTAATAGTTTCAAGAGTGGCAGTGAGGACCAAAAATGACCAGTAGCACCTACTTGGAAGACAAAGTATGCAATTCACTAGCAAGTGAATGCCAATTAACAATGAGTGCGCTAACAAATGAGTTACCTGTGAATAAAGAATTGACCATCAAATTCCTTACACAGATGTGTAAGGAACTTGATGCTCATAGGGTGTATACAGACTACTATAATAGTACTACACGTTATGTCATTACAAGCTTACTATCAACAATTTTTCTGTTATGTGACAGAACTCCAATGTTGTCAAGATTGTACATATTAATCTTTTATGGTACTTCTAACTGCATGACTCCAACTACTTGGTCTTCTTCTGGGGTCTCCTTCCTACCATCCTATATTATTACACCTGTTTGGTTAATCCTTTCTCCCACTGTTCCATTTAGGTGTCCATAAAACCTTAGATTAGTTTACGGAATCTATAGGGGTGCTTAAGGGTCAAAGCTGCATAACTGAGAGGAGACCTCCACATAGCCTTTAAAGGAATGAGGAGAACTGACCAGGGCTTCTGACCTAATGTCCAATCCTCACCTTCTCGTGGTGCACCCTGTTGGGTATCTACTTGGATACTGAACGAACAAGGATGGGCTGACAATTTGGGATTTAGCCGACCAAATTGTATTCTTATTGGTTAAACCAAAATAAAAAATGATGGTACAACATGACAAAATTTCATGCCGGCTGGGTCGTCGGCAAGTTAAACAAGGCCCCCCACTGTTTTTACCAGGGAACAGGGCGAACAGAGAAAAGTCAGCTACTGGAACAAATGTGAAAACAAACCCCAACTCAACATCAGAGTTAAAGATCGGTACTATCAACATAAGAAGCCTGAATGGCAAAGAAATGGAGCTAGCAGAGGAATTAAATAAGTACCAGATCGACATAATAGAGGTGACTAAAACAAAAAAAACAACAAAAACTAGTGAGATCTTTCTGAGCAATAAATACAAAATGTTATATTCAGGCAATGACAATCAAGGAAAAGAAGGAGTAGCGATAGTATTCAACACAAAATGCAAGGCTAATCTTCTTGAATGGCAGTCAGTCTCAAGTAGAGTAATGTGGGCAAATATGAGAATGGCGAACTGGACAATGAGACTTATTTGTGCCTATGGTCCCACTAAGGTAGAAGTGGAGGAATTTTTTGAGGCTTAGAAAAAGCAACTGACACAATGAAAATGAAAAAGTTGGTCCTGGTTGGGGATCTAAATAGCAGAGTAAGAAATGATTGATTGTGAGGCATATAAAAATATTTTGGGAAAATTTGGAGAAAAGGGCAAAGCTAATAATAATGGCAAATATCTGTTGGATTTCTGCTCAGGACATGGGCTGGTTATTACTAACACCATGTTCCAACATAAAAATGTACACAACTTCACATAGAGAGAAGAGGCAAGGAATAAGAAAAGTCTCATTGACTATGTTATTGTTGATAGTGATGTTTTCTCCCTGGTGCAGGACACCAGAGTGTACAGAGGATTTGAAATTGGAAGTGATCACTATTTAGTCTTAAGCAGGATAAAACTGAATTTCATATTGAAAAGAATAACATGTAAGAAAGTTTTAAAGCGAATAAAAGTTGAGCAGCTCTCAGATGTGAACTGTAGACTAAAATACACAAAGATTACTGAAGAAAAAATGAAAGAGTTTGAGAACAGGAATCAAACCTTGGAGATTCAGTGGCAAACTCTGAAGAAAACATTGATTCTGCCAGAGAGGCATGTGGTGAGGTTGTCTGCAAGGATAAAAAAAAAATCAGAACTCCCTGGTAGACACAGGAAGTTAAAGAAGCAGTGAAGGAAAAGAAGAAAGCATATCAAAAGTTCCTGTCAAATAAGTCAGCCTCTGCTCTTAGAGAATATAGAGAGAAATGCAAGAATGCTAAACACTGTGTAAAACTAGCTAAACAAAAGTCATGGGAGGACTTTGCCAAGAACATAGAAAATAAATATCAAGAAGGTGGCAAAAAATACTGGAGGTTGTTGAAGAAGCTTAGGAATGGAGGAAAGAGTGCAGTGAAAGGAGTTAGAGATGATAAAGGTGACATGAAAATAGGAGAAAAAGATATCCTTAATGGAGTAATTACTTTTAAAAACTGCTAAATGAAACAATCAGTGATGACAGCACAGTGGTAAAAAACGCTGACCAGGCATGCAGTCAGGAATGCATATCCATACTTGAAGTAGAAAAACCAATCAAAGGCTTGAAATGTGGAAAGGCAGCAGGAGTAGATGATATTCGACCAGAAATGCTGAAGTATGGTGGTATAAGAGTCTTACAGTGGCTGCACTGCATAGTTCAGAAAAAATGGACAGAGGGACGAATTCCCGATGATTGGAGTAGAGCTCTCATAGTACCCATATATAAAAAGGGAAATAAAACTGAATGTGAGAATTACAGAGGTATTTCCCTACTGGGTGTTCCTGGTAAGATCTATGCAAGTATACTTGAGAAACTGTTGAGACGAATTGTGGAAGAAAAGCTTGGTGAAGAACAAGCTGGATTCAGGCCAAATAGAGGCTGTCAGGATCAAATCATCACTTTACGACAAATAGTGGAGAAATCATGTGAATATAACAAAGATCTCTATTTAAGTTTTGTCGATTTGGAAAAGGCATATGACAAGGTGCCAAGAGAGAAGCTATTCAATATGCGACAGTTATATGGTGTCAATGGGGCATTATATCAAGCAATACTTAGTCTTTATTTGAGTTGTATGTCAGCAGTTAGAATTGAAGGAAGTACAGGAGGATGGTTTAATGTTAAATCTGGTGTGAGACAAGGATGTACATTATCCCCTCTATTATTCATTATCTATATAGATCACATTATGAAGGAAAGTGGTATTAAACATGATATCAAAATTGGAGATGTTAATGTCAGCTCTTTGCTTTATGCGGATGATGTTATACTTCTAAATAAATCCGCTACAAATCTGCAAGATTCTCTGACTAAATTGAATAGCTGTTGTAATAGATATGGTATGAAGGTCAGCAATAAAAAGACAAAGACAATGAAAATAGGCAGAATCATTGAAAATGTCAACTGCGTTGTAAATGGAGAACCTGTGGAACAAGTAAAACATTTCAGCTACTTAGGCACGATTTTTACTGAAGATGGTGAATTAAATATAGAAATAGACAACAGAATCAGCAAAGCTGGTATGGTGGGAAGTCAATTGAATAAATTTATATGGAATAAGAGAGAAATTAGTCGGAACACTAAATTAGCTGTATACAAGACAGTGTTCAAACCAGTTTTGATTTATGGATCTGAGAGCTGGTTTAGAAGTAAAACACTTAACTAGAGACCACAGATATGAGAGTCCTGAGAAAGATTATAGGCATGAACAGATGGCATCAATGGCAATACCATATTAAAAACAATGATATTAGGAAAGAACTTGACATTGTCAGCATCCAGGAATGCGTTAGCAGAGCTAATCTCAGGTGTATGGTCACTTAAACAGAATGGGCGAAGAAAGATTAAGAAAACAAGTGTTCTCTGCCAAGTTGGCTGGAAAACGACCCAGAGGAAGACCACGATATAGGTGGATTAATACAGTACAAAGTGCCTTAGACAATAGAAATATAAGATCTGATAATGTTGGAGTCTTGACAAGTAACAGATTGATTTGGAGGAAAATTGTAGATAGGAAGTTAGTAATGATGTAATTTTTTTCATGTAGTACTATCATATCCTGTACACCTCTTGAGGGTACATGGCAGGAATTTGATGATGATGATGAATGAATCTATAAAGTTCATAATTACTGAGACTAAGAAAAGAAAAAAAAAATGCATGAAGTTTGTTCCATACCATTTGCATGATGAATACAAACACAGAAGACTAGATGGCTTGCAAAAAACTTTTTCTAGAACAGATAGCAAATTCAACATTATTACTGGGGATGAGTAGGTGCTCTTCTAGTATGATCCTGAAAACAAAGTGCAGAATGGTCATCACCAAGCTCACCCCTCCCAAATGTTCATTGATCATAAAGGCACAATCCACAAGCAATTCATTCCAGTAGGAAGGACTGTTATCAGTGATCACCACTCAGAAGTCCTGAAATGTTGTCAAGAATCAAGTGCATTTGGCCAGATTTTGAAAAGTCCAGTTGATTGGCTGCTGTATGACCTTACATCCCCAACATGGCTTAGAAATCCGTTTTGTTTTCCTGTTTCCCAGGTTGAAACTTAAGAAAGGATGGAAACTGATAGTGTTTATAATTTCAGAAGAATGTAAAAAGAGAACTTCATAGCATAATAGTAGGTAGGTAGGTTCCCAAGTCTTTCCAAAACTTGTATGACTGTTGTGACAAAAGAATTCAAGTCCCTCAGGGACTTGAATTTTCATTGTCTTTGTCTTGTTATTGCTGACCTTCATACCATATGTATCACAACAGTTATCCAATTTAGTCAGGAAATCTTGCAGACTTGTAGCAGATTTATTTAGAAGTATAACATCGTCTGCATAAAGCAAAGTGCTGACATTAACATCTCCAATTTTGATATCATGTTTAATGCCACTTTCCTTCATAATGTGATCCATATAAATAATGGAATAACAGAGGGGATAATGTACATCCTTGTCTCACTCCAGATTTAACATTATACCATCTTCCTGTACCTCCTTCAATTCTAACTGCTGACTTACAACTCAAATAAAAACTAAGTATTGCTCGATATAATGCCCCATTGATACCATATAACTGTAGAGTATTGAATAGCTTCTCTCTTGGCACCTTGTCATATGCCTTTTCCAGATCGACAAAACTTAAATACAGATCTTTATTATATTCCCATGAGTTTTCAACTATTTGTCGTAAAGTAAAGAACTGATCCTGACAGCCTCTATTTGGCCTGAATCCAGCTTGTTTTTCACCAAGCTTCTCTTCCACAATCCTTCTCAACCATTTCTCAAGTATACTTGAATAAATCTTACCAGGAACACTCAGTAGAGAAATATCTGTGTAATTCTCACATTCAGTTTTATTTCCCTTTTTATATATGGGTACTATGAGAGTTCTACTCCAATTCTGGAATTCGTCCCTCTGTCCTGGCCTTCTGAACTATGCAGTGCAGCCACTGTAAGACTTTACCTCCATACTTGAGCATTTATGGTCGAATATCATCTACTCAAGCTACCTTTACACATTTCATGCTTTTGATGGTTTTTTCTACTTCAAACATGGATATGTATTCCTGATTGCATGTCAATCTGATGAGTGTTTTTTACCACTGTGCTGTCACTGATTGTTTCATTTAGCAATTTTTCAAAATAATTATTCCATACTTCTAGGATATTGGGTTATTATAGTTAGTTTATTTATAGTCAATGTGATTGTCATTTTTTTGTGTTTAATTGCTAGCTTCATTTGTGTCTTGTATTAATGAGCTGGCATGCATCACTAACCTTCGTTAATGATATATCAAAGTACATACACTGTGTTTTCCATTAATTGTGATAATTTCATTAAAAAAAATCATAAAAGGATGACTCAATAAGGTATTATCTGAAACTACCATTTGCAAAAAAACACATTACCTTCCTTCTCTTTACCTTGTGATTATTGAAGTAGCATATTATTATCTAACACCAGTATGAATAGTGATGTATGTTCTGACAATCTGTTATGATGTGTCAGATGTCTTTTCTATATAGTTTAGAAGAGAGAATTATGACTGGCTCCAGCAAGTAGTGTACATACATTCTAAGAAGTTATGACTTTGTGGTGTATAAATTTCAGTAGTGTGGTCAATGTTGATGATGTGTTTGCTATTTGGCCATACACAAATTATTATTATTATTATTACATGACACCTCCAGGGAGGGCACCTACTCTACAACTCTCTGTCTCCACCAGCTGCAACTATCATCATCATCTACACCAACCAACACCACTAGATTTTCACAGACATCCATGCCCATGACGGGATTTGAACCCACAGCCTTTTGGCTGGAGAGCGGATACACTAACCAGTCAGCCCACCAGGTAGGCAAATGGAGAATAGTTTCTTTCTGGTGACTTTCCAGAAGATACATTTCTCCAGGACTCTATACACCACCCTTGACCTTCTATAGTGAAAAACATTTCCCTCCCCACAAGAAATATCATACTACACTGTCATCCCAAGCAGCATTACCTCTACAGATATACATATTGCATAGGTGCAAGTCAAAGTACAGTAGAAGTTGTACTGTAGCACTAAACATGGCTGTCATTAAGTACAAGCAGTTATATTACACATCCATCATAAGTCAAGGATTGACTATATATATATATATATATATATATATATATATATATATATATATATATATATATATATATATATATATATATATACACACACACGTGTATTCCCAAGTTGATTTATTCAGTATGTCTTACATAAACTTTTTATTTACTGTATGTATATCTCTCTAAATACAATTCTACATGTAAATGCATTAATTTAATTATGAATTTAGTAATGATTCTTTTTAAACCTTTTCTGTACCATACTGTTTTACATCTTATAACAAAGTGACCATAAATCAACTAACCAACAAATTGTAAGTGGAGGTTTCTGTGGTTTAGAACACAGAAAAATCAACCAATCTTATGAGCTTTGAGTTCCTTTGCTTTTTGGCTATGTTTGTGTATAACCATGGCATGCCCTTTTATTATTTTTTGGAAACAGTGGCTAGAATATTGGGCGAGAATTTTGAACATACCTATCAAAATTTCCACACTATATCCAAAGAATGAAATTCTTCATTCCAACAAGTCTGACAATGGAAATTATTAATAAGAGTCCCTGAGATCTTCCCACTTGGTGGTATTATGGTATCAAAGAACATGAGGATGTGAATGACAGAGGAGAGGATATTCCACTAGAGAAGAAACTTGGATAAGATAGTAATCTAAATTACCAAGATGAGCAGTCACCTCAACAGTGTACCTGGAAAGATAACTGATTAAGAAAAGATCCAGAGTAATGTGGAAGAGAATTGTTAGGAATTGTGGTTATAGTTTGCTTTAGGTCCTTGCCTTATAGCAAATACCTCAAGCTTTTCTTCCAATTTAGTCATTCCAAGCATGCCAGACACTGTTGCCATGGTGTGTCTAACTTGTGAACAGTATCCCTTATACTGCATATTAGAATAATGGGGGAACAGAAACTATAATCCCTACTCTGTAGATCAAATATGGCAGTGGCCACTTCAGGTCACCAATAAGAAAAGTGGTGGTTGTGTTTCATACAGTGCTGCAGATCAACATCAATATAAGAAGCCAGTTATACATAGATGATGTTTTCATTTTTGAAAATGGCAAATCATTATGAATATGTACACAATTTACAGGGAGTGTGAGTCAGTATAGAGAACTGGAATGGGACAAATTGCTGACAAAACTGAAACCAGAAGACAAAGAATTAAATCAACATTACTGGAGTTCATAACTTATACACTTATCATTAGTGAAGACATATCAAAAAAAAAATTTTTCAACAGTATTTAGTTGATCGATATAGTCAGTTCTTGCTTTAGCAATGTTATAACAAACTTGCTTACTATAACACATTGATGTCCTGATTAAAGCCTTATAAGCAAAATGCTATTCAAAAGGAAATTCATTATAGCAAACTTAAAAGCCATTACAGCAAACTATAGTTGCCTGAAGCATTTGAGTTTTCTACAGTAGGAGTCATCTGTAATATATCTGTGTGCAAAGGCCAGACTTGAACTCATGTGGCAATCAATAAGGTTGATTGCCACATGAGTTCAAGAAATCTTCACATGAAATGAAATCCTTCACCAAATGAAGAGCTTACAAGATTGTGATATGAAAGTAACCTTATAGAGTCTGTGTAGCTCAGTTAGTATCAACAATATTTTTTGGCTGGCAAGATCAAGGTTTGCATCTTGTTAAAGATAGAAAGAATCTTTATCAGCACTTTTCAAATGAAGAGGAACTAGTCAGTTTCCCTCCTGAAAACATGGGTTTTTCATTCCATAGACAAATTGGCCAGAAGAACACACAATTTACAAATGGCAGGCAATGGAGATAGGATTAACTGCCCAAGCATAAGCAGTAATCAGATTTCAGAGAAGCCAGGTTACTTGGTTATAACAAGCCAGTGCAGAGTTTCCCGCTTACAAAGGGATTGGAGGTGACCCTGTAGCAGTGACGGCCCGTGAAGTTTTAAGTGGGGGTGCTGCCTATACGAAATAATTTTAAAAAAAATTCTTTTTTACCTAATCAGTAACCAATTTATTAATAAATAAATCTACAGATTTATTTATTAATAAATTGGTTACTAATTAGGTAAAAAAGAATTTTTTTAAAAATTATTTTGTATAGGCAGCACCCTCCATTTAAAACTTCATGGGCTGCCACTACCCTGTAGCCTAGATAAACTTTGTAGGGTGATTTACAAAATAAGCAACACTATTACAAAGATATGACTGACTATCATTAAGAAATACAATTTAACCAATGTGTTTTTATAACTCTCGTTTAACATGTAGAAATTTCTGCTTTAGACCAAGAAAAACAACGTGAAAGGTCCGATTATGTTGCATATTTGCCATTTAAAAATTGCACGTTTACAAAATGCATAACTTACTGTGTAAGACAGACTTACTGTGTGTGATTACGGCACAAAATTCCACAAATACATATCTACTTCATGTTACTAATATTATAGGATACTGGAAACGATACTGGATATTTGGTCGGTGCCAAACAGCAGATAAGGTGCAGTTCCCAATCTTAAGTGATATAGCCCTTGCATGTAGCTAATTAAGTAAGCATTTCAGAAACAGTTACTGAAGTAATAATTAATGAGGAAGAGAATTCTGATATACATTTTTAATTTCAAATTAAGAAATATCTTTTGTATAGAAAAGATATTTCTTTATTTGAATGTTATTTTTTTATACGTTTATCTTATTATTACTCTTTTTTTATTATTCTCTTTATTATTATTATTGTTATTTTTTAAATTCTGAAACCAGTTTTCTCTCAAACCAACAATTTTGTTATGAGGAGAAAAATGGAAGTACTACCATTCCAATATTTTGAATTTCATGTGAATAGTCTAAATAAGAGATTTTCAAACAGGAAAAAGAGTGATAAAAATTCCCTCCCCAATGATGTATTCTTACGTGGAAAAAAATGTGTATTATATATATCTCAAATTTCACTGTAAATTGGATAGTGTTTCTTCTGCACAAGAAAAATAAAACTTGGTAAGACTGGCAAAATGAATCCTAGTAACATGTCATCAACAATAGCATGGAATATATACATAAAATAAATGAACCAACCTAAAATCTAAGGGATGATCCACCTTTCTAGGAAATAAATTCTTACGCTGCTATAACCACAAGAATTTCTCAGCCTTTAATACAACTGCACCCATTATTAAGTTATATAGTAGCCAATAAGTGGGCTAAAGTTATTTAATTCAGTTCCTCTGCTCTAGAGACCAAACATGGTATTACTTTTTCAAGCCAATTCAGGTCTCTGAAAAACAGGTGGTTTCACATCGAGCAACAAAAGCTGTCTACCACCTAAAAACATTTAACAAGCATTCATGTCTATGATGAGATGTAAATTCACAACTTGCTGATCAGAGAACAATGTTATCCACTCAATTCACTAGGCTAACAATATATTATTACCTTGGGCAGAGCTGACTGCTACTGAGCACATCCCCAAGTGGCAGATAGGAGAATGACCCTTAGTTATGGAAGTTAGCTGAGAAATAAGCAGAGGCAACTCTGAATAATCAGTTGTGGACAAAAATGCATATAATATAGATTACAGTAAACTCATAACTATCCCATACATTAAAGGGTTATCAGATAATATAAATAGAATTCCAAGATTATAATCTTAATGCTACTTTTAAGTCACCTATAAAATTAAAAAACATATTCACCTCCTCTAACTCCCCCCCCCCGGCCCCCGATGGAACTACAGTTCTGGCTCTTCCCATAATACACTCTGTTATATGTTTCACTGCATCGCTGATAAGAGATGAGCTGAATCAAATTCAGCTAATAAGGAAAAGGTGGGCCAGTCAGCTTGCTCAATTTCCCTGTGATGGAGTACATGGTTGTCCATGTACTCCATCACAGTTGATGACACAGGTTGTGATTAGTTTCCCACTAAAAGGGAGGGCGAGCAGATTGTTAAGTCAATGGCAGTGAATGTTTGTATAGGCATATGGAAGTGTGTTTGTGTATGGCTGTATTTAAAAGGGGGAGACTGTTGTCGGACATACACTCAACTCTTCCTCTGATGTTTGTTCAGGAACTACCCTAAAGAGTGCTATTTCTGTTTAAATCCCCCATTAAAAATAAAAGGGATGGTAACTGCAATATGACATCAAGGTCATCTTGAGAAATATCTGCAACAAGAGGAAGGTAGATGCAGCATACTGTTATTATATTTCCAACTGAGACTGTGATAGCAACTGCTTCTACATTGGTGTTAATTTGGATTTGTTAGAAGGGGATATGATTATCCACAAGGAAGGCAATCCTCCCACTCCTTCATGGGCAGGTCCAGCACCTGTTCTGTCCTTACGAATGATGGTAATATTACAGAGAGCAGAATCATCACTCAGCTGAGTGATGATCTGGCTCTCTATAAGATATAAACCTGTATGTCTCCTGCAAGCAGAAGCATATTGGTTTATACTTCTTCAAGAGAGCCTTGATGTCATCTTTGTTTTGTCAGAATTCATAACAATTTCATTGTAAGAATGTTTCCATTATTTCTTTTTGGTGTATCATTTGGCTTCCTATGTTGAGAAGTTTCAATTTCATTAATCTTGGATTTTTATTTTCTATTTTGAGAATTGTGGACAGCCAGTATCCAACATCTCTTCTTCTGGAAAAATATCCAAGACATTGTCAAATTCCACTCCCTCTATCCATGCTATCTGTTGATGGGCTATCTCTAATAAAGAGTCCAGAAGCATGTCTTTAATCCTTTGTGGTGCATGTTCCATTATTTTTTAATAAGAGGATTTTCATGTAACGGAACCATTTTCAGTATTTGCTCAAAGGAAATAGTGAACAAGTCATATCTTTTAGGGATGTTGTAGTTGTGAGAAGGCAGGATTGACATATGCGTCAACGTCCTGACTAACGCTTTCTTTACAGTTGCCTTTTCAGTGTAAGAAGATTTAGAAGATGTTGTATACTGCTTCTTTGCCTCCTAATATGTGATTATATTAATGTGATATCTGTTTTTAACTTTTGTATCTCCTTTTCTTCCTTCCTGCTTAGGAATATGCTGGGTGATCTCCCTCAGAATTAGAGCATTTTGGTGTTTTGCTCTTACTGTACTTATTCTTGTATTCTTTACTGCTGCATCAAGCACAAGATGGCAGAGCCATGACAGGCAGTTTGAAAATAACCATATTTCTGATATTTAAAGCAATGTAAGAGGTTTGAGATAATAGAGCTTTACTAGATAGTTGAAATATCATGTTTTGACAGATGTTGGTGGTTTTGGTTTTCTGAAGACAATATTTCTGGTGGGAACCAAATGCCTATTCTTACGTATCAGGATTCTTCTTATGGCTGTCATCCTTGAGTTCAGAGCATAATCTCTCTTCATCGGAGGTTCCACTCTGATATTACGCTTCCAGAAAAGTTTGGTGTGGGGTAACTCTAATCGGAATTGCTGGAAGAAGACAGAACTCAATGGAAGAAAAGAATTCATTGAACACTCAACCTGTCCTGCACAGATGAGAATGAATGAATGAACTATTGTTACAGTTGACTCCCACTATAACAAAATGTCCAGGGAGCAGAGGAAGAATTTGTTAAAATGGATAGTTTGTTGTAGTAAATTTCCTTTAATATAACAATGTGAGGACTTTTTATTTATTTATTTATTTATTTTTACAGGAAGTGAGTCTGTTACAGTAGTGTATGCTATAAAGAGCATCAAATGTAATTTCTTATAGCAAAAGTTTACCTATAGTGAATTTTCCTTAGAATAACATTGATGCTACAAAGTTTTCGACCAGGACATATTGATAGTTTATACAAAGTCAGTAATATAAGATTTCACTGAGAATTCAATAGTGTTTTCTAGTGAGAGTTGGGAGTCACCATCAAATTCCTGATATGTGCCCTCAAGGGGAGAGGGGGAGGATATTATGATAGTACTACATAAAAAAATTTACATCTCCACCTTCCAATCGACAATTTTCCTCCATATTAATCTGTTATCTATCAAGCCTCCAATATTCTCGGATCTTAAATTTCTCTCTTACTGTATCAATCCATTTAGATGATGGTCTTCCTCAGGGTCTTTTTCTTGCCAACCTGACAAACACTTGTTTTGCTAATGTTTCCTTTTCCATTCTGCTTAAATACCACCTTAGATTAGCTCTAGTAACATTCTTGAATGCAAACAACATCAATAACAGGCATCAGTAGCAGTATCGTATTAATATCCTCATTTTTAATACGATACTGCTACTGATGCCTGTTCACTCTCCTAATCTTTCTCAGATCCCTCACATCTGTGGTCTGAGCTTTGATTGTGTTTTATTTCTAACCGTTCTTGGATCCATAAGTTAAAATTGGTTTGAATACTGTCTTGCATACAGATAGTCTAGTTTTTGAATAATTTCTCTCTTGACAAATACAAATATTTCTGTGATAGCAGTTATTCAGTTAATTTTTGGTACTGAGACCACATGTTTCTAAACATATAACAGGGTTATTACAGTAAATGATATAACTCAACAAGTTTTGTAAGTCAGACTTAAAAAATTAGAGGAATCAAAACTTAATATAAAAAAAAAAAATTATACATAGCAGATGTTATCAGAACTTCACAAGTACATACAAACAAATTGACCCCAAAAAAAAACAACAAAACATTATATTAATTACTATGTACACATTAGAACAATGCTAGTTGTTAATGTCACATTATGTGGCATGATGCATGAGATCCCAGGTCGGCAATTGCTAGATTTTTTATGAAAGCAGATCAAAGTTAGTATAGGATTACAGCCTTGGTATTTAATACATTGTGTGGGGATGACGATACCTAGCCTCATCAACTTCTTGTAAGGTAAGTATAAAGTTATGCACACTGGCGTGATGAGATTTCCAATGGCATATTATGGTGGGATTATGTTACAAGAAATTGATAAGGATAGAGATCTTAGGGTTATGGTGAACAGAAAACTGGAGTTCAAAGATTACATTGCAAAAACAACTCAGTGGATAATTGCAATGTTGAATCAAACATTTGATATGTAAGGATAAGGAAAGCATTTGCCTCTTTACAAGACCCTGTTATAACTGCACCTACATTACTGTGTGCACATTGGTCTCCTGGGTTTGGATGGGATAAAGACACCATCGGGTTCTTTCCAAAATCATTAATGTATAGATTGAACAACAATGGTCCAAGGATCAATCCCTGGAGAACACCACTGGTCACCTTAAATCTAGCAGATTCACACCCACCGTATACCACATTTGAATATTTACCATCAGCTATCCACTTATACAAGTCAATAGCTTATATTCTAATCCTATATTCCACAGTTTATGCAACATCCTCTCATGTGGTATCCTAACAAATGCTTAGCAAAGTCTAAAAGTGTCACAGTGTATCTATTCCCTTTATCCATCTGAGCAGTAACCTTATTATAAAATACGAGCAAATTGCTAAAACAGGACCACTCTTTAGTAAACCTATGATGTATTTTGCAAAGTTTAGTTTGTCTATTCTATTCTATTCTTATCTGAGAACAAATCTAAACAACTCACATTTCAATGATACCAATTTTGTATTAAGATATTATATAAACAGATATGCTGAATTTATATAAGGCAAATAAGAAAGATCAATATTACAAAAAGAAGCTAAATTAGGAATCACTTACTCGGCTATGGTTTTCTTTATTATCACCAGAGTGTTTGTTGGTAACTTTTGAGACATGCGAAAGAGATGATGAAATAGGAGATAATGAAACATTTTCAACTTCTGCAAGAAGAACAAAATTCATTTAAGAGAAGCAATGCTATTTTTAGCTTGTCAATCACTATAAGAAATCATGAATGCAGTCATCTATCGCTACAGAGAGCTCTTAGGAATAGTTTGTTATAAATAAAACAGTTTACTAGAGTGAATTTTCTTGAAAAAAAAAATAGCATTAATACTATGAAAAGTTAGTTAAGACCTGGAAGTTTGTTAAACAGAGAGCTAACTGCATATAACCACTTGTTTCTATTTGTAGAAAAGTATAGTGGACCTCACCCCCAACAAAGAATACGCATTTCCAGTAATGCACTGACAAAAATATCTTAAAATCCATTAAAAAAAAAATTGTAAATCACATTATTAGAAATCCATGGTGGTTAAGAGACTCATTAAATGGCAAATTCTCTTCATAACACTTATGTATATTGACCATGGCAGAAATTTTCAGAATGATTTTCAGTGGTATGCAACTTAAAAGATATTTTAAATTGCATACCACTTTAAAAGATATTCATTCTTTCATTCTGTCCAAATGAAAACACTATCAACTGCATGAGACATGAAACGTCTCATGCAGTTGATAGTGTTATTTATAAGTGAAAGAAAACCATTAAATCTCATCTTCTGAAGACTAAAAAAAAAATTGTCAACAAGTAGCCAGTCAACAGCACTGAAAACAAAAGCAATTTCTCTGGTAGACAGAACAACAATAACAGCAACACATGTGTTATGCTTAAAAAATTATATTAATTTTCATCTTTGGTTTACTTGTCCATAGGCTAACAAAATCTTTCATTTGAAAGATTTTGTTAGCCTACATGTGAAAGATGTTTCATGTGTTTACTTGTGAAAGATAGTTCACATGTAAACTTTTGCAAGAAATACAAACTTACATAATACTTTATGTAAATCTGAGAAGGAAGTAATGTGCATTATAGTATACAAAGAACATAATGTGATGGAATTTTAAATCCAAACATCTGTTTATTTACACTTGAATAAAATAGGGTGAAAATCCAAGAATATAATTTCTTGTCAAGTATAATAGACCATCATGCTGACTGCCTCACTGTTTATGACAGTTATAAATTTTCTATTATGAATGTATAAAATAATGAGCTATAGAAGCAAGGTGATCAGAATATGTATCCTTCAATTGAAGACTGGAGTTTATGAATCTTCTTCTTCGGAAAAAAGCAATGACTGTGATTGAGATAATAAACAGGTTGTTTCTAGAAATCTTTAATGGAGTTGTAAACGAATAGCTGGACTCGCATGAAAAGGGGCCTACCACTGAGAAACTTACTGAAATTGGCAGAGCAAGGAACAAAGAATAAGATGATCAAATTCAAGAACCTCATCCTCCTTTTACCTTAATTACAAAGACTTGGAGGCTTTTAAAAAAGTAGACTATGGTCATAAAAATATAGAAACTGATTAAAAAACGTTTAATTTTCTTGACCAAAAAGCTCTGGAATGACTTTTAATGGGATTACATTGATCAAGTGCATATAATATGTTATATCAACTAGTTTCACCAACTAAGGCTGTTGGCATCTTTTTAGTGCCTTACATCAGTTATGTACCCTAGATGCCAACAGCCTTAGTTGGTGAAACTAGTTGATATAACATATTATATGCACTTGATCAATATAATCCCATTAAAAGTCATTCCATAGAAACTGATTATTCAAATTCTGAAAGGAGCTTGCCAGAAATGCTTTTTCATGCTACCAGCAAATTTATTGAGAAAATAAAAAATACTTATATAGAAATAGTGGATATTAAAGATCCAACATTTCAAAGCCGGATATATGCAGAAACTTTGAAAATTTTAAAAATTTGAAGAGAGAGCTTATGAGAATACAATCTGCAGCATTAGAGTTACTTTAGTTGCACTACTTAAAATTCAAGAATGCTGCCTAAGAATCCATATATTCACCTTTTATTAGTGCATTTGATAAAGGTTTCACTGGCCTGACAGGAAACTGGTTGGTTCTCTTTAGAGACCAAAAACCTTAAGAGAGCAAGAACTCTCATTCAATACTAAAGAAATTTAATGTCAGAGAGTTGTATTTTCAGTCGGTGCATAATAGTAATTATCAAAAGAAAGAGCCTTTATTTATTTCAGTGAAGTAAATTATATAGAAATAGTGGATATTAAAGATCAAACATTATTTCATGATTACTTAGTTCAGAAGAAATTACATGTAGTTTTATTTTCAGAAACTCTAAACAGTAAATTCTCACTTTTGCCTAATTAAATGTGTTTCTCTATGATTTCATTACTGCCATATAGTTCAGTAGCCTTTTTGGAAGGATTTTTATATAGTTTAAACTATATTTCTAGGAACATAACCTCAAATTATTGAAAATGAGTCTCTACTTATTAGGGCTCATAACTCACTCAGTGACAGTTTTCATGAACCAATCAGGTTGTCAAAGCAGGGAGTTCTATGCTTCTTATCCAATGGGAGATGCGACTTACAATGGATAACAGCAATGCAATCATTTTATAAATTAGTTAAACCACTTAAAATTAATTTGATTAATTAGCAATAATTTACAGTGATAAAGTAATGAATGGTGAGTGAAAGCAGGAATCATAAAAAGCTCCTGCTAATAAGTCACTCATGGTCTTAAAGTATAAAGAATGCAGGAAAGCTTAGTAATGTGTAGAAATATTAAAATAAGGTCATGAAAAGATAAAGCAAAATATTTTGGAGACTACCAAGAAAGCTTAGAAATGTACAAACAGTGCTACAAAGTAATCAAAAATCATAAAAATTATATAAAAACTGAAGAAAAGGATATTTTGGATACATAAAGCACAATTATATTAAAAAATTATTAAGTCAAGCAATAAACAATATGTGCAATAGTAAACACAGACATTATTACGTAAAACCTCCAGGGAGGACACCTATTCTACTACTCTGTCTCCACCACTCAATCCACCAATTACAACGAACTGCAACTACCATCATCATCATCTACACCAATGCCATCTACTGCTCATCATCACCACTAGTATTTTCACAGACAATCACAAATATCCATGCCCATGGCAGGATTTCAACCTGCAGACTTTAGGCTGGAGAGTGGATATGCTGACAACTTGGCCAACCAGGCCTGCGATAGTTGGAGACAGTTGTAGAATACTTCGGGTTAAGGGATTAAAATAAGAATATACTAAAATAGCTTTCTACAACTATCTCTGATACATTACTTGTACACCCTCTGTACAAAAAGAAACCAAACTTTTCGAAAATAGAAGAAACTAGTGGTGCCACCTGTTGTATCTTTTTGTTGTCGAAAGTGGCAACTTTCATTAGTGTTGCGTCAACTGTTTATGAATTTGTTACATTAGAAGCCGAGTTATAGTGCCAAGAGTGACAATGTGTTTTGAAGAACGGTAGGAAAATGAGTTTCAAACAGAGAGCTGCGATTGACTTTTGTGTTAAACTTGGTAAAAGTTTTACTAAAATGCATCAAATGATTTCATCAAAGAAATCCCGAAATCGTCCGTGAGACTGATTGATGATGAATTGGGGATTCCAAAATCAACTGGGCACAAAATTTTGACCGAGAGTTTGGGCCTTTGTAAATTGAATTCGCGATTTGTTACCCACAAGTTGACCAATGACCAAAAAATGTATCGAATTGAACACTGCAAGGACCTCATTAAAACCGCTCAAAAGGACTCAAACTTCCTTGAAACAATCATTACCGGTGATGAAACGTGGTGTTTTGAGTATGAGCCCGAAACAAAGCGCCAGAGTGGAGACCACTAAAAGAGGGGCATCTGAAAAAAAGTCACAAGTAAAGACAATGTTGATTTGTTTCTATGATTCCAAGGGCATTATCTACAAAGAATTCATTCCGCCTTGCCAAACGGTCAATATTGAGTTTTATCTTGAAATTTTTAAGCGATTGATAGCGAGAATTCGTCGCGTACTGCATAAATATCGTGATGCAGGCAGCTGGTTACTTTTGCACGATAATGCACCATCTCATCATTCGAACATTGTGAGACAGTTTTTGAGCAAAAACCAAGTTTGTGTGTTGGATCACTTGCCGTATTCACCTGATTTAGCACTCTGTGACTTCTTTCTCTTCCCCCAACTTCATTTGCTGATGAAAGGAAAGCGATACAACACCACTGAAAACGTTCAAGCGCCAGTAGCCACGACACTCAACAGTATCCCAAAAACTGATATAAAAAAACTCATTTCACGAATTAATTGACTGTGCCAAACGCAGTATCGAAGCTGAGGGAGAGAATATTGATTGAAATAAATGATTTGAATAATTATAATTGGCCTGTGTTTTATATTCTATCAAAAGTTCTGTTTCTTTTTGGACAGAGGGTGTACAGAAAACATAATTTCTGCATTGATTAAATCTTCCTGGGTAATTTATTAATGACTCCCAATGATGATACCTCAATAAAGGTTGAGACTGGGCTGGCAAGATCCTTCCTATAATGTTGTTGCATTATGGGATACTGAGGCAACTAATGTAAAGTCCACAGCACGTATATACAAGTAAACAAGTTGTGAAGATATCTCATACACAAACTTTGTCTGCTTGTGGTTGGGTAAAAAATTAAGATTAAAACAAGAATATCATTTCTTGCCAAGTATAACAGAGGAATATATAAGGATCAGAGCCGGGCAAAAAAGTACATACATAACGTGGATACATCAATGACAGAACCATTAAAAACAAAGATGCCTCAAGAGAACCTCACATTTTTAATATAACAGCACTCATCTAAAACAGTGCATCAGTTAAATAGATTAGGTAAAAAAAGATTAAAAACATGCACCTGAAGCAGAAATGACAAAAAAAAGATATAGAGGCAGACTAAGATAGAGCTGAAGTTGACATTTTAATCTTCTGTGAAACTCCTAACATATAAGATCTAACCTGATCAAATCAGAAGCGAAAAATCACAGACCAAAAGAAAACAGATCAGAAACTAGACATGAAATCCTAATAGTGTTGTACTGTTACAATGTCTGGCAATGGGGATATACATAAAAAAATATGTTGTTGATGACCAGCTGCTGCTTTTTTCCTGAAAAACAGGCAGCTAGTCTGGGTAAACACACACACACACACACTAGACTTTTTTGTGGAGAATTTTGCATTCTTTTTCTTTATTTCATAATTTTTTCTTTTTCATAATGACTTCTTTTTTGTAAAATCTTTGTTTACCATTTTACCAAGATGGCATCAAAAGCTCAACTTATATTCTTCAGACTTTTAGATAGGTGACTTAAAAAAAGTTTAATGTAAATTGCATTAATGCTCAAAACTCAATGAATATTTACACTATCTGTTGCTTTGGAATCTAGTTTGGTTTGGATTATTAAAAAAAAAAAAATATATATATATATATAATGATAAAAGTTGGGAAATACAAACCATTATAATCTTTGGTAACTGTATCAGAAAGGTCAGTTGCAATAACAGGATAAATTGAAGTTACTAATCTCTGGACACAATGGCAAACAATATGCGAAAACAGTGCTAATGTAAAGGCTGTTGCAGCAGATATAGCAGAACTACCTGAAAAACACAAAAAATGTTCAATTCTTCTACATCAGATATCAATTTACAGAATTCAGGGATATCTCAATTATAATAATACTGTATAAAAATCCAAAAGGTTTTTCCCAATCCCAACTGCTCAAGAAAAATTCAGTCTACACTTGAATGTGTTTGGTATCAGGAATCTGGAAAAATTATTAACAGGTATGAGACCATACAGAGTCAGGGAAACTAGATTATCATGAGGGAAAAGTGACAATCTGTGTAAGAACAACCGTGTTATGTAATGGTGTTTAGAAATAATTATGAGGAAAGAACAACTGTACGAGGGTTGTTTGAAAAGTCTGGTAAAAAAATAAGTTAAACACATTTTTTTTGGGAAAAAATCACCTTTATTTCTCAACATAGTCTCCATTGAGGTCCACACATTTGGTTCAGCGAGTTTCCAATTTTTTCATCCTATCTAAATATTAGGATTTGCCAGATTGTGCAAAATAGTCATGAATAGCCTTGATGACATCCTCATTCAAAGAAAATTTTTTTCCCACCAAGTTGAATTTTTAAGTTTGGGAACAAGAAGTTACATGGGGATCAAGTCTAGAGAATACGGTAGATGTGGAACCAATTCTAACCTCAATTCGTGCAATTTTGCCATTGTGACAGCCAATGTGTGGGATGGTGCATTGTCTTCATGAAAGAGCACTTTTTTTTGTGCACCAATCTTGGCTGTTTTTTTTCTTCAGTTCTTCTTCTAAATGGTCCAATAATGACGCATAATAGACTCCTATTATTGTCTTACCCTTTTCGAAATAGTCTATCATGATAATTCCTTGGGAATCCCAAGAAATAGTGGCCATTACCTTCCCAGCTGACAAAACGGTCTTCACTTTTTTCGGTGCTCTTTCACCGATCATTGTCCACTGTTTTGACTGCTGCTTGGACTCAGGTGTGGTGGATCCAAGTTTCACCTACAGTCATGAACGATGCAAAAAATCATGTGAATTGCGATTAAACATTGCAAAAGACTGCTTGAAATGTCTTTTTGTGCGGTTTTGATCGAGCAGTCAACAATCGCAGCACCCATTGCCCACACAGCTTTTTCACATGCAATTTTTCGTGCAGGATATTATACACCTATTGAGATGCCTACAATCTCAGCAATCTCATGCACTTTCACTCAGCGGTCTTCCATAATGATACCATGGATTTTGTCAATCATTTCCCCAGCTAGACGTCCGGAGAGCGCTTCATCTTCGATGGACTTACTATCATGTTTAAACTCATTTATCCAAAAATAAATAGTCTTTAATGCTGGTGCAGAGTCCCCATGAACTGTATCTAACTCGGCTCTGATCTGCATGGCCATCCACTTCTTCAAATAAAAGTGTTTTATCATGCACGCGTTTTTTTTCTTCAATTTTTATGAAAAATGTGAACACAGTTATTTTAAATGTTTGCTAAACGAGAACTACTCATCACATGTGGCTAAAATTTTGCCAGCGGTCATGAAAAAGATGATACATGCTGACACTGGTATGAATGAATGAATTGTGTCGCTGTCTATTGGAAATTTACCAAACTTTTCAAACAGCCCTCGTATTTTCATCTGGATTTATTAAGCATATGCAAGGAGGTCTGTAGTTGTTCAGGTGGGTTACAGACTATGGAAGTAAGTATACAAAAAAAAAAAAAAAAGCATGCAAATAACTTATGTCAGTACACAAATGCCAGGAGTATCAGAAACAAAGTGGTAAAGTGTGTTGTCTTGGTGAATACACTGGAGCAAAGATTATAGACACTAGTTACACATAGCTATCCAATATGTAGACTGTTGCATAAATTGGAGAAAAACAGGTTTGGGTCATAGAATATTAGCATGAATAAGAGGATGGCTGACTGACAGATATCAAAAAGTGGTACACAGGGGATGTGAGTCTGCATGATTTAATAACCAAGATCTGGTTAGTAAGATATGGGAGAAGCATGGGGGACAACTCCGAGGTTTACCAACGCCACCATTTCTTTACATGGCGTATGGAGGGCAGACAGCTATAAGAACTTAAAGCAGCTTGGGCTTACACAGAAGGATATAAAAGTTCTTTCCTTGAGGGCCCTACAGGGCACACTGGTGGCATGCTGTTGCCACCAGAGAATAACTAGAACAGGCATAGGGTAAAACACTTGTAAAGGATTAGGCCTATATCAAGTCTGGACATCATTGTAAGGGTAGTACTGCCCATAACCAGTACAAAGATTAAAAAAAAAAGAAGAAAAAGTGGTGTACCAAATGGAACAGTGCTTGGTCTGCTGTTATTCAATCTCTACATTAATGATGTTGGGAAGGCTTTGACAAGTGACATACAGCTGTTTCTTGATGATGTAAAGATAGGTAGGGTAATCAGGAATGCTGCTGATATACAGTACTTGCAGAATGATTTGAACAGGCTGGAATTGTGGGAATGGAAAAATTGGTGTCAGTAAATGTAAAGTCATTCACTTCAGTGTGATTAGATATCCAATGTCATTATGGTGGGATTAAGCTAGAAGAAATTGATGAGGCTAGGGATCTTGGAGTGTTAATAGACAGGAAGCTGAAGTTCAGGGGCTATGTGGCAAAGATTGCAAATACTCAAAAGATAACTGGAATGCTGAAACGAATGTTCACATATAAAGATAAGGATGTCATTTTGCCTCTTTAGAAGGCCCTGATAAGACCTCACTCGGATTACTGTGCGCAGGTCTGGTCTCCTGGTTTCCGTTGTGATTCTGATATATTGGAAAGAGTACAAAGTAGAATTAAAAATTATATCAGGATTGTGGAATACTGATTATGAAGACAAATTGAGAATTTGTAGACTGCAGACACTAGCAAACAGGAGAAAGAGGGGGTGATATGATTGAGACTTACAAACTTCTGAAAGGGTCATACAGGATTTCAATTGATGGAACTTTTCAATTTATGGAAGGTAGGGAAAGGATGAGAAGGCATCCTTGGAAGCTAAGAATGAAGGCTGCAAAGAAGGGGTGAGGGCTAGATTTTTCTCTCAGAGGGTGGTGCATGATTGGAATGGATTGCCATTGGATGTTGTGTGTGTGTGTGTGTGTGGAAGCAGTGTGAATGAATTCAAGAATAAGTATGATAGCTGGTGTGTGTAGTATGTGGCCCCCCCTCGATGAGCCTCTGCCTCCCTGGAGGTCTCACTTAATAATATACTAACTGCTACTGAGTGTACAGAGTAGAGTATTTTTAGGAAGGATGTGTTACTAATGATATTCGATGATTTGAACCCAGTTAGAATATAAACCCATGATGCAACACTAGTAATAACAATTTTGCATGTGGCAGTGAGTTAGAAGCCATATGGTGTGAGCTGGAGTCTAACAAAATCAAATATATAGTGGGGCGTTGATCAGTTGCATGATGAAATGCATTATCAAATAAACAAGCAATCATTATGGTTTTAGCAGTGAAATCTCACGAGAAGAACAAAACCAAATTTATTGAGCTGTTGTGAGAAAACTTTCTCAAAAAAGCATGTGACCAAAGGATCTCAAGGTTAAAGAGTGTTAGATCTAATTATAGAGTGAGAGCAGATTTCAGTTAAAGATATGACTGTTTTACCCCAACTGGGAATAGCAATGTTGCTGTACTAAAGGTTATGGAAGTTCCATTCAGAAGGGATCTTTGTTATTACTGAATTTTTACTCAGGTGGTTCCTGACCAAAAAGTTTGAAAACCCCTGAAAAAGGTTACATGCTGCAAAGCAAGAAATTATGACTAACTAATGAGTGTGCTAGGTTCTGTCCTATGGTATCAGTTGCTAGATGTTAAGGAATATTGGCAGCACATGAGAAGCATTCAAAAAATACTTAAAGGATACAGTATCAGAAAGTGCCACCCTAGAGGTCAAAGAATAAACAGAGTAGGAGTGAAATTTCTTGTGAATCTACTGCTTAAG
Organism: Typopeltis vanoorti; assembly: GCF_054136105.1. NCBI lineage: Eukaryota > Metazoa > Arthropoda > Arachnida > Uropygi > Thelyphonidae > Typopeltis > Typopeltis vanoorti. The sequence goes on from NC_143552.1 coordinate 141,234,141, forward strand.
AAGATGTGCAATTTTCTTAAGCAGTAGATTCACAAGAAAAAGATGTTGAAGGAATACCATGTGCAAGATAATGTCAAGTATGAAAATTATAAGGAGCAGCCCAGAAGAGTTACAACTACTGAATAGAAAGTTCACTAGGTATGAAAAGAAACCAGCTCTTTAAGCTAAAGACAATCCAAGAGAATTCTATCATGCTGCAAGTAAAATAATGAGTATGAACGAATAACTCTACTGAATGCAGATGTTATGTGGCTGAGAGATGCAGAAGAGATTATTATGCTAAAGCGATCAATCACATGATGCAACATCGATCTCACTGCTACCTCTTCACTGGATGAAGAAACTCAGGTGTATGAGGAGGAGGAGAAAGCAGAGCTGTTGTACAAATTGAATAAGAATTTGTCAACAGGGGGCTGATAGGATATCAGCATATATGCAAAAAGAAGTTTTAAGTTGAACAGGACGTTCCTTTGATGAAACTATATAATTTGAATCTTAGCACAGAGAATATTCCACAGGAACAAAAAGAATGTCTAATCCCATTGAACATGGATAGTGTAAAGCCTGATGTGTCTCCTATTGACCTATCAATATCTCAAGTAGTGGTGGTGAAAATAGGTCAATAGCACACACATCAGAACTTTTATGCTTCCATAAAAGTTCTGGAAAACACTGAAACTGAAAATCCAAAAAGAGTAAACAATATTTGACACTTCAGTTTCTGATGGCCTTTTTTTTTTATTTTTAAAGCACTGAAACTACTTTTTACAAGTCAGCAACTTATTCTTCTGATCACATGCTGATTTCTTATCCATGGACTTTTTGTGATTTGTTCTTTTCTTCATGCATCCTCGCTCAATGTTTTCTTTGCTATATGAAATCTCTAAGGTTTAGTTATTTTCAAACTCTTCTGCCAGCATGAATGGACAAGCTAGCAATATCTCTACTCCCTATGTAAAGGTTGTAGGTTCAAATCCCACCAGGGACGGCTCGTGCATAGACACTGCGGAACTGCAGTACCCCCAATTTTTCTATATATATAAATAAATTTATTAATTTATTTATATTTGCTTATAATATTTAATTTTATCATCAACAATCTATACAATTCTCTTATTTTGTATAAAAAATAATAAAAATCAATCTTGCAGCACTAAGGAGGGCGAAGGACGCTAGCAGCACTGTGTTTACCACAATGTCATATCGCTACGCGCGCAAGCATATGCACGTCATAGTGAGATGCGAGCTATTAGCATAATGTGGCATGTTCCGTCGTGCAGTTCTGCTGTTGTTTATATGCAGTTTGCACCAGTAGTAGAGTGTTCGTAGTGCTTATCGCGTTTAGTCCGTCTCTTTAAATATTTGGACATCACAATTAAAGGATTTAATTGTAATGTCCAAAAATTGTAAATCCACGCCTTTAATTACAATTAAAGGAATGGATTTCATTTTTAAGTAATTTTGAATTATATCAAACTGTATAATTTTACTGATAATAAACAACATATTTTCATGAAACAAAACAAGAAAAATATATTTTATTTTTAAGTAATTTTGAATTATACCAAACTGTATAATTTTATCAATAATAAACAATATTTTTTCATGTTTAATTTTTTTAAATTTTTACCATAATTTTGATATTTTATCCAAACACGTATACACTGTACTTACAGTGTGTATGTATATTTCGAAAGTTGCAGCACCCTGACGATTTCAAGCCACGAGACACCACTGAATCCCACTCATGGATATTCAAGATTTGTGAATATCTTTAGGTGGAAAATGATTTCTGTCACTCAGTGTAAGATCATCTTCTGCTTATTGGAGGTCTCAAATCACCATGCTCTCTCTCTCTCTCAGGATTTACATAAATAATAATAAAAAAAAAAATTTTTTTCCCCTAATAATATTTACTAATTTGAATTTACAATTCTTATCTGAAAGGTGGTCAAATATTGATTCTTTTCACAAAACATTTTTATTTTTATTGTGATAATCGTTTTATCCTGTAAAAAACAGTATTAAATTCCATTCCCAATTTTGATGTCCCGGACCAAAATAAAAATACTATTCTGAAAAATAACATAATAAAAAAACACGTTTCTGTGTTTTCTCCAGATGAATTGCACATTTTTCTAAACCATAAGAAATCAATTTAATTTTTCAAGAGTATATAAATACAATTAACTTACCCTTTTCTTGTAATCTGGCCATACACATCATTGACATAACTACAACTTTAAATACGAGTTCATCGTTGAGAAAATCAATTTCTTTTGTTTCAGTCTTGACATTCTCATCATCATTCTGAGTGTAATTACAAGTATGTAGTTGCATGCATTTGTCAAAATCCTGTAAAGTGTCTTGGCAGAGGGCTTGAGAACTAGAAAATTATAAATTCTTAATAAAACTGTAATACATCAAAATAGTAGCAAATTCACTGAATTTTAATTTTAATTACTTTACTTACTCTTCATCCTGAGATAAAAAGAACTGCTCACATAACTTTAAAAACCTGGTTAAAAATCTGGCAACTCTGAATACCCTGAAAGAGATTTACATAAACTTGAAACATATTATAAAACCTACTTATAATTATAACTAAATGCTGATCTATAATGATACATATTTAAAAATACATAATATCTCAATACTTTTTGGCATTATTATTATTATTAAGGCACCTCTAGGGAGTTCAAGGACTCATCCAGGTAGGGTGCATTTAGATAATATACTTAAATACCTATCATATGATAAGTATTTATATATCAGTGATGATGCACTCACTGCAGGTGAGAAGAACCTGGACTTCGTGTACTTTCATATAACAACAACAACCCCTAGCCAGCATGAACCCAGAATTCTACTTCCATCATTGATAAGCTTCAAAATCTCACTTGTTTATACTATAAGATTCCCTTACTAACTTCTATATATTTATACTAGGGGGGATATGCTCCCCTTGGTGCCTACGGCACCCCCCCCACCCTGAGTTCAGGACTGGTAGGCCGGTTCTCCTTGAATTCTGATGACTCGACACTCAGGGTAGCCCCTGAGTTTTAAAACGTTTCAAATAACTTCACAAAAAAAGTGACACAAAAACGTTACAAAAAAGCTTATCATTTTATATTATAGGGTATATATTTATTTATATATTAGTAATGATGCACTCACTGCATGTGAGAAGAACCTGGACTTCGTGTACTTTCATATAACAACAACCCCAGAATTCCCAGAATTCTGGGGTTGTTGTTATATGTTGTTATATGATCTTCATTTGTTTATAGTATAAACAAATGAAGATCACATTTCTTCAAATCTGTTCTCATAGGCCAGGTGACTTTATCTGTACACAGTAATCTAGACATGGTCTTATCAAAATTTTTAAAGGGGAAGAATAAACTTTCTTATTCCTTTAAGTTGGTATTCTCTTTAATGTTATCTAATGCAATGAACTTACCTTGTTATATGTTGTTATATGATCTTCATTTGTTTATAGTATAAACAAATGAAGATCACATTTCTTCAAATCTGTTCTCATAGGCCAGGTGACTTTATCTGTACACAGTAATCTAGATGGTCTTATCAAAACTTTTTAAAGGGGAAGAATAAACTTTCTTATTCCTTTAAGTTGGTATTCTCTTTAATGTTATCTAATGCAATGAACTTATCTTAGCAAAGCAATACCTAAACTTTAACTCAGTTCCACAACAGCCCCACCCTTCAATGTTTCTAGCTTTAGCCATTAATACTCTGCACTAACAGTCTATATGTAATGTCCTCTGTCCAAAATACATAATTAATTTTATGCTTGGCAACACTGAACTGGCATTGTCATATGTCCCTATAACCAATCTGTTAAATTTAAAGGGATTCTCTTCTCCTACATTCCTTATCACCTACTATTCCTTATCATTCTCCTCCCTAATTCTACAAATAATTGATATCATACTCAAGATCCTCCTTAATATCATTAATATACATATTAAACAACAACTGCCCAAGTACAGAACCCTGTAGCACAATTGGTCACTCTTCTTCTCCTCATACTGAGCCTGAACACCACCATACATTACTTTCTGATATATGTAAGTCAGCCATTCTCCAATCCATGTCATAAGTTTATTTTGCAAATCCATCCCTTTGAGTTTGTATAACAATCTCTGATGTGAAATCATGTCAAATGCCTTGGCAAAATCCAGAAATATCACAGTATATCCATTCCCTTTATCCAATGCTGCTGTCCCCCTATTACAGAACATGAGCAGAACTTCTGCTCATGTTCTAATCACTGCAGATTACTAAAGCCAGGCCTACCTTTTGCCAAAACCAGGCTATCTTACATTGAAGATCTTACCACTGTCTACCAACCTTTGGATGCAATTCCTAGCTATCCTTTTCAATACCTTCATGGTCACACCAGAAATACTACTGGTCTATAATTTGCTGCATTGGTCTTAGTTCCACCTCTTGTATAATGAAATTATACGCTCATTAAGAATCATGCATGTGCTTAGACTCAAGTTTGAACACTAAGGTCAATGGCACTGCTTACTCTCTTGCACATTCTTTCATTATCTCATCCAGTCCAACTGTCATATTTGAGTAAAGTTTTTGTAAATACTTTAATACTTCTAACTCATCAATTTTCTGTTCTTTTGTCTCATTCTCCCCTGGAATCTAGCAAGCTAATAGATCTGCCTCAATATATAAAATAATCACTTAACAACTGATATTTCTATTTGTATTCACTAAGACTATTCTTCTGTGGCCATTCTTCCTTTTACATGCTACACAACAATAAAATTATTTTGGATTTCCTTTGGCCTGTTTGGCTAACTCCTTTTCGTAATCTGATTTTGCCTTTGCGGCACAGCAGTTACTCTCCTAGTATGCTCTTTATAGCACTCCAGTCTCAATTACTTTTCTCATGATACTGTGTCCACAATATCCTATTTATCCAGCTCTTGTTTGAAAGTGTTATTCATCCATTTAACTCCCATGCAAATAATTCTCCTAACTCTGAGGATGCAGCCATGAATTCCCTGTACTACTGATTTCTCTACCAATGCACTGTCTCAAGCTACCTTTTCAGTTTATTATAACCAGTGCTTTTTTTCTAGAAAAAAAGGTGCCAGAACTCACATCTTGTTAAGCTTTTTATTAAAGAAAATGATATTCACATCTTAATTTAAATGAAATATAAAGCAGCTGTTGCTGTCACGGAATCACATAAATGAATTAAACATAATTTATCTTGAGTACTTTTTATTTTAGACATGATCAAATGTAAAATTAAACAAATTAAAATATGCAACCAAAGACCAAATATAAAAGTAAATTTTTAAAAACATTATACAATTTAAGAGAAGTTCATAATGTTTTCCAAAGTTTTGTCCAATTCTCATTGAACAAATCGTCTTGACTCCTTTCTTTGCTCTTAATATCTAAGGCCGAATGTCGTCCTCTAAGTAACCACAGATCAACATACTTTGAAGGATTGAAAAGTCTTAAAGGTGGTCCAACGAGTTTGATGAATAAAAGTGCTGAAACTGTTTTAGTCTTCAACGAAGCTCTTGTTGGGTGATAATTAAATTCATCTGCGAAAATCTGCGTTCACATTCACTTGATGAAATGGGAATGGTATTCAGAGCATGTACCATATGCAACAGTTTTTCTGGGTATGTCTTATCGAGAATGTATTCACGGAATCCACGAATTATTTCTCTTTCATGTAGTTGCAGTCTGATTGACAAATTTCTAATTTCCACCTCTCCGAATGTTAGCTGAGCATCAATATCGGCCAATGTTTTTGGTCAAGCACGCCAGCCCAAAGTGCTAGCTCAACATCTTTGCTATCAAGCAACCTTTTTTCAATTGACTCTTTCAATTTGGTATAAAATGTTTTTGGTCAATAGGAGAATTATTTTTGGAGTGTTTTCGTGAAGTAAAACTCCACGAAAGTGCAGATTGCATACAGCAGCTGCAGCACATCTATAATAGTGTCCAAAATTCTGCCTTCTTTCTTCAAAAACTTGTACAAGTGCATTTATTTTTTGATTTGCCTTGTAAAGGTTCTTGTCACTGTCTTGCAGGTCCAAACTTAATTCAGACAATTCTTGGAGAGCGTCGCACATCAATCCTAGATCCAATAAAAAGTCTGTATATGTTATTTTTCTTCTTAAGCCATCATAAGTACATTTATCATTTTTATCTCTCCTAGGATCATACATCACATCTTCAAAAGGATGCACTACAGATTCAAAATTATTCCACACAGCCAAAACTGAACAGAAACTAGATGACACCCATCGAGTACTAAAAATTCTTCAAATTTTCAGCAGCTCAACCTCTAGTGATTCTGCACATAAATGCACACTACTGTTTTTTTGGCAACGTATGGTATGGGACAAAGTTTATCAATAAATTATTTGAATCTATTGATTCCTGCAATTTCCTTTACAGCATCACTTACTGATAATTCTATTTTCTGTTAGCACAATGCCAAACTATAATAGAAGGAAATTTTTCTGACAGCAATTTTTTCACTCCACTTTTACACCCTAACATTACAGCAGCGCCATCACATGCTAGTGAAACTAAATTTTTTTTTTAATAATCTTCTGTCAATCCATAATAGTTAAGACATTGGAATAAGGAATCAAATACACTTTTTGCCGTTACGTTTTCAAGTTTGATCAAGTCCAAAAATAAATTTATCGGTGAATTAATCCAACACCTTCGATATAGCATTGAATATACACTATGAGAGTGGTTTTATTGCTTACTGTTGTTGATTCATCAATTATCAATGAAATTATATTTTTGGATTGAACGATTTCTTTAAACACATTTTTTGTCATTTCTTCACTTACATGATTCACAATATTAATACAAGCATTTGTTGAATGAAGAATACAACCCATTCAATTCTGTTCAGTTCTTGCAGATCAATTTCACTTTCAAAATTATGGAATGATCGGTTTTCCTTTGCTACTTTATATGCAGTTATTTCTTTTTCATGAGATAATGATTTAAAAAAAACTTTTCGAGGGCATTTTTTTTCGCCTTCAGAAACAATTTTTAATGCTGCTTTGTGTGCAGCAGATTCTCTGTGATCGAACATTTTTTTTCGAAGTGAGTTCATCTGTAACTTCCTATCTTTGCCAGAATATATGATCGCATTGTTGGCCCATTCTTTGGAAAATTTCATTCCCATCTTTGTTTCAATTCCAAGAGTTCTAACTTTTCTGGCAAGGCATACAGCCAAGTTTCTTTTTGCAAATATACATCCATTCATTTTTCGAGCAAAAATCATTTTTTTGATCTAATGTCCAGCAATTCGGCCAGTCATTTTCAGTTTGGCCCTGCTCCTCAAGATTAGCTTGAGATGATTCGAAAACATCAGCTGACACCATTATTTCCATATTTTTTGACATTGTGTCTGTTATTATTCTAGGCTTTTTATTAATGGAACTGGTGGTTGAGAAGTAATTGGAAATCTTTTTCAATTTCAAACTTGGGGTCAGACTTTTACACTAAAAAAAAGTAAAAAAAAATAAAAATGCTAAATGGATATGAAAATAATGACATTAATTTACTTCAATTCAATATTTTTTTAGATGAATAAGTGTTTTACCGAAAATCTTTCGCATGTTGTCAATCACACGTCCATACAGCCACAAACGTAGATGCTAATTGCGTGCACATGCGTGTTACCAGGTGTCGCCTGGTAATACACATGCGTGCGTGTCATGCATGCACGAACATTATTTCAAAAATTACTTTTGAAAAAACTGTAAAAAAAATAGGTGCCGGAACATTGTTCTGGTTACGTCAGAAAAAAAAGCACTGATTATAACCATCTACCTTACAAATTCACACATGCACCCTCTTAGTCGAAGCTCATACACCCATTGTCACTTCCCAAATCAAAACTGCATTATCACTGTTCCCCCAGACCTTCCCCAACTGGAGGGCTAATGGTCAACTGATTTATAAACAAGATTCTCAGATGCTATTACTAGATTCAACGGTCTTGTACTGCAAGTCTCTTCAACCATGTGCTGCTTAACATGCTACCTCAGGGCAAGACGAGATGATTTCTCCCAGCCTCCCTGTTTGCATATCAGCAGATATACCACATACTGTGATGGATTATTTGATTATAACTGAATTTGCATGGGACAGGGGGAAGAAATGCATTTGGTTCAGAACATATTTGAAAACAATAATGAAGGAGAATTATATATTTTGTTATAACTATAATAACTAAAAGGTGTAAATATGCGAACCAACAGAATGAATGGCAATATAAGGGAGAGAAAGAACAAGTGTGAACAGAAATACTTTCATTAGAGACAAATGAATGACTAATAATTTACAGCTTTTATATTACATGTGTGTGTGTCCAATATGTTGTCGAGATGGAGCAAATTATATGTGATCCTATAACCTCTAGACCTGCATGTTCCATTTATGATGGGTATAAAATAAAAACCCTTATGACGAGAGGAAAAAAAGATTTGTCTGCAAAATATAAACAGTTAACAAATAATAAGTGGCTATATACATTGGTTGATCAGTAAATAACTATAGGGAGGGACTTATCCAATGGACTAATAATGTTGATCGGGCGATTCATCTAGGCATTGTAGGAACATGTGGGCTGATGGAGCAACAAATCATCTTGTACAATTTCTTGTACTAATGTGCATTTATTTCTATTTTTGCTTTGTTTCTAAGACTTTTCTTTCATTCACTAATGATCAGTGTATGCATTTTACATGCTAATATATACATAATGTTCTCTTCTAATAATACACTGGATTCATTTTTATTCAGAAATAGATGGATTTTTAATCACTGCATCTATTCTTTCTAAAGAATGTAATAAAAATATCCCTGTACAGTGAAAAACACCCCTTCTCCAACAGATATCATACTGCAAACATAAAAAAAAAAAAGAAGTAATTTTATTGTATCACTAAATAGAGTACAGACATTTACGTTTCAGAAAGCACATTTTCAAAAGCAAATATATATATATATATTAACTTGAAATCAGTTCAAACTGGATTTCAAATTTTCTGTATCATTAAAACAGTTCACAAATACTAATTTTACTAATAAAATTTGACCAAAAAAAATTGCAACTAACATACCACATATATGGAAAACTATAAAAATATACCCACCTAATGTGCAAGGGACAATGTACGTCAATATGTCTACAGAAAGTGAAACATGTACATAATACTGGCCAGTATGAATATGTTAAGGTAGCTATTCCCAAGTATTTCTATAAATTCATTTCCCATTGTTTTGCAAGCTTTCTTCTCTCTCTCTCTCTCTATATATATATATATATCCCCATAGGCGAAATCACTCATGACCAATCCAGTCCTCTTCAGATGATCCTGGTCAACAGCATGAAATTTATTTTTCCTATTAACCTCTATATCCATACCCAACTCAAATCCATTTCCTATTTTACTCATACCACCAAGGGAGATTTCTACACTGATTGGATTTAATACTTCTACAATCAGTAGTAGTACTTCCATGCTCTCCTTATCTTGTCTGTCTCCCTGAATAAACTGAACTATTACATTCTATTCCTATACCAATATGTTTCTCTATTAACCAGATCTCACTAATGTCTACAATACACTACATCAACCAATGCTAAGACACTTCTCACATTTATTCTTGATGCTTCTGGCATTAGTGTATTTACTGAGTTTAATCTTGAACCAAATCCCTATTGACATAATTAAACTAGTCCTGTATTTCCTGGGATTATCCCTAACAAGCTATCATTCCCTCTCTTAATCCATTTGTCATTACAATTTCTACCACTTAATTTTTTTGTTTTTCTACCACTTGTTTCATTTTTATTGTCTGCACAAATATGTATTTATATATTCTAATGTCATGTGTCTTTATTATGCCATACGCTAAATAAATAAAAACCACTTAATTTAATGCACACATCCATGATTTCATTTAAACCACATGCAACATATGATGGAGGGGATTTGGAGTAACAGAGTACTGATCTGGTCAAAAAATCAGAAAATCCATCAATAACCAAAGTGGCTACATTGCATCTGCAAAATGTGGAATTTTCAGTTAAGGGATATATGTGGAACTACAGGTAGGTTAATTTCAAGCTTAGGAGCCAGCTTAAAGCAAAGCCATGGCATAAGAATCTGCAAAAGAAGGATGTTAGCAATGCATGGGAGAGATAGTCAAGGGATATCTGAAGAAAGCAATATCTGAATATAACCGAAGGTCAGGAAAATAAATCAGGTAAGAGTTAGCTGGACAAGTAATATCATTAAGCAAGAGTTGCAAAAATGTTGTGAAGGATATATATAAAGAGAAAGGTGATCAACAAGCACATGAGCAATATACAAGTTGGTTGGTTGAATGATTAGGGGTTCATTGGTGCAAGGACAGCAAAGGTCATACTATACGGTGCCAAACCAAAAGTTACAGTAGTACTCAAGGTCATAATAAACAGTAATAAAGATACAAATTAGCAAATATCATGTTATGTACAAATTATTTATCATTTGGGAAAAGAGTAGGTTTAATTAAAATTTAAAAAAATCTTAAAGAAGAGAATATGTAAAATATCAGAGTAAACTATTACACATAGTAAGTCATCATTTGTATCATAAATTTATGTCCAAATTCATCAGCTACTCAGCAGCCTTTTTTGATATGCCCACTAGAGCTGTCAGGTTCATAAAAAATTCATTCCTTTCTCTGGCGGGTCATCAGCCCTCAGTAAATACAAATATGTAAGATGACTGTGCCCTATGCTGAGCCTAACAAGAATTTCCTCTTTTATATCGACGGTGGCTTGACTGTCAGTGCTTAATTTCAGGCTTAATCTCACGCAAGTTATTTGTCAGTGTTTCCTGCCACAATGACTGTCATTCAGTTATTAGATTTGATCTTATAAAACTGTTTATAGTCTATATACGAGATTGACAAACAGTATGTAGAAAAATTATCAGCTAATCTAGCAGCTGCAGTCACATTCCTCTCAATTCCAATGTGGTTGGGAATCAAGCACAGCTGAATGTTAAAATTACGGACTTTCAATTTGTACAACAGTTGTAGAATCTTGCAAAACACTGCATGTGGATTGTACACAGAAGACAAAATGGCCTGTATAGAACTCAATAAACCCGTATATATTATACACTTCTGATAAGTTTTCTTTTATATGCACTAGCACAAGTTGAATGTCATGCAACTCTGCTGTATAGTTACTACAATGAACTGGGATCTGACTGGATATGATAAAATCAAGAAATATAGCAGCACAACAAATATCAGTCTCAGATATTGAACTATCAGTATAGATTGGAAATTAATCAGTGTTCTGCTCTGTGTGTATTAAATAATTGCATCTAGACAGATGATGAAGCATGAGATTTCCTTAATTGACACAGTGAGAGGTTATAAGTAAAACACTAAACATTACCAATAGTTCATTTGAGACTTCAAGACTTTGTGAGTGGGCAATGTGTGTGAAAGGCACCAGTAGCTATCCATACCCTGATGATGTATGCGATCCAACCATCATAGGCTAAAGACCCATAATCCAGATTTGAACAAATAAGCATAGAATAAGACAAAATAATGAAGATTGATATGCATCCCATTAAGTAGTAGAGAAGAGTGCAAGAAGATTCAATGCTTTCTTGAACTTTTCTCTTAGTTGACGAATCTGTACATGGAAAGCAAGCTTTATGTCAAAAATGATTCCCAAGAACTTGGCTATTGGAATAACAGAGTGTGTGTTTGATGTACGCATTTTTTTTTCTGCTGAAAACCTTAACCCATTACCAAGATTCCATAGAGAGAGACGATTAATTGCTTGCTGAAGTTGTCTTTCAATTACAAGTGACAGTAAATTGTGAAGTCAACATATAGAGTGGGAGAAAACTGTTCAGTGATTGAGTGAACTTTGACAGCAAACAATATCACACTTAAGAGAGAGAGAGAGTGTGTCTTGGGAAACACTCTCCTCTTGATGACATGGCTGAGAAAGTGTACTTCCTTCCCAGATGGACTTGGAAGACCTGGCTAGACAAAGTTTTTAATAAATACAGGAAGGTGCTCTCTGAGACCTAAGTTACAGAAGTCTTTTAATATGCCCTATCTACAGGCTGTTATACGCTTTTTCCACTTCAAAGAACACCAAAACCAGATGTTCTCGTTTCAGGAATGTAGCTTATATTTTTAAACAGACCAAGTGGTTCAATGTCGAATGTCTACGAAAGCCACACTGTGTACCGGAGAGAAGATTATTGATTTCTAAATACCAGAGAAGCCTGCTATTAACTATTTTCTCCAATATCTTACAAACAAAGCTGGTCAGAGTGACAGGACAATAATTATTTGTGTTGGATCCTTCTTAGTTTTGAGATGGCAATGACAAGAATCCTCCCCAGGGGTATGGCTGGGTTCCTTCTTGTAAGGTTGAGTGCAGGGCTAACAACCCTACTCTGTAAAAACCCAACTTGTTAAGAAAGTCAAAAGGAAAATTAGCCGGATGGACTTCATAGAACAACTTGGACAATGGAAAAAGGATTATGAATATTGGTTTGAAAGCTGGAATATCTCAAGCCTGAACAGACCAGGAGCATTGAGGAGAGTGTGTGAGGAATTAAGAGATGAGGAAATCAAAAAGCCTTTGGTACTGCATTCTTGGTTGATAAAAAATGGAAACACTTGGTTCTTGATTTTAGACAGGTTAATGAACGATTTTGTGTACTGAGGGTAAAGTTTAAGATGTTCAATATTTCACTTATATGTGCACACACGCACCAACTGAGAACTCTTATGAAGAAGACAAGGTGAACTTCTATGAATTACTGGAGAGGATATATAATCAGTCACCAAAACATGATATTAAAATGGTTCTAGGAGACGAATGCAAAAATAGAAAAGGAAGAGACCTTCCGATCAACAATTGGAAGAGACAGTGCACATGAAGAAAGTAATGAAAATGGCACAAGGCTAATTGATTTTGCAAGCGGCAAAAATATGACCATGTGTACAACCTGTTTTCCACATAAAAAAGTACATAAAGTTACCTGGAGATCGGCAGATGGAATAATAGAAAATCAGATAGACCATGTGATGTAAGAAGTTTTAGAGGAGCAGGTTGTGATATGGATCATTATTTGTTAAGAATTAAATATAAACAAAGAATAAAAATTAATAAGGTGGGTAGAGGAAGGAGAACACCAAGATATGACGTTTAAAAATTAAAAGATGGAAAAATCAGACAAAAATATGTTGAAAGATTGAGAGAAAAAATAAATGAAGAAAAAACGAGGATGAACATGCCAATGATATGACTATAGATAAAAAATGGGAAAGGATCAAGAATAAAATTACTGAAGTGGCTAAAGAAGTTCTAGGATTTAGAAACAATGATAAACAAAATGAATGGTATGATTTGGAATGTAGAAAATGTGTTGAAGACAGAAATACAGCTTGTCTAAAGATGCTTAAATGGAAAACTCGAGCAAATGAGATTGAATATAGAGAAAAACAAAAACAAGCTAAAAAGATGTGCAGAAGAAAGAAACGTGAATGGGAAAAGATAAGGCTAAATGAAATTGAGATTTTGAAGAATACTGGACAAGATAAAAGAAATTAAAGGTGAATTTCAACTCAGAACAACTTTATGCAGAGACCGTGAGGGTAACTTGCTTGGTGGAAAGGAGGACATTTTGAGAAGGTGGGCACAATATTTGGAAGATCTCCTTCAAGACAAAACAAGTTTGGCAACTAATGTTTCAGAAGAAGATGAGTTTAATGAACCCTGGCAAGTATAAGAAAAGCTGAGACAGAGGAAGCACCAGAGGTTACATGTGGTGGAATTAGCCCTAAAGAGAATGAAAAATAACAAAATACTTCCTGGTGAAGAAGGAATATCAGTCGAACTATTAATTTTGGCACAGAGACTTGTCATTTTTCTTATGGATAGGGAAGATAATAGCAGTATCCCATTCAGTAGGCATAGACTCAGTTTCCCATACCTCTGACAAGCACTCACAAAATTCTAGATGAATATAACTGTTAGCAGTTATTTACAAAATATTTGCAGGGATACTGGCAGACAGATTGCAACCTTTCATAGAAGAAACACTGGATGACTATCAATGTGGTTTTAGATATGGTAGATCAACAATAGGTCAGATTTTTACAGTACGAAGTATAATTGAGAAATGTTATGAGTTTAATATTAATCTGCACCATTTGCTTGTGGACTTTAAACAAGCCTATGATAAAATCAATAGAGATAAGCTATTCAAAGTCATGAAGGAATTCCAAATTCCATCCAAATTGATAAGATTAGTTAAAATGACACTCAGAAATACCAGGTGTAGTGCAAATACAGGATGAACTCACACCAGAGTTCGGGATTACCAAAGGATTATGAAAAGGAGATCAATTATCAACAATGCTTTTCAACCTATGCCCTGAAAGGGTAATATGAAATGTAATCATAAACAGAGGTAGAACTATTATGAATAAAGTCTACAGCTTTTGGCTTTTGCAGATGATGTGGACTCTATTGGAAGGACAGAAAGAAGCCTCAGAGAAGGTTATAGACAAATGAGGGAGAATGCAAAGAAAATAGGACTACAAACAAATGAAACTAAAACAAAATACTTAACTGTTGCCAGAGATAAACAAAAATTTGGAAACATCCAAAGTTTCACTGTAGATGAAGAAACCTTTAAATGAGTACAGCAGTTTACATATTTGGGTTCAGTAATAACAGAAAGTGATGATGTGTCAGTTGAAAATACTTATAGAACAGCTGCAGCAAATAGAACTTATTACAGTATTCTATCATTATTAAAATCTAATCTGATTTTGATAAAAAGTAAAATCCAGCTATATAAAGTAATCCTCAAACCCATACTTGTGTATGGCTGTGAAACATGGACAATGACCTAGAGAGATCAAAACCGATTACAAATATGGGAACGTAAGGTATAAGAAAGATCTTCGGCCCAATTAACGCGAATGGACTTTGGAGAGTGAGGAACAACAAAGAAATAATGGAGAAATTTAATGAAGTGGATATTATTACTGAAATAAAGGAAGACTGAGGTGGCTAGGGCATGTTCAGCGAATGAGGGATGATAGGGCTTTTAAAAAGGTCTTCGTGTCTGGATCGGGTGGATCTAGACCCAGAGGCGATCCCAAAAGGAGATGGTTTGACGATGTGGAGGATATTTAAAGAAAATGACAGTAAAGAACCAGAGGAACAAGGCACAGAATTGTGAAGAATGGAAGTCCTAAAGGACCCAGGCCTGTCTCATGATAGCCGTCCATTTAAATAGACTGCAATGTAAGTAGTAGTAATGACCAGAATCCAGAAATTCTTCCTCTGTAAGTATTCTGTTATACAGTAAGAGAAGGAAATCCATAGATGATGGAAGCTGTTTAAATATCTCATAATGGATGTCATCAGGATCTACTACACTGGAGTGAGACAGTAACAGAACTTATTTCTCCTTTTTGAAGACTTATTGTATGGTTTTATCTCATTGGCAGAAAAGTTAAGCTGCTGTTTCTCTTGTTGCTCTTTCAATACTAAAAATTCAGGAGAATATGAAGCTGTAACTGAGATTCTAGCAAAATTTTCAAGTGCTTGCAGTAGCTTTAAGATTAGCAACAATACCTCCATTGTTCCAAGGTAGACAAATGATGTGGTACCTTTCATTTTCCAAATTTTATCCCACAGAATTTTTGCACTGGTTGCTTAACTAATAATGTAAACTAGATCTAAGAGTGCTTTTAACTCGTCACCATCATCAAATTCCTGACATGTACCCTCAAGGGGTGTACAGGACATGATAGTACTACATGAAAAATTTACATCATTCCTAACTTCCTATCTACAATTTTCCTCCAAATCGGTCTGTCACATGTCAAGACTCCAATATTATCATTATCAGATCTTATATTTCTATCGTATAAGGCACAGTGTACCATATCAATCCACCTATATCTTCGTCTTCCTCTGGGTTGTTTTCCTGCAAACCTGGCAGAGAACACTTGTTTTGCTAATCTTTCCTCACCCATTCTGATTATTATTATTATTATTATTACGGGCAACTCCAGGGAGTCATTGGACTCATCGAGGGAGGCCCCAAATCATATTCATCACAACTATTTGACATTCATACAGTATCTATCATACCTCGTCTTAAACTCATTCACTGTCACAGCATCCACCACAGACTCAGGGAGCGCATTGCACTCATTCACTACTCTAAAAGTAAAGAACCCAGCTCTAACACCTTTACTAACCACACTTTTGCCCAGTTTCCATGGATGTCCCCTAGTCCTCCCACAACCAGCCCTGTTCTCAAAAATATCTTCTGAATTAATTTTATAGAAACCCTTCAGTAATTTGAATGTCTCAATCATATCTCCCCTCCTCCGCCTATCAACCAATTTTTGCAACCCACAAATCCTCAACCTGTTCTCATACGGTTCATTCCACAGACCTGCTATCATCTTGGTCGCTCGCCTCTGGATCCTCTCCACCTCCTCCCCATCAAGAAGAAACCTAGATGACCAAATCTGAGCACAGTAGTCTAGATGGGGTCTTATCAAGGCTCGATACAGAGGAACAATAACCTGCTTGTCTCTGCTTGTCATCGTATTCTTCAGCAACCAAGTGATTTGATGAGCTGTTTTGGTCACTTTTGCAATGTGTCCCCTAAATTTCAATTCCTTATCTACCAACACTCCTAAATCTCGTGCCTCATCAATTTCCTGGAGCACGGTTCCACCAATGCAGTAAACTGCCGCCAATCTTTTCACCCCAAAATGCATAACCTTACATTTTGCCACATTAAACTGACATCCATTCTCCTTAGCCCAGACCTCCAATCTATCCAAATCATCCTGCAAAATTTTGACGTCATCTGCATTCACTATTGCCCTACCCAACTTTGCATCATCCGCAAACAAATGAACTGTTCCTCTCAGATCATTTCCTATATCATTTATGAACAAATTAAACAGCAGTGGTCCAAGAACAGATCCTTGTGGCACACCACTAGTCACAGGCCGTCTTGTGGACTCTACTCCCGAGTAAACCACTCTCTGACATCTCTCCGTCAACCACCCTCCTATCCATCTCACCAACCCTATGTCCATTCCCATATGCTGCAATTTACTGATTAGAATTCCATGTGGAATCCTGTCAAAGGCCTTGGCAAGGTCCAGTAGAATCACCGTAAACCCATTACCCTTATCCAGTTCAGCCGTGACTGTGTTATAATACGTGAGCAAGTTACTGAGGCATGACCTACCCTTCACAAAACCATGCTGTCCCCGATACAGTATCCCATTTTCTTCTATCCAATCTTGTATTTTCCTCTTGACTATTTTCTCTAAGACCTTCACAATGATTCCTGATATGCTAATCGGTCGGTAATTTACTACAGCAGTCTTGGAACCACCTTTATGCAGTGGAACTATTTTCCCCTCTTTCCACCCGCTCGGGACTAACCCAGACCCGAGACTCAAATTAAACAAAATGGTCAAGGGTACTGACAATTCTTTAGCTGCTTCTCATACAACACGAGCTGGTATACCATCCAATCCCACAGATGTATTGACATTGAGGTTATGCAATAGACTACTCACCTCCACTTCATTAACCTCAATTCCCGTATAATCTACTGGTTTATTCGTTTCTGCAATGTCACCACCTGGATGATATACTTTTGCAAAGTGCTCACTCAGTAACTCAACTATCTCAACTGATTCATTTACCTCCCTACCATCGGCATTCTTTAAAATCAATCTGCCATGTACATTTTTCCTTTTACTTGCTACATATCTAAAAAACTGTTTAGGATTCTCTTTAGCCTGCATGGCCAATGTTCTTTCGTAATCCTTTTTTGCTTTTCTTACCACACTCGTCACCCTTCTGGCCTGTGCTTTATACCGTTCATGTGCCTGCCGGTCACCCTTCTCCTTAAATTCCCTCCATAGTTGTTTCTTTTTTTGCAACTCAAGCTTAATGGTGTTATTCATCCATTTAACCCCTACTTGATTTATTATTCGGACTCTAGGTATACAGTCAGCCATTGCTTCATGCAAGCACTTCTTAACTACCTCCCATGCACTATCAACTTCTAGTCCTTGCAGTTGTACATGCCATGGCACTGAACCAATCAAACTCCTAAGCTTGTCATACTTTCCAGCCCAATAATTCCACATGTACCCTGTCTTAATTGAAAATTCTACACCTTTAGCCACCTCCCAAGTTAAGACCCTATGATCACTCTCACCGATTGGTGGCAATGTGGTCATATTTGTTACAGCCAAATCCTCAGATGTAATTACTAGGTCAAGCACTCTCTGACCCCTAGTATTTTCCATTACATGCTGTCGCAGATAGTTATCCCTTAATAACCGCATAAAATCCAGTTCCTTCCTCCCGTGTGTCCTCTCCTCACTCCAATCAATGCGACCATAGTTGAAATCTCCCATAATAATCACCCTCCTTCCACCCATTTCTTCTATTTGCTTGTGCATACTGTCACCACCATCGTTTCCATCACCTGGTCTATAGCAGCACCCAATTGTATATTTAGTTCTGCTAGCCACAATCTCACACCAAATGGCCTCAAATGTGCTCTTTTCTCTATCCTGCAATTCAACTTCTATTCTCCTTGGCTGGAGCTCATCAGCTATCATCAACAATACTCCTCCCCCCATTTTATTCACTCTGTTATTCCTGAACACACTATACCCATCACATTCAATCCCACTAGTTATATCATCTACAGTCAGCCATGTTTCACTAATACCTATAACCTGTGGTCTGGAAGTGCCAACCATGGCCAAAAACTCTTCCTTCTTGTTCCTAATACTCCTAGTATTAGTGTACATGAATTTAAGACCCCCATTAGCCCCAAACCTACCTTGATGCCTTATATTAACTATCCCACTCAGATTTGTTGTCCTTATTTGCTCTGGCATATTATATTGATTCTTACATTCAACTGCCTCCATAAGGACTGTATCTCTACTCCCCCCCCCCCTAACAAATCTAGTTTCCCTGAATTTGCACATCCACTACATTCAGCAACACTTTCTCAAGTCTTCTTACACCGTAACCATTCAAATGCAAGCCATCCATCTTATATAGATCCTTTCGCCCATCAAACTCACTCCACACATCCACAAATTCCACACCACTCGTCATACATAACCCACGCATAAAGTCATTTGCAATTATAGCCCTCCTTTTAAACATTTCACTGTCATACCGTGGCAAAAGACTAATCATTCTAACTCTCTCATTCTTTTCTTTTGCTACCTCAAACAATTCATTCAGGTCTTCCATCATTTCCATTTTATCTCCTTTCAGATCATTCGTACCTGCCACAACAATCATTTCTTTCACCCTTTCCTTTTGCTCTCTAATAGACGCAGTTACGTCCTTTATGGTCGCACCAGGTTGGTACGATTTTGTCAAATCCTCTACTAACACACCTCGTACTAACGAGTCTCCATACAGCACTCTATCCTTCATTTTGTTCATGTTCACATTCATACGTCTATTTTTCCTGTCATACCTTTTATTATTGGTTGGTTCATTCAGTCTACTTTTGTTCATGCACTCTAGCTGCTGTTTTGCTCTTTCTATCGCACTATTCAACAACGCGATCTCACTCAATGCATCTATCTCATCTTTTTTGTTCTCTGAGAACCCATTTATACTATCATTCACACTTTCTACCATGGTTTAAGTGACCATACCACCTGAGATTAGCTCTGCTAATGCATTCCTGGATGCCGGCAATGTCAAGTTCTTTCCTAATATCCTCACTTTTAATATGATATTGCTATTGATGCCATCTGTTCATGCCTCTAATCTTTCTCAGGACTCTCATATCTGTGGTCTCTAGTCTTTGGTTAAGTGTTTTACTTCTGACCTAGCTCTCAGATCCATAAGTTAAAACTGGTTTGAACACTGTCTTGTATACAGCTAATTTAGTGTTCCGACTAATTTCTCTCTTATTCCATATGAATTTATTCAATTGACTTCCTACCATACCAGCTTTGTTGATTCTGTTGTCTATTTCCATATTTAATTTACCATCTTCACTAAAAATTGTGCCTAAGTAGCTGAAATGTTTTACTTGTTCCACAGGTTCACAACACAGTTGACATTTTCAACAATTCTACGTATTTTCATTGTCTTTGTCTTTTTAATGCTCACCTTCATACCATATCTATTACAACAGTTATTCAATTTAGTCAGGGAATCTTGCAGACTTGTAGCAGATTTATTTAGAAGTATAACATCATCTGCATAAAGCAAAGAGCTGACATTAACATCTCCAATTTTGATATCATGTTTAATGCCACTTTCCTTCATAATGTGATCCATATAGATCAGGGTTTCTCAAACTTTTTCTATGACGAAACACTCCACAAATCCTGAAATGTTCACGGAACACCTTGGTTATTTTGTAATATATTAATCAATAATTAATTGGTAATTTAGCTTATTATATTGTTAATTATTAATGGTTGATAATTAATTAAACATCAATTAATTGTCATTAAATTAATTTGTGCTGATTTTCATTGACATATCCCATTCTGATCACAAAAAATTTATAATATTATTATAAGTATTTACAAGTGAATGCATACTTTTTCTCCTGTGTGCTGGTTTTGTAGGTTAGGTAAATATAAATAAAATAAATGAGTAAATCTAAGCATTAAGAAAAAACAATCATTTATTGTCAAATGGTAATTAATAAAAACAAAACACATAAAAATAATAAAACTTATATTGCAAATTAAGTTCTTAATGCCTCCGGTGTTTTTGTGTCTTTGAATTACAAATTCTTTTGATATCATACACAATATTAGAAAGTTGAATTCTCATATTTGGTATAGCGTCGAATCTGTTCCTGGACTTTGATTTGGTTGCAGCATAATATGAAAATCCTGCCTCGCATAAATATGTCGTTGTAAAAGGAAGTAAAACAAAAATAGCTAGTTTCGACACGCTTGTCCAGAAATCATTTATTGGCAGTTCCTTGTATTTTTGTTTCAGATCAGAGTCACTAATTAAGTCAATTAGATTTTCACAGTCACTTGCGCTGAAGCCTGCTGGCTTAGCTGTCACTGTAAATGGATTCAGAACCCAGGAATTTTCTTCATTGGATTTTGGAAAATATTGCAAAAGGGTTGATTGCAAGTCAAGTAAGTGTTCTAAAATTATGTTAGATACTTCTTCATTTACTTTAGAATTTATTTCAGTCAAAAATTCATGCAAGGTGGGAAAACAATCAAAATTATTCTGTTCAACTGTAGAAATCCAGAATTGCAACTTCCTATCAAAAGATGCAATTTTATCTCTTGTATTAAAAATTGTAATATTCTTTCCTTGTAATGATAAGTTAATTTCATTGCACTTTGTAAAAATATCTGCCAGATACGCAAGACTCATCAACCATGAAGAATTTCTTAATAATTCAATAAAATTTTGTCCTAAATTATGTGACATTAAGAAGACCATTAACTCACTACAAGTTCAAAAAGCCTCAATAATGATTTTCCTCTGGATAGCCATCTCACTTCAGTATGTAATAAAAGTGCATTATGTGCACTACCCATTTCATTGCACAAAATTTTAAATAATCTGGATTGAAGTGGACGAGATTTTGCATAGTTGATCATTTTTTCGGCTTCATCCAAAATAGTTTTTAAATATGTACGAATTCTTTTTGTTACTAGTGCTTGTCTATGCAAAACACAATGACTTTTGGTGGCTCTTGTAGCCACTTGCAGGATACGTGTTACAATTCCCTTCATCTTTCCTACCATTGCTTGAGCACCATCTGTACAAATATCAATATACTTCTCCCAACCGATTTCCTGTTTTGTAATATAATTATTAAAACAGTTGAATATATCTTCTCCGGTAGTTTTTTCTTGTAGATATTCACACACGAGTAAATCTTCTTCAACACTTTTATCAAATATGTAACGAACAAACACTAGTAATACAGCGAGTCCTGCGACATCTGTAGATTCGTCCATTTGCAATGAATATTCACTGCAGTCTAAGTCGATGAATTAGCTCTTTTTCTATGTCAGCATAAAGATCTTTGATGTGGCGTGAAACAGTATCATTTGATAATTGTACTGCATCTATTTTTTTAGCAACCTGCTCATTTAACATGCATGATACAATGTCTTTCACACAAGGCTTAATGAGCATCTCACCAATTGTATGAGCTTCACCATAAAGTGCAATGCGGTAACTCACATGAAAAGATGCTTCTGTTGTATTTTCAGTTGTAGCAATTGTAGCCATTTGAAGTTTAGATTTTTCTAGCGAGTCACATCGTCTCTTGAAAAAATGTATATCTTTTCCTTTGTAATCAGTGTGGTTCGTTTCTAAGTGCCTACAAAATTTAGCTGGAGCCAAAGAACTGTTTACAAGTATTTTATTACATAAAACATCAGGAGCATGTGTATTGCCAATACACGTAAATCCATAATTTAAATAACTTCCATGGTACTTCCGTTTTGGTCTGTTCTTAAATGACTCTTGTTCTTTAATATTAGCTTTTGAAGAAACCACAGTTTGCAATTCCATATCTTCTTCAATCATACGAGTAGATGTGCCAGCAGAAGTACTTGCTCCTCCTTGTGTTAAAGTCCCTGTCTTTAAACAAGAATCCATGGGTATTTTTTCAATAATATTCAAATTCCAATATTTGTCAGAGTTATAATAAAAACAAATAGAATTTTGTTTTAAAGGTAACTTTAGTATGAAAAACAATAAGATTATAAATAAGAAATGTCGAATAATATAAAAGTAAATGAATAATGCAAAATAGTAAAAAAAGACTGCAACACACAAAAGTAAATACGAATTGTAACAATACTTGTAAGAAAAGTACTAAACCGTATCAAATAATGTAAAAGCAATTGTAATAAGAATGATTTGATAAAATGTTCAGTAATAACAAAAATTAAACAGTTCGAAATAAATCAGATATTAATTATAAAATTAGTTAAAAGAGTAAGAAGAATTCTTTTTTTAAAAGTCACCTCGCCTACTCCCTATATACGGGAATAAAAAGACGTTAGCTGATTTTTTTTTCTTCCGAGGGCCCAGTCCCAACAAATTTACTCGTAAATACCTTTCCAAATTTTTTTAAAGTTCATACATTAACATAAGTATTAATAATTAATTATGGCATAATCATAAAGATTATTAGGACACTTATGTATTCGGTGTGGCATGTCGACAAATATAAATTACATTTAAATTCGTTATCAATCACTGGACTAGTGAAATGTTGTAGCATGTCGTAGTTTATTCAGGCAAACATCATTAAATTAATTTCTGCTGATTTTCATTTACATATCCCATTCTGATTACGAAATATATTTATAATATTATTATAAGTACTTACGAGTGAATGCAGACTTTTTCTCCTGTGTGCTGGTAGTTTTCCCCTCCTTTTGTACATCTTGGAGATCTTTGTGGGCTTCAGGTGGATGACTCACTATCTGTTCTGTCACAAACACCTTCAATAAGAGATTTCTTAATACCAAAATTAAGCAAAGTCCCTTGTCTCTTATTCATATTACAATTTAAATCTGCAGGCCTATTACTTTTAAAAATATCACGGCACTCGATTTCAGAACAAGCACTTACACACTGCAATATGAACTTGCGAAGAAAGTATTCAGTAGTAATAGATTTGAGAACCGGATGCATACTTGATCTTCAATTTCATTGAAAAATTTTCTTTATACTTCCTTGCTGATTGGTCACCGATATTTGCAACACAGATGTTATTTTGTCCAGTTTTGAGAACACGCCGCCCATTGTTGTAATCGGCTTGCAGGCAATTTTTATGATCGGTCATAAACGGCGGTATTCTCTTTCCCGATTGTTGAAAGATTTCAATGTGTGAAAATCAACAATAATTCATGAACACTTCCATGTTTAAAAATATGCTGCTTGGTCACTGACATTTGCTACACAGATGTCATTTCCTTCAGTTTTGAGAACAGAAGATATGACATCAATTGTTGTAATGGGCTTGTAGGCAATTTTTATGACCCGTCATAAACAGGAATTCCCTCTCCCAAATGTTGAAAGGTTTCGATGTGTGAAAAGTAACGATACACAGATGTTATTAGGTGTGCTGGGTCTGAGCTTTTCAACATATTCACAAATATTATTCTCCTCAGAATATTTTTACTATAAAATATTTATTCATGAAAAATGCTTAAAAAACTAAAACGACAAATTTCAGAATGTCTCGCGGAACACTAGTGTTCCGCAAAACACAGTTTGAGAAACCCCGATATAGATAATGAATAACAGAGGGGATAATGTACATCCTTGTCTCACACCAGATTTAACATTAAACCATCTTCCTGTACTTCCTTCAATTCTAACTGCTGACTTACAACTCAAATAAAGACTAAGTATTGCTTGATATAATGCCCCATTGACACCATATAACTGCAGCGTATTGAATAGCTTCTCTCTTGGAACCTTGTCATATGCCTTTTCCAAATCGACAAAACTTAAATACAGATCTTTTTATATTCCCATGCTTTCTCGACTATTTGTCGTAAAGTGAAGATCTGATCCTGACAGCCGCTATTTGGCTTGAATCCAGCTTGTTCTTCACCAAGCTTTTCTTCCACAATTCTTCTCAACCGTTTCTCAAGTATGCTTGCATAGATCTTGTCAGGAACACTCAGTAGGGAAACACCTCTGCAATTCTCACATTCAGATTTATTTTCTTTTTTATATATGGGTACTATTAGAGCTCTACTCCAATCATCAGGAATTCGTCTATCTGTCCAGGCTTTCTGAACTATGCAGTGCAGCCACTCTAAGACTTTTATACCACCATATCTTCTATAAGATTAATCCATAAGATATTTTTGAGAATAGGGCTGGTGGTGGGAGGACTAGGGGCCATACATGATAGCTGGGCAAAATGTGGTTAATAGGGGTGTTAGAGCTAGGTTCTTTACTTGGAGAGTGATAAATGAATGGAATAAGCTGCCAGGGTCTGTTGTGGGTGCTATGACCGTGAATGAGTTAAAGGCGAGGTATGACAGATACTGTGTGAAAGACGAATAGTTGTTCTTGACATAATGTTAGGGCCTCCATCGATGAGTCTGGAGTTCCTTGGAGTTGCCCGTAATCATCATCATCAAATTCCTGCCATGCACCCTCAAGGGGTGTACAGGATATGACAGTACTACATGAAAATATAACATCATTACTAACTTCCTATCTACAATTTTCCTCCAAATCAGTCTGTTACTTGCCAAGACTCCAACATTATCAGATCTTATATTTCTATCGTCTAAGGCACTTTGTACCGTATCAATCCACCTATATCTTGGTCTTCCTCTGGGTCGTTTTCCTGCCAACCTGGCAGAGAACACTTGTTATGCTAATCTTTCCTCTCCCATTCTATTTAAATGACCATACCACCTGAGATTAGCTCTGCTAACGCATTCCTGGATGCTGACAATGTCACGTTCTTTCCTAATATCCTCATTTTAAATATGATATTGCCATTGATGCCATCTGTTCATGCCTCGAATCTTTCTCAGGATTCTCATATCTGCGGTCTCTAGTCTTTGGTCCAGTGTTTTACTTCTGACCCAGCTCTGAGATCCATAAGTTAAAACTGGTTTGAACACTGTCTTGTATACAGCTAATTTAGTGTTCCGACTAATTTCTCTCTTACTCCATATGAATTTATTCAAATGACTTCCCACCATACCAGCTTTGCTGATTCTGTTGTCTATTTCTATATTTAATTCACCATCTTCAGTAAAAATAGTGCCTAAGTAGCTGAAATGTTTTACTTGTTCCACAGGTTCTCCATTCACAACACAGTTGACATTTTCAATGATTCTGCCTATTTTCATTGTCTTTGTCTTTTTATTGCTGACCATCATACCATATCTATTACAACAGCTATTCAATTTAGTCAGAGAATCTTGCAGATTTGTAGCGGATTTATTTAGAAGTATAACATCATCCGCATAAAGCAAAGAGCTGACATTAACATCTCCAATTTTGATATCAGGTTTAATACCACTTTCCTTCATAATGTGATCCATATAGATAATGAATAACAGAGGGGATAATGTACATCCTTGTCTCACACCAGATTTAACATTAAACCATCTTCCTGTACTTCCTTCAATTCTAACTGCTGACTTACAACTCAAATAAAGACTAAGTATTGCTTGATATAATGTCCCATTGACGCCATATAACTGCAGCGTATTGAATAGCTTCTCTCTTGGCACCTTGTCATATGCCTTTTCCAAATCGACAAAACGTAAATACAGATCTTTGTTATATTCCCAGGCTTTCTCGACTATTTGTCGTAAAGTGAAGATCTGATCCTGACAGCCTCTATTTGGCCTGAATCCAGCTTGTTCTTCACCAAGCTTTTCTTCCACAATTCTTCTCAACCGTTTCTCAAGTATACTTGCATAAATCTTGGCAGGAACACTCAGTAGGGAAATACCTCTGTAATTCTCACATTCAGTTTTATTTCCCTTTTTATATATGGGTACTATGAGAGCTCTACTCCAATCATCGGGAATTCGTCTCTCTGTCCAGGCTCTCTGAACTATGCAGTGCAGCCACTGTAAGACTTTTATACCACCATACTTCAGCATTTCTGGTCGAATATCATCTACTCCTGCTGCCTTTCCACATTTCAAGCCTTTGATGGCTTTTTCTACTTCAAGTATGGATATGTATTACTGACTGCATGCCTGGTCAGTGTTTTTTTATCACTGTGCTGTCATCACTGCTTGTTTCATTTAGCAGTTTTTCAAAGTAATTACTCCATACTTCAAGGATATCTTTTTCTCCTGTTTTCATGTCACCTTTATCATCTCTAACTCCTTTTACAGCCCTCTTTCCTCCATTCCTAAGCTTCTCCAACAACCTCCAGAATATTTTGCCACCTTCTTGATATTTATTTTCTATATTCTTGCCAAAATCCTCCCATGACTTTTGTTTAGCTAGTTTTACACACTCTTTAGCTTTCTTACATTTGTCTCTGTATTCTGTAAGAGTAAAAGCTGACTTATTTGCCAGGAACTTTTGATATGCTTTCTTCTTTTCCTTCACTGCCTCTTTAACTTCCTGTGTCCACCAGGGAGTTCTGATTTTTTTTATCCTTGCACACAACCTCACCACATGCCTCTCTGGCAAAATCAATCAATGTTTTCTTCAGAGTTTGCCACTGAATCTCCAAGGCTTGATTCCTGTTTTCAAACTCTTTCATTTTCTTTTCAATAATCTTTCTGTATTTTAGTCTACAGTTCACATCTGAGAGCTGCTCAACTTTTATTCGCTTTAAAACTTTCTTACATGTTATTCTTTTCAATATGAAATTTAATTTTATCCTGCTCAAGACTAAATAGTGATCACTTCCAATTTCAAATCCTCTGTACACTCTGGTGTCCTGCACCAGGGAGAAAACATCACTATCAACAATAACATAGTCAATGAGACTTTTCTTATTCCTAGCCTCTTCTCTTCATGTGAATTTGTGCACATAGTAGTTGCCCGTAATAATAATAATAAAAAAATAATAATATTTCAGCATTTCTGGTCGAATATCATCTACTCCTGCTGCCTTTCCACATTTCAAGCCTTTGATGACTTTTTCTACTTCAAGTATGGATATGTATTTCTGACTATATGCCTGTTGTGTATGTTTTTTTTACCACTGTGCTATCACTGCTTGTTTCATTTAGCAATTTTTCAAAGTAATTACTCCATACTTCAAGGATATCTTTTTTTTTCCTGTTTTCATGTAACCTTTATCATCTCTAACTCCTTTTACAGCACTCTTTCCTCCATTTCTAAGCTTCTTCAACAACCTCCAGAATATCTTACCCTTCTTGATATTTATTTTCTATGTTTTTGCCAAAGTCCTCCCATGACTTTTGTTTAGCTTTCTTACATTTGTATTCTCTAAGAGCACAAGCTCACTTATTTGCCAGGAACTTTTGATATGCTTTCTTCTTTTCCTTCACTGCCTCTTCCTGTGTCCACCATGGAGTTCTGATTTTTCTATCCTTGCAGACAACCTCACCACATGCCTTTCTGGCTGAATCAATCAGGGTTTTCTTCAAGGCTTGCCACTGAATCTCCAAGGTTTGGTTCCTGTTCTCAAACTCTTTCATTTTTTCTTCAATAATCTTTGTGTATTTTAGTCTGCAGTTCACATCTGAAAACTGCTCAACTTTTATTCGCTTTAAAACTTTCTTACATGTTATTATTTTCAATATGAAATTCAATTTTATCCTACTCAAGACTAAATAGTAATCGCTTCCAATTTCAAATGACCTAATTTGAAATTCAAACATCGCGGGCGAACTTGTTTGTGAGCGCAGCAGAAGAATACGCCGTTACGCACCGTTTGTTTGGGAGAGGTGGTGTTGCTTGGGTCCCAGCATACACTCTTTGGGTACCACGTGCTTTGTTTACATCTACTCTCTCACTTTTCTGTTTGTGTTTTTTTGTGACTTTTTACCCTTCAATATGGCTCCCAAACGTAACGCAGACTCTTCTGATGGCAGTGTGTCGAAGAAAAGGAAAGCCATTACATTAGAAGTGAAATTAGACATTATTAAAAGGACAAAAAAGGGAGAAATGCCAACGAACATCGGCTGCACGTTGAACCCAAGTCGTACCACAATCAGGACTATTATCAAGGATACAGCTCACATTCTTGAAAGAAATATTCTCCCTTTAATTTTCCTATGGCCTAGTTCTGTTTCTTGATATATATGTATGACTTTAGGGTGTTTTAGGTTAGGTAAGCAACTTCGGCTATGGTAATTCCGACTTGCATTGAACATCGCCTTACGTCGGTCCGTTTGGAACAGATCTCCGACGTAACTCGAGGACCCCCTGTACTTATATTTTTTATTATTATTATTATTTTATTGTTTTCTGTATTGCCACATCAATAAACTAGACATTATTCAACTAGAGATGTCTGCCATATTATGTTCCAGATGTCTATCTGTCTGAAGTTTAAAATCTCATAATATCTTCACATTTTCAATACCTTTTTCAATTGCATCTTTTCACGAGGTTTTGAAAGTTGAAAAATTATTATTTTTTTTTGCATAAGTTCTAGTGTAGAGCTTTAGAAACCTGATCATGATTTTATTTTACGCTGTATGAATTGTTAATTATCATTATGGACCTTTTCAATCTTTGCTTTTACTGGATTTCTTTGCAATGCTTATTCATGATTAGCATGAGACATTTTGTCTCTTGTCCTCGACATATGCAGAGAGCATTCTATATCACACAATTCACTATCTACACTACTTTATCTTCCATCTGCATGCTAAACTATCTCCTGTTCACTAATAATGCTTTTGTTTCTTTTAATTGTATGTTCTCAGGGCAATTCAGCTGTATGTGGGATGAAAAATCAAGTTTCTGTTTAAAATAAAAATTGCTGCCTCCATATGAGATTAGCTAACTCACCTTCATGTGAAAAAGTCTGGATAGAGATTCATCTCATCATGACAAAAATCAAACCCAGATCTGTTTAATGCCCTGTCATTCTTGCAGTGTGAAGGCACTTATTTAATAATTTGAGAAAATTTGTTAAATCATTATAGAGATTACAAGCAAACACACTTTCCTTTATATATAGGTATCTTCCACATAAATAATCCTAGAAAATGGGACAGATACTAGTTCACTGTGCACAATGAGATTTTTTTTCGCCGAAATTAATTATTTCTTGATGAAAACAACTAATCTTTTAATGGCTTATATTGTTATAATTACTTATATAATAATATAGGTTGCATGTTATAACCAGGAATTGTCTTGATAAATATCTTGACATAGTGCATGTTCTATATAAGTTGTTTATAGTGGGTTTTTTTTTTCCCAGTACAATGTTTATCACAAGAGGAATACAGTATAGAGGGGAAACAGGAATAGTTTGTTACAATGGACAGTTTGCTATGGTGACCCTCTTTTAACATAGCATTCTGGTTTAGAGTAGTTTGTTATGGTGAGAGTTGAGTGTAAGTCCTATCCATGTAGAATGAAAAGAGAACGCAAAATCACAAGCCCTGATTTCATCTGGCATTAAGCAAAAAAGTGTAAAAATAAAGAGCTATTTATAACCAAACAGAAAGAGAAAAGAATTAAAGAATAATCATAAGATGAAAGGAAAGAAGCAGAATGGTGGCATCACATATGTGTAAAACTATAAAATAAATATATAAATCCACTAATACATTTTATTCCCCAAAGGGAGTAAGAGAGGCCATTTATTCCAAACTTACTTTTGGAAACTGGGGAAAGTAAGTCTGCACCCTTAGCCAGGGCCATGCTTACACTTTTCCTGAGGCTGGCAGGGTCTGAGGAGCTTGAGTGCTCTGTGGTCCCCTCCTCATTATTTAGGGAACTTAAATTGGCCTTAATTTTTTGAAAACCCCAGCTAGAGCCTCGTGCGCTTGTGCATAAGTATGGCCCTGCCCTTAGCTAATCACAAATTCCTGGCCCAACTCTATTAATATTTATTAGCATGCAAAGAAATGAGTACAGCAAATAACTGCCAGTTCATGATTCCTAATCCCAACACTATATAATATTGTCTGAAAATGGTGCAAGTTCTATGGTTAATTATCCTTACTTGTCCATACCATAAATCAACTAACTTTGAAACCAGTCAAAGAATGGCTTAGAAAAAGTTCACATTGATGACTAGAATTGAACTTATAATGGTCTTCCTTCAGGAAGCATAGCACTATGAATGCAAATTCTTTTAAAGAAAGATTAACCTTTCTTTAAAAGAATACCACTATTACAAACCAAGTACAATAATATAAAAATATATACCATACATTACCTTTATTTCAGTTTGGAAAAACTGTTCTATTTTATACGAAACCAAAAAATAAGAATTTTATCAAATGGAATATTTCACATTAAATATATGATTTAAAGTTTAAGTGCATTATGCTTTTAAAAAAATAAAATCAGATAACACCTTTTGTGCCTCCATAGGAAGTAGGCAAGGTTCTTTGAGTCATATTTAACTTTTGGAGACTCAGTGGGCAGTTCAATCTCCACTGTTAGTTAATCAGAGCAAGAGAGCTGGGGGACCCAAAACTTTCACTAATTCTATTTTTTTTTAAATAACAATAAAATTATACTTTAAATCTGAATTAAACTGAGAGAACAATTCTATAGAAGAGTATACTACATTACGATAAATGAGTTTTCATTAAATTAGGTCATTCTAAAGGGTCTATCTTACCCATCAGGAGAGCCATCAATATTTTGCATTTCTTGAAACGATAAACTATTCTTTTCAAAAACTCTTATAAGATTTCCTTCTGCACCATCAAATTTCTTGGGACTTAGAAGGCTGGAAAAAAATTTTACAATTCTATTTAAAATGAATCGTGAATATCATTCTTTTAATGTGACTTCCACTGATGAAAAATTATAAACCTATAGTACATTAATACCTTGGGTGGGCTAAAGGTGTTACTTTATTTTTATATTATTTTTACATGCTCTAGAAACCAAACAATGAACTTCTTAAAGCCCATAAACCTTTAATCTATCAGTAAATCATTTAGAGCTTTCAGCACATACAAGCCAGTTATTTGCTGTACTCATTTCTTTGGATGCTAATATATGCATGTATAGCGTGCATATAGCAGCACTCAATGTTCAAAATGTCTTCCTTTTACCTTCAAACATGCTTGAAATCTGTTAGGCTACATATTGATGGTGACATGCACAACATCCAACAGAAACGCTGCCACTGTTTGCTACAAATCAACCTTCAGACTGGCAATGCTGGGATGTCATTTCTTGCAGACTACTCTCTCGAGCTCCAACGGATTCAGATCAGGACTTCCAGACGGCCAATCAGATGGTAATATGCAGTCGGGTGCATTAATCTCCAATGACTGTTGTGTAATCATTGCCTTGTGTGCAGGGCTAAGTCCCATTGGGAGGTCCACTGCCTACTGTGAAATAAGATGCTGTTCAGGGCTGTACCAAAGGTTCCAGCATGGTGTCTTGATACACTTTAGTGGAGGTTCTGATCCCTTTCTCGCAGAAATGCAACTTGGAAACCCTCTGATATGTCATCCTCCTTCACTGATGCGGGATGATCTCTCTGAATTTTGGGTGCTATGGCACTTGCTGTGCAACCATCCTAGGATGTATACTTGATCGTTTTGGTGGCTAAATGATTCTTCAATGATGAAAGTCTTTTCATCTGTGAAGAAAATATCTGTGTGTCTGTTGTTCATGTACCGCTGGAGAAGTGCCTTTGATATTATAACCCGCATAAGTTGTAGCATTAGGAAGTGTCCAGAACAACAACAGGCTCTCACTCCCAGGACATCAGTTAGTACATGTGATATCGTTCTTTTTGAAACATTTATCTCTTGCAACATCACTTTACGATAAATGTTGGCGGAGCACAGCACCACTAACGAAACCAGGCTCACACAATTCTGTGGGCAGCAGTGGCATCTGTTGTACATAGTCTTGCCATAAGTTTTAAAAGTGTTTATGGCAACACTATATACATGATGTCAAGGGCCTAATTAGTTCAGCTAAACATTATTTTATCCAGGTTATACAGCAGACATGTTTCACTAAAAATCATAGGGACAACTAAGGCAAAAAAAAAAAAAAACTCAACTCCCTTTTACCTGATGCTCCTAGATTTAATTCTCCTATGTAGCAGACAAGAATCTATTCTCCTCCATATCATGCAAAAAGGTTACCCACTAAATCAGTGTTTCCCAAATCGTGGGCCACGGCCCCCTTGGGTGCCGTTAGTTTTGTTGAGGGGGCTCGTGAAATAATGAAAAATTTTTTAAATGTTTTAAGACTAAGTAGATATTTTTTATCTTAAAAGAAACGTATTTAATTTTTATTATTTCTTTTTTGTTATTTTTTATATTTTAATGAAAAAAAAATCACACATTGGTGTTGGTTCACAAATTTTGCTTCTTGCATATTTCCCCACTTAATGAATATTAGTAAATATATGCTTATTTGTATAAGTTTAATTTCAAAGTATTGATAAGAAGCACAAAAAAGCTTACAAAAGCAAAATCTTTCGCTCATTTAAAACGGCCAAGTTTTTCGCGCTTTAAATTAATGTTTCATTGCTACTGTACATAGGTGCGGTGATGCACAGGAAAGAAATACGCTTGGTGTGTATGTTTGTATTAAATATACACACAATAGCCTAGTGGCTGTGCGCTTCGCAACCATATGCCTGGGGAAGGAGTGTCCTAGGTTCGATTCCCGTCAGAGACGTGAGGAACTTAAGGATCTTCCTCAGCCATAGCCAAGTTAGCCAGTCTTGGGCATAGACAGCAGGGTTTTTCTCCCCAGTTTATCTGGGGTGTTTTATTCCACAAGCAGGCACGGCCCCGTGAACACACAGGATACAACCATAGCACATAGCATGGCAAGGAAGACAACGGGGAAACAACCTTGCTCATAGTCACTTTCCTAGTATGATAGCATAGCTGCCCCTACCATCCGTAAGGATGAAAAGGAAATCATTCCATAAATAAAATAAATATTACAATATGTCTGTATTAGGATTTTTTTACCCGATGGGGGGGGGGGGGGGGACATGAAATCTTTTAATTTTTCCAAAGGGGGCCTTGACATCCATAAGTTTGGGAAGCACTGCGCTAGATGACCTTTTCTACAGTCTAACCAGAGATGAAACCTTGAAGATAGTGATGCTATCTTAATGGCAAAGTCAATATTTCCATGTACAAGTGGCAAATTGATGTATCATCATATTACAAGACTGGATTAGGTAGAGAGTTGTAACAAGATTTTTTACTGGGTTGGAAAGTATGCGATACTTGACAAGAAATTCGTATACTTCATATCTGCTCTTTCATATTTGCAGTCTTCTTGGCCCCATTGGACAACTTTCTCTTTCCAGCCATCCCACACACATACTTAAAAAGTTTGAACCCAAAGTGTATGTGTCCACTCCATCAGATTCATAACCATACTCAGTAACATTCATATCATGAACATGTTTGCATACTTGAACTTAAATGCATTCTCACCATTTCTCCCATGACAATATAGTTTCCCTGACTCTGAATTAAATATAATACTGTAATAGTTCCAGCAACAATATTGAAACTATTAGAGATGAATAGAACTTGATCAATGTTCTAAGAACCTCATATGATATCTGAAATCATTTATTATTACTTTACCTAGATTAGTTCAGTAAGTTCTACTTCAGATTATAGAGAACAAATTCAAAAACTTTATTCTCTTATGTAGTAGTCAAGAACATATTCTCCCCCTATCATTCAAAAAGGGTTACCCACTAGATGACCTTTTCTACAGTCTTACCAGAGACGAAACCTGTGAATATAGTGATGCTATCTAGATGGCAAAGTTCTGCTCAACTGTTTCATCACCCCTTGTTCCCGAGGCAATAAAAAATAAGATAAAATAAAAAATAGAATAGAAAAATTTGATAATGCTAAGACCATAATGAAATTAAATAAGAGCACTTTGTGACTATGAGCATGAACACAAAATTCAGCTACCTTATTCAGCAATCGATGTACTAACAGATCAATATGTGATAAGACAATATGTTCAAAAGCCCTTGTGACTCTTCAAGTCATGCTGTGATAGGAATCAGATTCAGGCCTTTTATTGCCAATGTCTTTCTCAAACCAAATTTCAATAAATGTTTATAATTGTGACAGAAACAATGATTAGTCTGTTACTGCAGAAAAGGAAGGAGATCTACTTGGAATGAGAGTAATCTCCAAATCTTATAAGCCTCCCTTATTCTTTGTTATCCCATTATAATCATGATTACTTTTTGAACAGTCTCCCCTTTCACAGCTAAATACTATGAATTGATGACTTATTGGCATTTAATGATAAAGCCAAAAATAGTAGGAGAATGCAACACAAACAGAAGTAAGATATAAGTTTAATATTATAAATGAAATTTCATAAATTTTGCATCGCAATGGTTTTTATTTTATAGAGAAAATGTAATACAGTTCACCATCCTCTATATTTTGTATTAGATGTTTTTGTAAATAACTCTTTTGAAGCTAACTGTATATACTGCTTTAATAAGAATATGTTAGTGTTAAAAACAAAGGCAATGTTTTTTCACCGAAGCTGCACATGGTGGCATTAGAAAGATTGTTATTGAAATTTGTATGTATGAGAAGAGCTTAGAGGCTGTAAGTGTAAACATCTCCGAAGTCAGTCAGAAAGAGTTCAAACAACTTTCCGATGGCCGGCAACTTATAATCAAAAGAAAGTGGAGGAGAACAAAAGGTGTGCCGAACTTGAAACTTAATATGAAAGACTCATACCGATTCTTTGGGGATTGCCAAAGTTTTTACCGGTTCTTTGGGGGAGACCTAATAAAGAGTCCCTTTTTATTAGGCCTCCTCTGAGACCTTCATGCGAGGTCTCAGAGGAGGCCTAATAAAAAGGGACTGAAGCAAGCAGAAGGTGTCCCAGTTCCAGAATTGCTGTCAAAGAGGAGGCCGCCCAGTCCAGAGTCGCCATCAGAGAGACTGCACGGACCCACGTTGCTTGAGAGAGGAGTTTCCCAGCTTCCAGAAAGGAGCTTCTCGGTTCGAGATGTCGCTAGAGAGAGACTACTTCTAGGCCGCAGCACGGTTTCAAATTGCTGAAAGGAAGAGTTCCAATTGCCGGAGAAAATTTTCCAGACCAGGTTAATGTCAGACATTCACCAGTGTATTGCGTTTTCATTACAATTTGATAAATCAAACGACTTCACTGATATTGCTCAGTTAATGGTATTTATTCGCACGGTATTTCAAGATTATTCAAGTAAATAAGAACTTTTGAAAATTATACCATTATTGAGAAGGACTAGAGGAGAAGACATTTTTTTGGCATTTGATGAATTTGTGAAACAATACAAACTTCCACTTTTTAAACTTGTGTCTATTACTACTGATGGTGCTCCTGCAATGACACGTAATAAATCAAGCTTCATTTCATTATGTAAAAACGATGACAAATATCCAGATTTTTTAACGTACCACTGTATTATCCACCAACAAGTACTGTGCAGTAAAAGATTAAACACAAAAGATGTTTTCGATATTACATTTAAAATTGTAAATTCTGTTCGAGGAAAAGCCCTGCAATGGTGGTTATTTAAATCAGACAAGTCTCTGACTGTCTAATTTAAATAATCTTCTGAACAGCAATTCTTCACGTTAATAATGGATCCCAGGTACCTGAACGTACTGACTTACTCAATTCTTTCTCCATATCATAATCTTTGTATTGCCAGGATTGGGCTGAAGTTCTCTGTTCTTACTGGTCTCATTAACTTTGTCAAGAATATGTCTTAGTTCTTCTTGTCATTACAGTGGAGTACTGTATCACCAGCATACCTCTGATTACTGATCAATCTATCACCTATCCTTAGTGTCCTGAGCTCATCCAATGATAAATGTGATGTCCCCCAGCATAGATACTAAACAAGTGAGGAGAAAGGAGATATCCTTGCCTAACTCCCTTTCCAACCTGAAACCAATCAGTTAATGCAACACCCATGGCTTCTTGCTCCCTGTAACAATTAACTATCAGCCTGATAGTGTGTTGAGGGAAAACCCATTCTTTTCATTACTTCACATGCTGAACACAGTCAAAAGCTTTAGAGTAGTCTATGAAACACATTACCATAGAGAGTCTAAATTCTTTATACTTTTCTATAATCTGTCTAAGGCAAATGATCTGATCTCTGTTACTCCTCCCTTTTGTTCCTGCTTGTTCCTCAGGCATCTCTGCCTCAACTTTGGCCTCAATCCTATTTCAAATGATCTTTAATAATATCTTGGTGCATGAGATATTAAACTAATAATTCTTGCAATCCTTTATATCTCTCTTCTTATGTAGTGGTATGAAAACTGACTTCTTCCAGTCTCTAGGCAATGATCCTGCCTCCCATATCTTTATTCTAGAATATGCAATGGTATGAACTTTGTGAATCATCCATGTCCTGCTTTCATCACTGTTAACTTATACATACTGCTCCTATCAAGGTGTGTTTGAAGTTGGTTTTATGTTTATGAGAGGAGTAAGCTCTGAGGGAATCCCCCCCCCCCCAATAATAATAAAAAAACAGAGATTAACATATGTGATGATTACAAATTATAGTTCATCCCACTTTCTCTTAATGTTAGGTTCTTTATGATGAAACAGTTATAGCTTCATATAAATCTAATTAATGCTATGCTAGTGCAGTTAAACTATCTTTGTCAACTGCATGTGTTCTTTGGAAAAACTTACTTCCATTTGAGACCAGTTAACTCACCTTCTGTTAAAAACCCCTCACAAAGGTTCCCACACATCTTGGATGGAATTTGAACACAGAGATTTCTATACTTTAAAAGTAATAGCTTTGTAGTGACCTTCACTTTTTCAGTCATATTTCAAAAGTATGTTTTAAAAGCGTCTGTCACATTTATTGAAAAACTGGATTCTTGCAACTACTGATGAAAAAATTTGATTGTTTGAAATATTTTAAAGGCTTGAACAAAAAATAAGGTATTTTTGTTAAGACATACACTAGTATATCTTCAACAGAAAATTGGTGAAATCATTAATGTATAAAATAATATTATAATCTTCAGATATGATTCTTACCATCGCATATAATGATAAGCTGCTTCACACCCCCAACTTGTAATGGATCCTAACTGATTATGTGGGACACCAATAGTAGGATCAATACACAGGGCTTGATGATAATATCTTTCAGCTAGATGACAACTCTCTGGATACCCCATATCAGAAATGTATCGTGCTAAAATTAAAATTAAGTAATGAAGCTAATTATGCAAGAATTGAAAGTAAAATAAACATTAATAATTTTTTATTTTAAAAAATGTTATTAATTTTATGCATTTAAATTTAAAATGGCACCTTAAATGACATCTGTGATAAATAGTTCCTGTAGAGCAAAGATAGAATGATTACAGTGTGCAGAATGCTTATGCACGTGACAGAAAAGAGTGATATGAATGATCATAAAAAAGCATACATTCTCTCAATCTCCACCATATAATGTAAGTGCTGGCTGACCAAAAAAAAAAAAAAAAAGGTGCTTTATGTAAAGATTTTCTGCCAATTATAGTAAATAATAATTCAATAGTGCAAAACATGCAGCTTTATTCTGAATATATACATTCAACATGAATAAGCAAATGGACAAATCAAATCATAGAGAGATACCACTATGATTTGTCTGTTTTTTAAGAAGCAGTTATTCCAAATTATTCTAAGTTTATTCAAAAATAATTCACAATTTACCTACACCAAACACAATATAAAATGCAATTCCAAAATATTTTAAATTATCTTATGTATTAATTTTCACTACATTTCTTTCTTTCTTTTTTTAATGATTATTACAGTACCAACATATATTCCCTCAACTTGGATAACTTAACATCACGCAGCAGATGCCTTTACCCAAATAAAACTACATCGTTTTCAGATGACACAAACCCAACAGCAAGAGATTATCAATTACTCTGACTATGGCATAATATTGCATATCTCATTCATATATTATTTCACAGATTACAAAACATACTACTACATAATTCACAATTCACCAATCAACAAATGTTAAACAAGGATCGGGTGCACAGGTTTTGGCAAGCTAACTTGATTTTTTAAATCAGTGAAGGCATTAACATGATAGGTAGTCATATGGGGTTATTTTGTTTAAAAGGAAGAATAAGTGAAAACATAATGCATACACCACACTAGAATTAAGAGATAACTAATAAATGCAAATAATCCCACTGAATTTAAAGATGCCAAGAAATTATATTCCTGGTTTAATCCTGTATCCAAGTGTAAACAAATAAAAATTTGAATGTGAAGTAACATCACGACTGAACTACTTATACATAGAGGCTAATGACTTTGCATTAATTGCCTTAGTATATGGCAGGGGTGTTCAACCCGTCGATCGCAGAGGGATTTTTGGTCGATCTCTTGTGTATTCCTCCTTACTTACAAATATAATTAAAACTAAAAACATAATATTTTATTTATCATTATTTTGTATTATTTTTAATTTGCTTTAAGTGTATTGCTATTGTTTATTTATTTTTTGTTAAAATTGTCAAATCAGTAATTTTTTTTATAAGTCCGGGTAAATGAATTAATTTGGATCAGCAGAAGTCAAACAGCGAGCCGAGTGAATACGATTATAAGCAAAGTGTAAAAACTCGATTGTAGCTTAAATATTAAATATTCCAAAGCACATTACTTCGATTTTTTACTTAGGTTAAGTCTCATGTGAATATTGTAAAAAAATAAACTTTGTTTGTCTCGGTATATCAGATGTTTTTGTAAATAACTCTTTTGAAGCTAACTGTATATACTGCTTTAATAAGAATATGTTATAAGAAATTTAGTTTAATCCATTATCCAAGTGTGAGCAAACAAAGTTTGCGCCTGAAAGTATCTTCAGGACTGGGTTAAGGTGGTACAACACGACGGCAACTCGTTGCAAAGGTGGAGCAAGACACCAACACTCCTAACTCAGTATCTCCTATAATGCAAAACACATCTCCTTGCGGCTATGTCTAATGTTATGCATTAAGGGAAGGGCCACAACCCAGACTAGTTTTGACCTTTATTAAGGTCTCTTCAGCAGGAGCCAGGCCCAAGTGGAGATACCAGACAGAAGCATTAGCAGGTCATCTCTACCTATAGGAGTTGCCAAATGGTGTGCCACCCTTTTTTAATAAATTACTCTGGATTTAGAGAAAGATGTTGAAAGTTTATTTTTCACTTGGTTAGAGTATAATAAATTTAGTTTAATCCTTTATCCAAGTGTGAGTAAACAAAGTTTGCACCTGAAAGTATCTTCAGGAAAGGGTAAGGTGGTACAACACCAGGACACTCATTGCAAAGGTGGAGCAAGCTACCAACACACCTATCTCAGTATCTCCAATAATGCAAAACACATTTCCTTGCGGATACGTCTAATGTTATGCATTAAGGGAAGGGCCACAACCCAGACTAGTTTCGACCTTTATTGAGGTCTCTTCAGTGGGAGCCAGGCCCAAATGGAGATACCAGGCAGAAGCATTAGCAGGTCATCTCTACCTATAGGCGTTGCCAAATGGTGTGCCACCCTTTTTTAATAAATTACTCTGGATTTACTAAATTACTCTGGATACTCCTATAGGTAGAGATGACCTGCTAATGCTTCTGCCTGGTATCTCCACTTGGGCCTGGCTCCCACTGAAGAGACCTCAATAAAGGTCAAAACTAGTCTGGGTTGTGGCCCTTCCCTTAATGCATAACATTAGACGTATCCGCAAGGAAATGTGTTTTGCATTATTGGAGATACTGAGATAGGTGTGTTAGTAGCTTGCTCCACCTTTGCAATGAGTGCCCTGGTGTTGTACCACCTTACCCCAGTCCTGAAGATACTTTCAGGTGCAAACTTTGTTTGCTCACACTTGGATAAAGGATTAAACTAAATTTATTATACTCTAACCAAGTGAAAAATAAACTTTCAAGAATATGTTAGTGTTAAAAACAAAGGCAATGTTTTTGTCGCCAAAGCTGTACATGGCGGCATTAGAAAGATTGTTCAAACAACTTTCCGATGGCCGGCAACTTACAATCAAATGAAAGCGGAGGAGAACAAAAGGCATGCCGAACTTGAAACTTAAGGTGAAAAATTCATACCGATTCTTTGGGGCTTGCCAAACTTCATGCGAGGTCTCAGAGGAGGCCTAATAAAAAGGGACTGAAGCAAGCAGAAGGGGGTC
This sequence comes from Typopeltis vanoorti, assembly GCF_054136105.1. Classification (NCBI taxonomy): domain Eukaryota; kingdom Metazoa; phylum Arthropoda; class Arachnida; order Uropygi; family Thelyphonidae; genus Typopeltis; species Typopeltis vanoorti. The sequence goes on from NC_143552.1 coordinate 141,275,163, forward strand.
CTGGTTCCAAAATTGCTGTCAGAGAGGAGGCCGCCCAGTCCAGAGTCGCTGTCAGAGAGACTGCCCGGATGCATGTTGCTTGAGAGAGGAGTTTCCCACTTCCAGAAAGGAGCTTCTCGGTTTGAGACGTTGCTAGAGAGACTACTTCTAGGTTGCAGACAAGGTTTCAAATTGCAGAAAGGAAGAGTTCCAATTGCTGGAGAAAAGTTTCCAGACCAGGTTAATGTCAGACATTCACCAGTGTGTTGCGTTTTCATTACAATTTGATGAATCAAACGACTTCACTGATATTGCTCATTTAATGGTATTTATTCGCATGCTATTTCAAGATTATTCAAGTAAAGAAGAACTTTTGAAATTTATACCATTATTGGGAAGGACTAGGGGAGAAGGCATTTTTTTGGCATTTGATGAATTTGTGACACAACACAAAGTTCTGCTTTTAAAACTTGTGTCTGTTACTACTGATGGTGCTCCTGCAATGATAGGTAATAAATCAGGCTTCATTTCATTATGTAAAAATTTTTCTTGATGAAAAAGGAGATATTTATCCACAATTGAGTGATAAAAGAAGGTTGTTACTATTTTTAGTAGATTTCTGTACGAAATTGAGCAATTTAAATTTAGGGTTACAAGGTAGAGATAAAAATTTAATTGACATGTTAAGTTCAATAAAAACTTTCCAACAATACTTACTTTTATTAAAGAAAAATATAAATGACTGCGAATTTAGACATCTCCCATATTTATTAAAATTTTTTGAACAAAATCAAGAAATACTTTGCTATGACGTAAAAGAATTTATTCGTGAAATATAATTAGTTGAGGAAGAAATAAATTTAAGATTTAAAGATTTTAATAAAACTGAAATGATTGCATCTTTTACCAATAATCCATTTCAAGAAAACTTGAACATCACAGAAATTTCAAATAAAATTAGTGGGCTGTTTGATATAAACCAAGCTGAAGTAGAACTTGAGATAACAAACATTCAGAATAGTTTACATTTAAAATCAATAAACAATGAAGTCATTTGGAAGTATGCACATGAAAAATTCCCAAAATTAACCGATATTGCGTGAAAAATTCTGTCTTGTTTCGGATCGATATACTTGTCAGAATCTGCTTTTTCAAATATGACATCATAAAAAATCTATTAAGAAACCAAATTACAAATGATCATTTGGATGACTGTCTGTGATTGGCCACTTCTTCATATCAACTTGACTATGAAAATATTGCGAGGTCCAAACAATGCTAAATTTCACATTAACTTTTTTTTTCCCCCATCAACTAGCATTTTCTGTAACTTGTGAGTTTGTAATCAATCTGTTGTTTTTTCTAACTTTGGTTTTCCAAAATAGAGAAATAAATATTTTATTCCAATATATATATATTTTTTTGTTGTATTAAAATAATTAAAAGTGATGAATAAATTTTTAAATATACATAAAGTTTTTAGTTGTGTATTTTTTTAGTTGTTTATTTGTGCGTAATCAGATATCAGGTTCGGGAGAACGTGACCTATATAAGAGTCGATCACCGAATAACTTTTTTATAGAAAAGTAACTTGCGTAGTAAAAAAGATTGAACACCACTGGTATATGGGATATTAAGGCAATTAATTTTTATTTCTTGTGTATTTATAAATATCTGTATGATGATATGATTATTTTCACAATAACTAAGAGTAGTGAAGCTATTAATTTATTGTGCCTAGCTAAAACTTGAAAATAGAAACATTATAAGCAACGAAACTGATTCTTTTACAGAAAACATGTAATTCATCTCGGTGATATTTTCATTGTTTTCTGTAAATAATCATTAGCATGATTAGTTAGAGAAACTATTTCTAACTAGGTTGTTAATGCATACATTAACACACTACATTAATTCTAGCAAACACTCTAGAATTATAATAGCATGTAATAAAAAGAGAATGATTTGGTAAAACTTGGAAATGGGGATGTTATTCTCGAATAAGTCCTATTTACATAGGTCTCAAAAACACATTCTTTAAATGCAATACCCGAATTTATCTGCGAAATATTTTTGATTTTTCCACGACTCTGTGCAGGATAGTGACAAGCAGTACAGTCCATCAGACATGACTTATAAATACTTAAAAACTGGATAAAATCTTTATATTTCAGCAGATCTGCCAATTTTTCAAAACAAAGCATCAGACAGTAATTGAGAGAGGGTATGTTTCTGATTGGCTTAAGTATGATAAGAATACTGTTTTAGTCATTTTAGTTATCTGTGATTTTGTTTCAAATACAAATCCTCAGAAGAGGATGTGTATACACACAATTATTTTTTTAAAAAAATTATGCAAATCCCACCCACAAAGTTTGTAAAATTAAAGCATATTAATACCATGATGGGCCAAGGAACAGCTCAAACAAAAACCCTGCTCTACAGAATAAATATGGAATTTGTTTAAGCTGTTTCAAGCAATGAATAAGCAGTATGGTGGTCCTACACTAGATGATGAAATGCATCTACCACCTAAAGTTGTTTCAAACATCCATGTCTACAGGAGTACTTGAATCCACAGCTTGTTGATGGAGATGCTACTATGCCAACTACTGTGCTAGATATGCTTCACCTATACCAAGCTCAAAGATAACTTTTTTTTTTCTCCCTGTCATTCTTCATAAAACACTACACTCATATATTTGAATAAGATTTCTAAAGATATAATTTTAGTGATTCTTAGTATTATGGGGTATCTAGCATGTTCTCAATAGAAAGACATACTTAAGAAGCAACAAGTGGCATGGGTATGAAACTTCCAGAAGTTTTTTTTAAATGTGAATCCTATCCACATGTTATAAACCTATAAAACATTAGTATAAGTACCATGGATGAGACAAGGGTCAGATAATCTGGAAACCCTAATCAGACCATGCATGGAACTTTTTCAAGTCTGTAATATGGAGGATAGCGGCCTTGTATTGGACAATGAATTTCATCTCTTACCTAAAGACATTCACAATGACCAAAGTGGAATTCAAACCTACAACCCACTCACTGGGGAGAACAGATATGCGAATCCAGTCAGCCAGTAGGCAGTTGGAGCACTATTTGAATACCTTTATTTTCTATTTAATTTTCATTATGCAATATATCATCAGAAGCTTGTGTAAATAATTTACACATCTTCTGTCTATTTATAATAATTCTGTAGCAAAAAAAATAATAAAAACGCTCATGATATATATAAAAAAATCATCATTATTGAAATCAGCAATGCATACTTAGTTATAGATTATTTGAATGCAAACCTTATCGACAAGTTTCAATCTATAAGCCTGTGTATAATTTAGAATACAAAATACTTCCTGCAGAAAATCTCTATAATCTAAGGAAAGTCATAAATATCACAGGTTAACTGATGATTTCAGCAAAAAATACTAACTGAAAATATCAGGCGATCCCAAAAGTAATATCATTTTTAACATTAAGTTTTGAAAGGATATAAAAAGATAAATCACTTGCTAATTTAATGAAGTATATATTCTCCATTTGAATCAATAACATCCTTCCAACATTGTGAAAGTTTCATAATGGCATTTCTACAGAATGCAGGAGGTTTGGAGACAAAGAAGTCGTAGGCTCAATTTCAGTGCCTCTAATGTATCGTATTGTTTTTCATTAATGAAATGTTGCAAACTTCGAAATAAGTGGTAATCTGAAAGTGCAAGATCAGGAGAATACAGAGGATGTGGAAGCTTTTCCCAGGCAAGTTCCTCAATCTTGGTATAGGTGATTCTTGCACTGTGAGGGCATGCGTTTTCATAGTGAAAAACTATGACCAGAGAACACCTATTTTCTTTCAGTTTTTCATTCAACCGATCAAGTTGTTCACAGTATACTTCAGCAGTGACTGTTTAGTTTTGTGGCAAGAGCTCAAAGTGTATAATACCAGCCATATCCCATCAAATACTTAACAAAACCTTCTGAGGCATGTAGGTCTTGTTTTGGGTGAGGTTTAGCCTGTTCCCCTAAATGAACTCACTGCCATCGGCACTCATAAAGTATCCACTTTTCATAACCGGTAACTACACGACTCAAAAACGGAGACTGAATCTCTCGAGAATGAAGAGCAGTGCAGATGTTCACGCACTCTCTTCGACTGTTGTTCGTCAGGAACCCGCCTACCGAGCTTAGACACTATTCCAAAATTCTTGCAAATGGCGATGGATGGTCAATGACAATGAATTAAGATCTGCTAAATCTTTAACAGCTGAATTGGCATTTCTTGCAAGCAGCTTCCCTGATATCATTATCAAGAGAGGAGACAGGACGCCCAGAGTAAGGGAAGACTTTCAAGCTAAAGTCCCCTCGTCGAAATTTTTGGAACCATTGCTGGCACTTTCACACATTCAAAACATTATCACTATACACTTCTTGCAAATTTTTTGCAGTGTTAGCAGTATTATTCCCTTTTTTTTGAACTCATAAAGCATGATGTGCTCTTCGGTGACCTTCATAGTTCGTTCATTCATTTCAATGGTGATTCAATGGCCGTGAGCCCCTTTTACAGGGAGGTATTTCACTGTAAAACTCTGGGGGGGGGGGGTTCACTTCTTTTAAGTGTTGCAATTTTAGTTGTTATATTCTGTGCCTTATTTGCAGTGATGTTTTGAAATTGCTCTCTTGAGCGTTTCCTCCATTTATTCCTACTTATTTGTTCAGTTCCAACATTAAGTAATTTAATACAATTAATCTCTACTGTCCTTGGACAATCATCCTTCAAACTTCCTTCTGAATTAATTTGATCTTCTATTTCAACACTCAAATTTTGATATGTTTCGGGTAGACAATTTACCTCTGAGATTGAAACATTCTGGGATCCAATCTGAGTAGTTTCAACCACCTCACAACCTTTATCAGTCTGCGTGATAAAATCTTTACCCTGCACTCCCTCTTCATAAGAGTTCCCACCTCTAACCCTACTTTTAACCTTATTATTTTCCCCACTAAGCCATTTCCTGCCCATAAGAAAAATTTCATTTTGAGAGAAATTACATGAAAAGTTGTATCTCTCTAGGAAATTAGTTCCTAAAATTACTTGAAACAGTGGGCGGGATATCTTAGGGAGGATTAGCAATTCTTGCCAAACACACACATCAAACTCAGGTAGGTATAATTTCAATCTAACTCTCTTGTTCGCATAAACATTGGACGTCGATATCCCTGATATTCTGATTGGTTTCCTGAGATTATGAATTCCACGCCATATACGAGATCTTATTTCTTGAAAATAATTTCCCAAAATGACCGAGGCCTGGGAACCAGTATCTAACAACATGTTACAATGCGATCCTTGTATCTCACCCTTAACTATCATCTTTGATTTTCTTAAAGTTGTATAGCCTCTATTTCTTCTGATATTACTACAGGACATTTGCCCAAAATTAGCCTCTTTGCTGTTATTCCAGGAAGGCTTTCTATTAGAAAGACAGTTCTGGAAAATATGCCCAATCTTATTACATTTGAAACACTTAAGGGGTTCCCTATAATCCCACTGTGCATAACTGTCCTGTGATTGAGACTTACAGATGTTGAGATTTTGTTCAACCATTTGCTTTAACTTGATCATCATGTTATCAATTCGACTTAGCATAGGTTGGTTGTGTCTTTCAACCTCCTGTCTTACTGCTTCATTTATCTTTTCTGTTTGCAAGATGTGAGACTCTGAGGATTTGACTGAGATGGTCGCTAGCTGTTGTAACAGAGCATCGAGTCGATCCATTACAGGCTTCTGTAATAGTTCTACCTCATGCCTAATCATAGAACTTACTTCTTCTCTGTTAATCTGATTTTTCTCAGTTACAAGACTCTCCTTTCCATCAAACCCTAGGTTTTCTTATTCTCTTTCTTTGACTTATTGATATTCTCTGAAATACTATTCTCCTTAATCATATTAATATGACTTAACTTGGATGCAGGACAAATGTCTCCAAGCATCTGTTCTTTCTCTCTCTCACAGCATTGTAACAATCCTCTAGATTTGTTATTCTTTTGTTGTACGCCGTTTCTCGTAATTCAGGTTTCAGTCCTTGCTTAAACTGAAGTAAAACTGCCCAGTCTAGGTGAGATTTATCCTCACTGGAAATGCTGAGAGTGTTGGCTAGGGTCAGCAGACAATTATAGTAGTCTGTAACGCTTTCCCTATCCCTTTGAGCGCTTCCTTACAATTTCCACAGATTTGGCTCTATGCTCCTTAGTTTCGAAAATTGTGAGATTAGTGTTTCCTTAAACTTAGTATATTCGAGAGGTTTCCTTTAAAATCAGAGAGGAATATAAGAAGGTTTTTGCTTTTCCCACTTACTCCTGAGTAAGATTAGCAACTGGAAGTCAGATCAATTAGCTAATTCTCTCAGTTTCTCGATATAGAAGAAAAAGGCCAAAACATCATCAGTTTCCTCTCCAGAGAATTGCGGGAATACCTGTTGAGGATTCACCGTCCTAAAGAATTCCATATTGTCCATACTAGTGCTTGATGAAAGTGCATATTGATCTACCAGTTACAAACTTTCCCAATTCTACACTTCAAAATTTCTTAAAATTAAGCTTGCCTGTTTTGTCCGATAACTTGCTCACTTTGATTTAATAATTTCCATATACTCACGTCTATAAATCAAATCCTGTTGACTGTGCCATTGTTATATCGTATAAAATATATCCATTTATCATCATCATCATCAAATTCCTACCATGTACCCTCAAGGGGGTGTACAGAATATGATAGTACTACATGAAAAAAATTACATCATTATTAATTTCCTATCTACAATTTTCCTCCAAATCAGTCTGTTACTTGTCAAGATTCCAACATTATCAGATCTTATATTTCTATCGTCTAAGGCACTTTGTACCGTATCAATCCACCTATACCTTGGTCTTCCTCTGGTTCGTTTTCCTGCAAACCCGGCAGAGAACACTTGTTTTGCTAATCTTTCCTCACCCATTCTGTTTACGTGACCATACCACCTGAGATTAGCTCTGCTAATGCATTCCTGGATGCCGACAATGTCAAGTTCTTTCCTAATATCCTCGCTTTTAATATGATATTGCTATTGATGCCATCTGTTCATGCCTCATCTTTCTCAGGACTCTCTTATCTGTGGTCTCTAGTCTTTGGTCAAGTGTTTTACTTCTGACCCAGCTCTCAGATCCATAAGTTAAAACTGGTTTGAACACTGTCTTGTATACAGCTAATTTAGTGTTCCGACTAATTTCTCTCTTATTCCATATGAGTTTATTCAATTGACTTCCCAGCATACCAGCTTTGCTGATTCTGTTGTCTATTTCTATATTTAATTTACCATCTTCAGTAAAAATAGTGCCTAAATAGCTGAAATGTTTTACTTGTTCCACAGGTTCTCCATTCACAACACAGTTGACATTTTCAATGATTCTGCCTATTTTCATTTTCTTTGTCTTTTTATTGCTGACCTTTATACCATATCTATTACAACAACTATTCAATTTAGTCAGAGAATCTTGCAGACTTGTAGCGGATTTATTTAGAAGTATAACATCATCTGCATAAAGCAAAGAGCTGACATTAACATTTCCAATTTTGATATCGTGTTTAATACCACTTTCCTTCATAATGTGATCCATATAGATAATGAATAACAGAGGGGATAATGTACATCCTTGTCTCACACCAGATTTAACATTAAACCATCTTCCTGTACTTCCTTCAATTCTAACTGCTGACTTACAACTCAAATAAAGACTAAGTATTGCTTGATATAATGCCCCATTGACACCATATAACTGCAGCGTACTGAATAGCTTCTCTCTTGGAACCTTGTCATATGCCTTTTCCAAATCGACAAAACTTAAATACAGATCTTTGTTATATTCCCAGGCTTTCTCGACTATTTGTCGTAAAGTGAAGATCTGATCCTGACAGCCTCTATTTGGCCTGAATCCAGCTTGTTCTCCACCAAGCTTTTCTTCCACAATTCTTCTCAATTGTTTCTCAAGTATACTTGCATAGATCTTGCCAGGAACACTCAGTAGGGAAATACTTCTGTAATTCTCACATGCAGTTCTATTTCCCTTTTTATATATGGGTACTATTAGAGCTCTACTCCAATCATCGGGAACTCGTCCCTCTGTCCAGGCTTTCTGAACTATGCAGTGCAGCCACTGTAAGACTCTTATACCACCATACTTCAGCATTTCTGGTCGAATATCATCTACTCCTGCTGCCTTTCCACATTTCAAACCTTTGATGGCTTTTTCTACTTCAAATATGGATATGTATTCCTGACTGCATGCCTAGACAGTGTTTTTTACCACTGTGCTGTCATCACTGCTTATTTCATTTAGCAGTTTTTCAAATTAATTAATCCATACTTCAAGGATATCTTTTTCTCCCGTTTTCATGTCACCTTTATCATCTCTATCTCCTTTTACAGCACTCTTTCCTCCATTTCTAAGCTTCTTCAACAACCTCAAGAATATTTTGCCACCTTTTGATATTTATTTTCTGTATTCTTGCCAAAGTCTTCCCATGACTTTTGTTTAGCTAGTTTTACACAGTGTTTAGCATTCTTGCATTTGTCTCTATATTCTCTAAGAGCACAAGCTGACTTATTTGCCAGGAACTTTTGATATGCTTTCTTCTTTTCCTTCACTGCCTCTTTAACTTCCTGTGTCCAACAAGGAGTTCTGATTTTTTTATCCTTACAGACAACCTCACCACATGCCTCTCTGGCAGAATCAATCAATGTTTTCTTCAGAGTTTGCAACTGAATCTCCAAGGCTTGATTCCTGTTCTCAATCTCTTTCATTTTTTCTTCAATAATCTTTGTGTATTTTAGTCTACAGTTCACATCTGAGAGCTGCTCAACTTTTATTCGCTTTAAAACTTTCTTACATGTTTTTCTTTTCTATATGAAATTCAATTTTATCTTGCTCAAGACTAAATAGTGATTTTTTCCAATTTCAAATCCTCTGTACACTCTGGTGTCCTGCACCAGGGAAAAAACATCACTATCAACAATAACATAGTCAATGAGACTTTTCTTATTCCATGAAAAGTTATCTCATTTCTTATTTCTTATGCCTCTTCTCTCCGTGTGAATTTGTGCACATTTTTATGTTGGAACATGGTGTTAGCGATAACCACTCCATGTCCTGAGCAGAAATCCAACAGATATTTGCCATTATTATTAGGTTTGCTCTTTTCTCCAAATTTTCCCAAAATATTATTGTATGTCTGACCATCATTTCCTACTCTGCTATTTAGATCCCCAACAAGGACCAACTTTTCATTTTTCATTGTGTCAGTTGCTTTTTCTAAAGCCTCAAAAAGTTCCTCCACTTCTACCTTATAATAAATTTAGTTTAATCCTTTATCCAAGTGTGAGCAAACAAAGTTTGCGCCTGAAAGTATCTTCAGACTGAGTTAAGGTGGTACAACACCAGGGCAACTCGTTGTAAAGGTGGAGCATTTTAGGTAGAGATGACCTGCTAATGCTTCTGCCTGATATCTCCACTTGGGCCTGGCTCCCACTGAAGAGACCTCAATAAAGGTCGAAACTAGTCTGGGTTGTGGCCCTTCCCTTAATGCATAACATTAGACATAGCCGCAAGGAGATGTGTTTTGCATTATAGGAGATACTGAGTTAGGAGTGTTGGTGTCTTGCTCCACCTTTGCAACGAGTTGCCGTCGTGTTGTACCACCTTAACCCAGTCCTGAAGATACTTTCAGGCGCAAACTTTGTTTGCTCACACTTGGATAATGGATTAAACTAAATTTCTTATACTCTAACCAAGTGAAAAATAAACTTTCAACAAAAACACTTCTACCTTAGTAGAACCTTCTGTGGGACCATAGGCACAAATAAGTCTCATTGTCCAGTTCCCCATTCTCATATTTGCCCGCATTACTCTACTTGAGACTGACTGCTATTCAAGAAGATTAGCCTCGTATTTTGTGTTGAATACTATGGCTACCCCTTCTTTTCCTTGATTGTCATTGCCTGAATATAACATTTTGTATTTATTACTCAGAAAGGTCTTACCAGTTTTTGTCTTTTTTGTTTCAGTCACCCCTATTATGTCGATCTGGTACTCTAATTATCTAATTCCTCAGCTAGCTCCATTTCTTTGCCATTCAGGCTTCTTACGTTGATAGTACCGATCTATAACTCTGGTGATGTTGAGTTGGGGTTTGTTTTCAAATTTGTTCCAGTAGCTGACTTTTCGCTGTTCGCCCTGGTTCCCTGGCGAAAACAATGGGGGCCTTGTTTAACCGGGCGACGCCCCAACGGCATGAAATTTTGTTATGTTGTACCATCACTTTTTATTTTGGGGTAACCAATAAGAATACAATTTGCTCGGTTAATATCCTTTATACTTTACTTATACTTATCCTTATCTCTTTCGTACTTAAACCTTCTTAAATCAAACTCCTGGCTGACACGTCATTGTTAAATTGTAAAATCTTTCCAATATCTTTCTTCTACAATATTTCTCTATATTATAAACTTTATCTCCTTAACTGAAATCACTAGGTCGAATTACTAATAAGAGTAAAGATATCAGTTTGTGGGACAAAGGAATTACTAATGGCAGATACCTATTCCTTTGTCTCAGCACTGGTTCTAATTCCTTATTCGAATTCAGGGAAAATTTATTTTTATCTGCGCCACCCTGAATCTTAGATTAACAAAGCTTGTATGACCAAGGAACCAGAACACAGTTAGCATTCAATCTTATTAAACTATAATTCCCTTTTCTGCAGTCGTAGCCTATCTATTATCCAACCTCCCGCTATGGTTCGTAAATTTTATGAGCAAGTGCAATAGAACAAAATTTAGGCAAGGCAGTTAAACTCAAAACAAAACATTTAATTCAAAAGACATATCATACACTTTATAGTACTAAACTGAATAGACATTCTGAAATAGACAATGAATGAGCACTTAGTTTACAATTTCTTAATCTCTCTCTCATGGATTGCATTCAAAGAATCTCACTCATGATAACTAAATATTCGCTTGATATATCACTCTTAACCTTCAATTCTATGTACATTATTTAACAGACCTATTCAATTTCTTTCTCCACATGCTCTCAACAAAATTATCTTATACAAAACACACATTATATCTCTATCCTTTAGGAAATACGTTATAGACACCACGGGCTGTTTCACTATATCCTATACAGAATTCTCAATTTTACTCAATAAAATAATGAAACAATTACTAGAGTCTATCCTAGTATTCACAAACATTCTTCTTAAACAATTTCACTTGTAGGAGAGCATAAACTGTACATTACCGATTGCTGGGTGGTTGCTACTTGGCCTCATCACTAATTTCGTCTGGATATTCACCTTTGATTTCAAGTTCGCTGTGCATATTCACCTTTGATTTCAAGTTCGCTGTGCATATTCTAAGGTATTCTTCACGGATTCTCTCTGCATTTTACATCAGGATATCTCTGCAAGCATCTATGCTTTTTGTCTGCTGGGCTGAATGCTGAATGGCAGACTTTTGAGTTATTGTCTCGAAACCTCGTCGAACGAAGGGGATACCACATGGAGGCTCCACATACATCAGCACGACCGCAAGACGCACGAGATCCAGAACCTACGAGACCATCTGAGAGCACGGGAACCAGAGAACAGGAGCAAGGCCCAATTTTTGGTGCTGCATGCCCTTTTAAACTCTGCGCCAACTGTTCATACTACGTCATCAATTTCCCCTTCCAATATCATCCCACGTCACCAAGTACTCAGCACCCCACACGGAATCCATTCGCAATCTACAGAGTGTTGGAGAAGGGGAGGGGAAAGGCAGCGTGCTTACAAAAGATATACCTGTACTCCGTTGCACGTGTTATAGACTTCGGCCATATTTTCGCATAATAGGATTATCTCTCTTTTCCAGCAATTGTTAAGTACTTACAAAACAGTAAGGTTTATGCAACTCAATAATTCATAAACTTTACAATATAAGACAACATTTAAAACTGAAGGATTTATTAACATTTTAGTAACATTTGGTTAATTCACAAGTGCACAGTAAGTCTGATATATCAATATTTATTTCCTAAGTGTAAGGCCCATGTTAAGTCTGTATGAAACGTAAATTACTTTAATCAAGTTTCATTCAGACTCAACAGTATGGCACCATCTCAATTCCCCCCTATTTTTATCCAGACTCGGGACTGGCATAGCTGACAATTCAGACCTATGGCTGGAGGGATTGTCTTAAGTATTCCTGACTGTATCCATGTGTGTTCACTGGGGTAGTTTGCCAGCTTGCGGGATGAAAAACCCCAGATAAACTGGAGGAAAAACCCTGCTGTCCACACCCAAGACTGACTTGGCTATGCTGAAGACGTCTTAAGCTCCTCACATCTTCGACGGGAATCGAGCCTAGGACACTCCTTCCCCAGGTATATGGTTGCGAAGCACATAGCCACTAGGCTAAACGCATGGACACCTTCATAGTAATAAAGGGTTATTCAAACAATAAATAAGTATGGTGTCCTTGCAAGGTGGAATTCCTTAAAATGAGGCCATCTCAGGTTAGTGGTATTTATAAAGCTTTAAAAATTCATGTTTAGACAAGCTGAGACATGTTTGAATAAAAAACAACATTACGAAGCACGACAAGGATGTAGTCTGTCACCAAATCTATTAAAAAATATATATATATATATATTTTTTTATTTTATTTTATTTATTTTTTTTGATCAAATTATAAAGATATGGAAAACCAGTTGTTAATACAATGCTATATGCAGATAATCAGAACACGTGCCTTTGGTTTCAGAAAATGCTCTACTAAGAAAGAAGTGCAGGAATTTTCAAGTCATAAGAGAATGCAGCTGACATAAAAGAAAAGAAAATTTTTAAATCTTTTTTAAAAAGAATTAAAGTCTTATTTAGAAACATAAAAAGCTGCTTGTTTTCCTTGTATTATCTTGTTTTGAAGACAAGTTTCAAAACAAGAACAAAACCTTAGAGACTCACTGACAGACTGAAAAAAAAACATTCAGTGATTAATTCAGTCAAGGAGGCATGTGGTGTTGTTTATAAGGATAAAAAAACAGAGTTCCAGGGTGGATTCAAGAAGTTAGAAACAGTCGAAAAGAAGAGAGCCTGTTGAAAGCTCCTAGCAAGTCGTTGTTGCAGAGAGAATACAAAGAAAAATGTAAAAGCAATGCATAAAAGTAGCTAAACAACATGGGAAGACTGGTAAGAATACAGAAGATAAATATCGTGAAGATGGCAAAATGGTCTAAAGTCTATTAAGAAAGCTTAGAAATGAAGGAAGGAGTACTTTAAAGGAATCAGAGATAATAAGAGCTATATAAAAACTGAAGATAAAGATCCTGAATGGAGAACCTACAGAACAAAAAATATTTTATCAGTTAAGCACTACAACTAATTAAGCACAATTTTTAGTGAAGATGGCAATTAAAGATAGAAACGTGCAACAGAATAAACAAAGCTGGGATGTGGAGAGTTTAATAAATTTATATGGAATTAGATTAGCTAAACCACTCCAGCAGCTGTATATTTAAACAGGAGAAATAGTTCTAGACCATATATCAAACTCCGTAGTTAAAATGAGAAGCTAGGTATAATAGTTCCCCCTCCAGGCAGTCATAACATCCCCATTTACCTATCAGAAAAGGATGTTGTACAATTCACTATTCTATATCATACATTCAGTGCTTTAAGGACCAGTCACAATGTTTATTATACAAGTGCAATCTGCATTTTACAGTTGATGTTACAGTTAGCCTTCCACAGAAATTGAGACTCTGAAGCTATTTATATATGAGTTCTAGTTAGTGGTAGCATCCTATTATTAACCTGAATGCCTGTGGACTTCTTGAACTCCTGTCTATTTATGTATCAGTCCTGCATGAGAGAGAGAGAAAAACCTAAGCACATCAGTGTCATGTATGACTGTTCAAACATCAGATTGTTAAGATTTTCCATACCATTCTTTATATTTGGTCCCATGGTGTGTTTCTTGGTTCTTCCTGTGCATTTCTTGGATGACGTTACCTTCACATATCCATCAGCTGATAATGCTGCCTTGATTTTGGGCAATGCAGTTTGTACCAATGCACAAAAGATGTTGGTCTGTTCACCAATAAGACACCCTATGAAAATACCATGTTCAAATTCTGCAAGTGCCAAATACAGTATAAAGATGTAGTATTGTTGACTAAGGTCGAATGTGATGACAAGAAGGATATACATATGATTACATTTAATTCTAAAATGGAGGGGGCGGAAAATTTCCTAATATGTGTGGATGTAACTGATATAACCAGAAGGAAACTGGACTTTTTTCTTATTTTTTTTTTAAGCTTAATAAACTTTTACTTTTTTAAAACTAAGAAGTTAACACAGTCTGATGCTTACCCAAGTCACCAAGATACACTAAAATACGATGACAAGCTTGATGAGCCCAAGAGCAGGCGTTACTTTCAACATCTAAAGATCGTTGATATTTTTTCCAACGTTCTAAATGTTAAAGAAAAAAAAAAAAAAAAAAATTCAAATATTTTATGACTTCATTTAAATTGTTAATTTTATTTCTATTAAAGAGCATTCAAAATAAAACACTACAAACATCTCAAATAAATCAAATTCTAATTTCTAAAAATAGGTCTCTGTAAACATTAATTTTCATCACAAATCTCATTTCTCATTAAATAAATTCTTGAAACATTAAAAGATTTAGAAACATTTTCATTGTATGCTTTTAATCTCAAATCTTTTCCTGAATAATGCAAAACCAAAACTACCAATCAAAGGCTAAAAGACTTTTTTTTTTTTTTTTTTGCATAAATATTTAAAGTAAACACTTGTAATAAGAAATCATTCTCCTGTTTATCCTTTACCAAAATATCAGCAAACAAGTTTGAATGTGAAGCATCTTCACAACCAGACTATTTGTAGTAGAGGCAGATGAATCCAACCCCATACGAAATAAATAACTTACATCAAAATACCAGAGTATCTTACAATGTACAGAAGGCCTTCTTCTGTACATGTATAGTGAGATGAATTGTTGGAAGTCACTTCCAGATTGGTTCCAAGTTTTATTTAAGTCTTATCATTGGAAACAAGATCCAAGGAGATACTGAGAGGTAAATTTATCAACAGCAGAAGTCATATTTCCAAATACAAGTAGCAGAAGGGAGTATCGGCATATTACAATTTTCTGGATGAGAGAGAGAGTTGTAGGAAGTTTTCTTGCTGGGTCAGAAAGTAAATTATATTTGATAAGAAATTATATTCTTGTTTTTATCCTTTACCAAAAATGAGCCAAAAAACAACTGTTCAGAAGCATCTTTGTGACTGGACTACTTTTAAATAAAGGCACTTGACTTCAATACATCCAACTCTCTCTCATAATACAAAGCACATTTCCTGTCAGACATGTGGCATTATGAAGATATTCCATATACATCTACAAGGGTGGTCTGAAAAGTTCTCAGCCTCAACCATAGATGGCAACACTATCGGAAAGTTTTTTTTTCTAAGTTGGCACATCTGTCATAAGCATCCATGTGAAATTGCAAGTCATTCTATCAAGTAGTTTGTTTTATACAGCAAAAGTGTTGCCCATATCCCTTGAAATGGATAAAATTGAGTAGCACATGGTTACAAAATTCTTTGTAAAAGAGGGTTTAACGCCAAAAGAAATTCATTCGAAGTACATAAAAGTTTATGGGCACTCTTCTCCTTCATTTTCGACAATTAAGAAATGGGCTCCCAAGTTTAAACGTGGCCGTATACCAGCCTTGAAGATGATCCACGTGAAGGACGTCCAAAAAGTGTAAACAACACCAGAAATAATTGATCAAGTGCACGATATGGTATTGATGACCAGCAGTTAAAAGTGCATGAAATTGCTGAGACAATAGACATGTCAAAAGAACGTGTAGGATATATTTTGCATGAAGAATTGCAAATGAAAAAGTTTTCCGCAAGATGGGTGCCGCGCTTGCTCACAGTAGATCAAAAACACACTCGAATGAAAATCACCGAAGTGCTTGGAGCGTTTTAACAAGAATAAAACTGATTTTGTGCGTCGATTTATTACTATGGATGAGACTTGGATTCACCATTACACACCAGAATCCAAACAGCAGTCAAAATAGTGGACAGAAAGTCGCTTCCATCAACAGGAAAGATCATGGCATTGGTGTTTTGAGATGCTAAAGGCATTTTGTTTATTAATTATCTTGAAAAGGGTAAAACAATAACCAGGGAATATTTTATTCCAATCTTTTAATCAGACTTAGACGAAAAAATTAGAGAGAAATGACCCTGTTTGCAGAAGGAAAAAATCATCTTTCATCAGGACAATGCACCTGCCCACAAAGGTGTTTTGGCAATTGGAAAATTAAGAGATCTGCACTATGAATTGTTGGAACATCCACCCTATTCCCCAGATTTAGTTCCCTCTGACTTCTATCTCTTCCCAAAACTAAAACTCTTCCTCACTGGTCAGCATTTTTCTTCGAATCTAGAGGTGATTGCAGCTATAGAGGGATATTTTGCAGATCTTACTGAGAACCACTACAGGGATGGGATAATGATGCTGGAGTAATGCAGGAATAAATATATTAGTCTTAAGGGAGATTATGTTGAAAAATAAAAATTATTTTGAAACTATAAATTCATTTTTTCATTGTTAGTCTGAGAACTTTTCAGACCACCCTCGTATACTGAAGATGTGTGGTGGAATCCATACAACCAGTATGAAGTCAGTCAACCTAGATCCATGATTAACCTCCTAGCCTAATTCACTGACCACTGGATACACATAATGGAAGGATTCAGAGAAATATGTGATGTCATTCTTAAAATTTCCAGGACTTTTATTCATGTCTGATATCAAGGCTTCTTAAGCAAATTGCCATCCCCTGTAAGGTAGCCAACTTTCTTTCTGATCACTGACTGCATATCATGGTTGACAGCTACCTCTCTTCAAGCTTTGCCAACAAATGCAAGAGTACATTAAGGATCTGTTCTATCACCCCCCCCCCCTCCTTCTCCTTTACATAAACAACCTACTCTCAATCACCACTAATACTATCCACAGTTTTGCTGATGATAGTACACTGCATTTATCCTACTAATCCAACAACCAAACAGTATTCAGACATCCCAAGCTTAAAATCATCTACAACCAGGCAACTTAAAACACTGATCTGCATACCATTTTTTGCTAGGGCAAGGATAACCTGGTTGACTTTAGTTTTGCTTTTTTGCTTACAAAATGAATTTCAGCTCCTATCTGACATCAGTGTATTACTGATGGTAAGGGAACAGATAACCCTCTTGCTTCTAGGACTGACAATTACCTCCATGGCCTCTCCTGGCATAAGCATCTTACCTCAATAGCTTCCTCAGCATGTAAACAAAGCTGGGCATTCTTTTCTACTTAAGATGCTATTTTTTACCCACCCATCCAGTTTCTTTAGCCTGTTTCCATCCACTGACAGAAAAATCCAGCTAACTGCATATAATCCTAAATCTGCTCATCCTTAGAATACTGTTCACATTTGGAGTGATGCACCTAATACCCCCTAAAAGTTCTTGATGCTGTTCAAGAAAACAATTCAGCCCATAGATGATCTGCACCTCCCTCACACTCTCACTTCAACCTATAACTCACAGATGTCCTGCTTCAACTCTGTCTTTTCTATAGGTACTTCCATGGGCACTGTTCCAATGAATGACAACCATAATTTCTCCATTGTATCTTAGACCAGTTAAAACATGAGCAGCAATTGCTCCAAGATACTTTTTCAGTACAAATGCAAACAAATTGAACCTGCTTCTCCTATTTCTTTTTTATTCTCTCTAACTTTGTCCTCCAAAACAGCCCTCCTTATGAAGTGTTCTCAAACAACTATAATTTCCAACTCTGCAAGAAATACATCAAACAAACCTCTTCTTCCCCAATCCTCACCTGTTGTACCTTACAAGTGGCAATGAGGCACTATAGGTTCTTCTTTCTTCTTCTCAACTATATGATCAATATAAAAACAAAAGTTTGTTTGTCCATGATCAAGTAAAGGACAAAAACAAGAATATAATTTCTGGTCACTTATAATTTACTTTCAGATCCATTAAACCTGCTACTACCTCTTATCTAGGGTATTGTAATATGGTGATAAACCATTTTGATACTTGTACATGGAAACATGACTCCTGTCATTGATTTAGCTCTGAGTTATTCAGCAGCTATAACTCCCAGTGGACATTTGATATGAGGGCAATTGCCTCTATATAGAAATAGCTTAGTCACTATGATACTTCCTGTGCAAGCTTTTATTTACTCAAGCTATGGTAAAAAATAAAAACAAGTATCAAGTATAATTTACTATCTGAGTCAGCAAAAAAAACTTAATGTTTAAGGAAAGCAATTAAAAAAGTCCCTTCTTTGTTTACCTTTCTTCACTCCTCTTTGTTGCCATATGAATGGTGTTTCTACTTTTCCTTGAAGATCAAGATGAAATTCTGTTTGTAAACGTAACAGTAAATGGTGATAACTGCCAATACCTGCTAAAAGATGGGCCTTTAGTCCATTTTCTGCTTGCAAGGATGCCTGAAGTTTCTGTGGAGTAGAGGAGAAAATATTAATACAAAAACTAACAGTTTACAGTAAGTTATCTTTTAATATAACAAAAAAATTGTTTTTAAATATATAACTGATGGTCTACTAGAGTGAATTTTCTTTAAAACAGTACTGGTATTATAGGGTTTGGGCTGATTACAGCTGGCAACTTAGCCTGAAGAGTATACACTGCATAGAAAAGTCAATGGACACTATAGAGGGAGAAAAAAATAACCATGGCACTCACCTTAATAAGATGTAGAACCTTTTGCTGTGATGACTGTAGCAATCCTGAGGCATACTTTCCACAAGTGTACAATAGCAATCAATAGGAATTTTGGATATAGTTAAGTTCAGGACTCTGTGGAGGCTACATGCTACTGGCCTCCACAGAGTCCTGATGGGGATGTTTATGTCCATCAGACCATGTAGTTACAGCAGCAGCCTTATGACATGGTGCATGTCTTGCTGAAAAAGACAATAGTCAGTTCCATAGAAATGCCACAAAATAGGAAGCAATGCATTGTCCAGAATGTACAGATACCTCTCGAAGTTCAATGTTCGCGGCACCATAGAGTAGAGGACCAAGGCATACCAGCAAAAACAGAACCATCATTCTGCCAACTTTGAATTTCATAGTTGGGGTTAGGTTACACACTCTGGTAAGAGACCTTTACTAGGTATCTGTCATGCCCATCCATCTGTGCAGTAGAGGGTGTAGCATGATTTATTGCTTCATAACACAGATTTCCAAGCTTACATATCCCACTGTACACGCTCTTTGCACCCTTGAAGACAATGCTGCATGGTGGATAATGTGGAGCATCCATATTATGGTCCTACCATGGAAACCCATGCTGTGAGCCTCAGTTCTAAATGTTTCTGTGCAGATTCGTGTCGCAGTTGATGCTCAGAGCCCACATTCATTGTGTTGGCCGAAGAATGGCGGTTTTTACATATTATCTTTTGTAGCACCCTACAATCATGTTCAGTGAGTGTGGTGGGTCATCCACTACGGGGTAGCACTTGCAGTTGACTCCTTGCATTCCCATCTCAGTATGGTATTGCTGATTGTTGACTTAGAATGACTCAATCTGTCAGCAATTTGATGAACAGTCAGTTTGGCATATCCAAAAGATCCTTTGTTTTGCCAAATGGGAAAAACAAAGGATCTTTCAGAGTTTGATAAAGGACTTATTGTGGCCCATCTAGTGGAGCCACAATTTTGAAAACAGCAAACCTGACTGGTTTCTCAAAAGGTGAGTAGTCCAGGTGTTTAATCAGTGGGAAAATAACCAACATCTCCCTTCTTCATGCCTAAAAGGCATGAAGAAGGGAGATGTTTTTCTGATTAGAATAAATTGAGGAAACAAGCAATGGCCTAAAATCTGAGTGTTATCTTTTGATTCATCCTGGTAAGATCCCCTTCCACCATACACTACTAGATATTCACAGACTGAAGCAGGCTCATGCACGCAAGTACACGAATAAAACAGCAATCCACACTACCTTCTTTGCAACTTATTATGCTGTAGGACATTAGATCCCTGTGATAGTGATGTGGTCAATGTGAAAGAGAAATAGTAACACAAGTGAAAGGTAAAAATGACGTTGATAAAAAAAATTCAACTTCATTTCAGTGTAAAGAGAAATAACAAAGAGTTCATTTATAAATACCTATATGGAGCAAGAAGAAAAGGGAAGGGTAAGGGTAAAGAAAGCAGTGTTCCAAAGAAATTAGTTACTATAAACAAAAATTTGGGGTGAAAGAAAACTTATTATCGACACCCTTACTGGAAAATAAATTAATTAGCAAAATTCGTGTATAAGAACTGTTTGTACTTGTGTAAATTAAATAAAACAGAAGTAAAATTTCGAAATAATGAGCAATGAAATAAGTGACCCAAAAAATTCGTGGTCATTTTTTTTAAAAATTAAAACATGCACCTGTGATGAGTGACAATTTTTATCATCATCAATTTCTGGATATGTCCCCTCAAAGGAGTTCAGGTTGTCATGACAGCACTACATGATTAAGTTTTCATTATTATTAATCTCCTATCAATAATTTTCCTCCAAATTAGTCTAGTCTATTACTTGTCAGCACTCCAATACTGTCACATTTAAAATTAGCCAAACTCACACATTCTTGAATGCACACAACATCAAGTTCTTTCCTAATATCTTCCTTTTTTGAAACTTCATTTTTGATTCTGCCATTGTTGGCATCTGTTGAGACACCTAATTTTTCTCAAAACTCTCATATCTATGGTCTCAAGTGCTTCATTTCTAACCCTACTCTCCAATCCTCAACTTAAAACTGGTTTGAATTGTCGTATACTGCTAGTTTAGTGTACTGGCTAATTTCTTTCTTATTTCATATAAATTTATTCAACTGACTCCCAAAAATACTAGATTTAACTTGCCATCTTCACTAAAAACTGTGCCTAAATAGCTGAAATATTTTACTTGTTCTATAGTCCTTCATTCAGAATACAGCTAAGGGTTTCTATTCTTACTTTTTTCATAGTTTTAGTCTTTTCAATTGCTGATTTTCATGCCAAATTTGTTACAGCTGTTATTCAATGTATTTAGAGAATCTTGGAGACTTGCACTGGATGTGTTTATGAGTATAACATCATATGTCTAAAGCAAAACTATGTTTGATATCTCTGATTCTATTATCAGGTTCGATGAAACTTGGATAAAGGATTAAACTTGGATAAATTTTAATCCTTTATCCAAGTGTGAGCAAACAAAGTATGCGCCTGAAAGGAGTGATGTTAGCTTGGTCCACCTTTGCAACGAGTCGCCCAGTGTTGTACCACCTTACCCCAGTCCTGAAGATACTTTCCAGAAAAAACTTTGTTTGCTCACACTTGGATAAAGGATTAAACTAAATTTATTATAGTCTAACCAAGTGAAAAATAAACTTTCAACATCTTTCTCTAAATCCAGAGTAATTTAATAAAAAGGTGGCACACATTTTGGCAACTCCTATAGGTAAAGATGACCTCGTTATTGCTTCTGCTTGGTATCCCCACGTCTGGGCCTGGCTCCCACTGAAGAGACCTCAATAAAGGTCGATACTAGTCTGGGTAGTGGCCCTTCCCTTAATGCATAACATTATACATATCTGCAAGGAGATATGTGTTTTGCATTATGGGAGATACTGAGATAGGAGTGATCCACCTTTGCAACGAGTTGCCCAGTGTTGTACTACCTTACCCCAGTCCTGAAGATACTTTCAGGCACAAACTTTGTTTGCTCACACTTGGATAAAGGATTAAACTAAATTTATTATTGAAAATTAGATATTCATATATCTAACATCAGACAATCAAAATAACAAGGGAATTCAACTTAAGCCTTTATCTATGCTTTATAGATTACTCTAAGGCCTTTGACTGTATGAGGTGGGATATTTTATGGGATATCATGCAAGAATCAGGAATACCAAAACATCAAGTAACCCTCATAAAGAACTTATATCAACAAAATCAAGCAACAGTAAGAATTGAAAACTCAGTGTCCCATGCATTCCAAACTGAAAAAAGGATCAAGACAAGGATGCATACTGTTGCCATTACTATTCAATCTTTACAGCGAAACTATAATGAAAAGATCTCTAGAAAAATGGAATGGAGGCATTAAATTAAGTGGCTGAACAATCACTAACCTACAATACGCAGATGACACAATGATAGTAGTAACAAATGGAACAGGAATTAAAATCCATCCTAAATCAATTAGAATGGGAAAGCTTAAGCCATGGTTTATGAATAAATCAAGACAAAACCAAAATAATGGTTTTAAACAATGCAGAAGAGATAGATATAGAAGGAAATGAAATTGTCGACAACTTCAGTTACCTTGGAGTGATAATAACAAAAAAAAGATGGATTTAAAAAAGAGATAAGAAGAAGAATAGTACTAGCTAAGAAAGCAATGACTGAATTAACTAAGATCTGGAAAGACAGGCACATCTCCAAAAAGACCAAAATTAAGCTTGTAGAAACCTTAGTTTTTTCAATTTTTCTCTATGCTTCTGAGTCTTGGACAATGAAAAAAGATGAGAGAAGAAGAATTGAGGTGTTTGAGCTCTGGTGCTGGAGAAGATTGTTAAGTGTCTTGGACAGAAAAATTAACAAACAAAAGTATCCTAAAAGAACTGAATATACACACAAGACTGATAAACATAATTGACAAGAGAACAGTGCAATATTTTGGCCACATGTAGAAGGGAAGGCAACTGCCTGGAAAATATAATCATCCAGGATAAACCATGTGCGAAAAGAAAAAGAGGAAACCCCCCACCCTCCAGGTGGACTGACCAAATATCAAGAATCACTGGACTTAAACTAGAACAAGCAATAAGAGAAGCATAGGAGAGAAAAAAATGGTGAAGCATCATCGGAAAGGTCACGAGTCCTCAGACATGAGGAAATCCGAGAGAGAGAGAGAGATCATCTCTTCCAGCTGCCTTTCCACTTTTCAAGTTTTGATGACTTTTTCAACCTCAAGTATTGATATGTATTCCTGTTTGCATTCCTCTTGGAAATTTTCCACTCATTTTTTATCAATCTTTCAAAGTAATTACTCCAGATAGCTAGAATATTCTTACCTTTCGTTTTAATGCCACCTTTATCATCACATTCCTTTTACATTATTCTTTCCTTCAATTCTAAGCTTTTTCAATAGCTTCCAGAACATTTTGCCACCTACCTCATATTTATCTTCTATATTTTTACTGAAATCTTCCCATGACTTGTTTTCACACATTATTTAGTTTTTTTTACATTTTTCTCTGTATTCTTTTAAGGAATCTGTCAACTTGTTTGCTAAAAACTTTTGGTATGCTTCCTTCTTTTCCAGGACTGCTTCTTTAACTTGTGTCAACCATAGTGATCTTATTTTTCTATCATTGCAGATGACTTCCTTATATGCCTCCATAGTTGAATTAATCAATGTTTCTCCAGAGTCTGTCACTAAAACTCCAAGGTTTTGGGGGTCAATTAAGAGTCAAAGCCAAATAACTGGGAGGAGCTCCACATCACCTTTAAGTAATGCAGAGAACTAACTGGGCTTCTGAACTAGTGTCCAGTCCTCGCCTTCATGTGGTGCATCCTGTTAGGATATCCACTGGGTACTGAGCAAATGAGGATGGGCTTCTTATTTGGGACTTACTCAATCAAACTGTGTACTCTGTTGGCTTAAACTAGAAATACACACAATGGAGCAACACAGCAAGAATTTTTAGTTTGAGTAAAAAAAAAAAACCAACAGAACTTTCAGGTTCTATGGCATGTTTTAAACTTACAGATTAACGTTTAAAGTTAAAGACTGATTTTTGGTATTTTTACCTTACTTATGATGCCTACTAGAGCATGCCAGTCATCACTACTAATACCTGTTTTGTCAATTATCATTGACTTTGCCATAATGGAATTAAAACTAATAAGAGGATAGGATATGCATGTAAGATTTTTTCATCTTCAGAAAGGAATCAGCCACTCGCAACACAGTCACCCCAAAAAAAGGCAGACAGTGGTAATTGGTTTATTTCATACCCAATGGTGGAATATGAAGCATCTGAACCATTATTAGTGCATATTAAAACTCGGGAAGTTGAGAAAGAAGTATTACATATCTGCCCCCCACACACACAGACACTCCAAAAAAATATAAATTAAAACAAAAATAAATAAAATAATAATTTTTTGTTTATGGTCTTGTATCACCAATAAAATGTATGAGGTCTTTCTTCATGTCATGCAAACATATACATACACTAATATATAAGTAGATGACATATTTTTTCAACAGTAGCTACAAAGGGTAAATATTGGCCATAGCATTAATAAAGCTCATGAACGAACCAAGTCTGGAGCTGAATATATGACTCATACATGAGGCTTGAAAAATTCTGTGCTTGCCCACCAATCAGTTAAATATGCTTTTCAGGTGTCAGCCTGGATGGAGTACCATTATTACTTAATACATCAATCATGTGCTCAATACTGGACCCTGCTTAAATTTATAAGCTTCTGTTAAATTTTAAATGTGCCTAAATTTTGCTTTGTGTTATCCTGTTTGAACCAAATATATTAAACTACTTATATACACCCGATTCTCCGTTTACACGGCAGATTGTTCTAGATGTGTAAAAAAGAATACAGTGCATATGAAAAAATAGAAGAAAGTTTCCAGATGTGAAAACCTGATATGAACAATAAGTTATTTTCAAACAAAAGGAATGCGGAGAACCAACCAGGGCTTCTGACCTAATGTCCAATCCTCGCCTTCTCGTGGTGCACCCTAATGGGTATCCACCTGGATACTAAACGAATGAGGATGCACTGGCAATTTGGGATTTAGCTGACCAAATTGTATTCTTATTGGCCTAAACCAAAATACAAAATGATGGCACAACATGACAAAATTTCATAATGGCTGGGGCGTCACCTGGTTAAACAAGGCCCCCGTTGTTTTTGACAGGGAACCAGAGCGAACAGCGAAAAGTCAGCTACTGGAACAATTCCTAAAACACACTCCAACTCAATATCACCAGAGTTGAAGATTGGTACTATCAATATAAGAAGCCTGAATGGCAAAGAAATGGAGCTAGCTGAGGAATTAGATAAGTACCAGATCGATATAATAGGGGTGACTGAAACAAAAAAGACAAAAACTGGTAAGACCTTTCTGAGCAATAAATACAAAATATTATATTCAGGCAATGACATTCGAGGAAAAGAAGGAATAGCCAGAGTATTCAACACAAAATACGAGGCTAATCTTCTTGGATGGCAGGCAGTCTCAAGTAGAGTGTGTGGGCAAATATGAGAATGGAGAACTGGACAATGAGACTTATTTGTGCCTATTGTCCCACAGAAGGTTTTACTAAGGTAGAAGTGGAGGAATTTTTTGAGGCTTTAGAGAAAGCAACTGACACAAAAAAAGGAAAAGTTGGTCCTTGTTGGGGGATCTAAATAGCAGAGTAGGAAATGATTGTCAGACATACAAAAATATTTTGGGAAAATTTGGAGAAAAGAGCAAAACTAATAATAATAATAATAATAGCAAATACCTGTTGGATTTCTGCTCAGGACATGGACTGGTTATTACTAACACCATGTTCCAACATAAAAATGTGCACAAATTCACATGGAGAGAAGAGGCAAGGAATAAAAAAAGTCTCATTGACTATGTTATTATTGATAGTGATGTTTTCTCCCTGGTGCAGGACACTAGAGTGTACAGAGATTGGAAGTGTTCACTATTTAGTCTTGAGCAGGATAAAATTGAATTTCAAATCGAAAAGAATAACATGTAAGAAAGTTTTAAAGTGAATAAAAGTTGAGCAGCTTGCAGATGTGAGCTGTAGACTAAAATACACAAAGAGATTATTGAAGAAAAAATGAAAGAGTTTGAGAACAGGAACCAAACCTTGGAGATTCAGTGGCAAATTTTGAAGATTAATTCAGCCAGAGGCATGTGGTGAGGTTGTCTGCAAGGATAAAAAAATCAGATCTCTATGGTGGACACAAGAAGTAAAAGAAGAAAGCATATCAAAAGTTCCTGGCAAATAAGTCAAGCTTGTGCTCTTGGAGAATACAGGGACAAATGTAAGAAAGCTAAACACTGTGTAAAACTAGCTAAACAAAAGTCATGTGAGGACTTTGGCAAGAATCATAGAAAATAAATACCAAGAAGGTGGCAAAATATTCTGGAAGTTGTTGAAGAAACTAAGAAACTTGGAGGAAAGAGTGCTGTAAAAGGAGTTAGAGATGATAAAGGTGACATGAAAATGGGAGAAAAGATATCCTTGAAGTATGGAGTAATTACTTTGAAAAACTGCTAAATGAAACAAGCAGTGATGACAGCACAGTTCTAAAAAACACTGACCAGGCATACAGTCAGGAATACATATCCATACTTGAAGTAGAAAAAGACATCAAAGGCTTGAAATGTGGAAAGGCATCAGGAGTAGATGATATTCGACCAGAAATGCTTAAGTATGGTGGTATAAAAGTCTTACAGTCGCTGCACCTGCATATTTCAGAAGGACGAATTCCCAATGATTGGAGTAGAGCTCTCATAGTACCCATATATAAAAAGGGAAATAAAATTGCATGTGAGAATTACACAGATATTTCTCTACTGAGTGTTCCTGGTAAGATTTATTCAAGTATACTTGAGAAATGGTTGAGAGGGATTGTGGAAGAGAAGCTTGGTGAAAAGCAAGCTGGATTCAGGCCAAATAGAGGCTGTCAGGATCAGATCTTCACTTTACGACAAATAGTTGAGAAATCATGGGAATATAACAAAGATCTGTATTTAAGTTTTGTCGATCTGGAAAAGGCATATGACAAGGGTCCAAGAGAGAAGCTATTCAATACACTACAGTTATATGGTGTCAATGGGGCATTATATCAAGTAATACCTTGGGAGCATAATTCATCCTGGAAACGTGCTTATAATCCAAGGCACTTGTATATCAAAGCGAATTTCCCCATAAGAAATAATGAAAACTCAGATGATTCGTTCCAAAACTCAAAAATATTCATATAAAAATGATTAATACAAAATTCATATACCTTCGTATACCTTTTTATATTTTTATTATGTATTTAAATGTAATACTGTATACATAAAGTAATTGAATTTATTAATTACATTACAATTACATATTACAGTAACTGTATTGGGTAGGACGACTTTCATTGTCACTAATGGAATCACTGCTATATATGTTGACTCTTTCTTTTTGTGCGAATTTAACAAGGAACGTATCCAATGACACTTGCTTTTGCCTCCTTATGAGGATTTCACGGAAATATGACATTGCATTGTTGTTAAATAGATTCATCGCTCACACTGCCACAGCCTTACTCGGGTGGTGCTTTTCTACAAATTTTGCACGAAGTCAGCGTACAAGGCCTTTGCCTTTTCACAGATCAAGTTCTCGGTCACAGTATCACCTGCAAGTTGATTCTCGTTTATCCACACCAAAAGCAACTTTTCTACATCTTCTAAAATACGTGGCCATTGCTTTGATACTCTCATGACTCCTTTTGCTATATCTGGTGCCCCTTTGTTCTTCTTTCTTCTTTAATACCGTGTAAATCGTTGACGTAAACATCTTATAAAATCTTGCGATGGTGGCCACTTGCATACCTTGTTCATGCTTCCCAATGATTTCCTTCTTAACTTCCACTGTAATCATCTCCTCCTCCTTATTGCCTTCCTTTTCAACCCTTTTCTTCATTGAGGGGCCATTGGCAGTTAATAAAGAACAGTCACTACATTTGGAAACAAAAAAAAAAAAAAAAAAAAGCTTTACGCACACACGTGGTGACAACGCTAGCACGAATGTTGACTATACGAATGAGGTATGCCGACTGAAACCGAGCATGCGAGACGATTACCCACAATCCCGAGCGGCTTGTGATCACGTGACGCTCGGCAGACAAAGCATGTAGGTAATACTTGTATTGCAAGACCTCGCTCATTTATCAAGTTAAAATTTATTGAAAATTTTTGCTCGTCTTGCAAAACACTAGCAGATCAAGTTACCAATGTATTTAGTCTTTATTTGAGTTGTAAATCAGCAGTTAGGATTGAAGGAAGTACAGGATGATGATTTAATGTTAAATCTGGTTTGAGACAAAAATGTACATTACCCCCTCTGTTATTCATTATCTATATGGATCATATTATGAAGGAAAGTGGTATTACACCTGATATCAAAATTTGAGATGTCAATGTCAGCACTTTGCTTTATGCAGACGATGTTATACTTCTAAATAAATCTGCTACAAGTCTGCAAGATTCCCAGACTAAATTGAATAACTATTTTAATAGATATGGTATGAAGGTCAGCAGTAAAAAGACAAAGACAATGAAAATAGGCAGAAGCACTGAAAATGTCAACTGTATTGTGAATTGAGAATCTGTGGAAAAAGTAAAACATTTCAGCTACTTAGGCACGATTTTTAGTGAAGATGGTAAATTAAATATGGAAATAGACAACAGTATCAACAAAGCTGGTATGGTAGGAAGTCAACTGAATTCATATGGAATAAGAGAGAAATTAGTCGGAACACTAAATTAGCTGCATACAGGACAGTGTTCAAAGCAGTTTCAACTTATGGATCTGAGAGTTGGGTCAGAAGTAAAACACTTGACCAAAGACTAGAGACTGCAGATATGAGAGTGCTGAGAAAAATTAGAGGCACGAACAGATGGCATCAATGGCAATATCATATTAAAAACGAGGATATTAGGAAAGAACTTGACATTGTCAGCATCCAGGAATGCATTAGCAGAGCTAATCTCAGGTGGTATGGTCACTTAAACAGAATGGGCAAGGAAAGATTAGCAAAACAAGTGTTCTTTGCCAGGTTGGCAGGATAACAACCCAGAGGAAGACCAAGATATAGGTGGATTGATACGGTACAATGTGCCTTAGACGATAGAAATATAAGATCTGATAATGATAATGTTGGAGTCTTGACAAGTAACAGACTGATTTGGAGGAAAATTGTAGATAAGGAGTTAGTAATGATATAAATTTTTCATGTAGTATTATCATATCCTGTACACCCTTTGAGGGTACATGGCAGGAATTTGATGATGACATATGAAAATCACTGAATAAAACTATTTAATTTTGATGGAATATTTTTTATTTTAAATACTAATAAAACAGAAATTCTAAAAGGTCCAAATACACCCGTGCATATGGTTATTAGTTAAATTTTATTCGCAGTCACTTTCTGACAGTAGTGCATTGTTTGGTTGAGACTGGAATTAAATCACTTCCATCACTTGAAACACTTTGGCCATCCTGTTCATATAGCAATGGCAAAATGTTTTCTTCAGTAAAAGGAACTATATTAGCACTAATCTCCAATAATGCTGAAGGTTGATTTTTTTTTTTTTTTTTACCATGAACTCTGTAATTAATCGTTGAGATCCTGTTTTGACTAGATCTTTATGTAATTCTTCATATAGCACTATACATGACTTCAGTTCGCATTTAAACTGTTCAGCTCATTCAGTATTTGGATCACGTGTAAGAAAATGACTTTGCAATTTATTAGCCATTTGAAGCCCTTCTTTAATTAATCCTGCAGTGGGTGGAATCTCTGCATGAACCACTTTTTCATCGAGATTCTCAAGGACAGCTTCTATTATTCTGTCATCACTAACAGCCTTGTCAACCATCAATTCTTCAATACCTACAGACAAAAAAATCATCAAATTGTTGGATTCTGAATGAAGAGAAATATAGATTATTAATATTCCTTTCAGAATCCAACATAATCCACCATGGCAAAGGCTACATTTGAAAATATTATTTTATGTAAATCTCTTGTTATAAATTATTATTCATGTAATTGCCTTGAGTTTATTTATTAAGTTTTATTAATTTAAAATGTGTGTTGACAATAATAGAACTCTGTATTGAAATATTATTCTATTTATTCCGATTATTCCTAATTTAATATTATGAGAAACTGTATATATAAGCTTAATATGCCTTATGTGAAATATAATGTTTTAGTTTTTTATTTATTATTACCAGTGTGTAAAGGTATAATGTTATGCAATACTTCTGTTTTTATTTTATTTTGTTTATTACTATGGAGATGGGGGAGAAATAGCTGGTGCGTGCGTGAATGGCAAGATATTGTATTGAACTGAGAGAAGGAATTTGACATAAACAAGAGCACGAGAAACATTTTTTGGCGGGAAAATAGAAGGGAGGTATATAAGCTAAGAGCGGAGAAAACCGGGGCTCTTCTTTTTTCTTTATCAGGACAGACCACTCAGGGATAAGAGCATTTTAGTATAGCACAGGCAGACAAAGAAAATACGGAGTAGCAGAAAAGGAATGCAAAGGATTGCTGTAACTAGAGCCTTAGTGCTGTAATTAAGCTATTAAATTACCGGGAAAGTATTAGGCAACTAAGAATAATTCTAGAAGTTAAAGAATTACTGTGTGTTCCATTAGTTTCAGGGAACTTTAACAGAGTGCTGCATTAATCAAATAGTGTTAAGGAAGGAATGAGCATTTTCCTTTATCCAAATACATCCATACATGTAAAGTGCAACCATTAAAAGTTCAGTTATCATTGAGAAGATTTATTCTAATTAGTGCTGCCATAGTGTGCGAAATAAATACAGTTATTAAGTGTGCCCATAGTGAAATTGATGAGCAAAGGATTTACCCAGTAAGAACTGTCCATTTATGTGTTACTTCAGTGCAGAATTATGTGTGATTCCTCCTGTTATTCCCCACATTAACTATAACGTTTTTTGCTGAAATCAGCTGGAGTAAGAAGTATGCAAATGAATACTTGTGAAGCAGTAGTTGCCACTATTAATGTATTGAGACTTTGCTGACTGTGTGATAATAGTAAAAATTGTTATTAAGAGATTGTGATATTGAACACTATTAGAAGTTAATTCAATGTTGTGAAAGCTGTAAGTTTGACAGTAGAGTGATCATAGATTGAATCTATGAGATGTTGTGACCTGTATGCTAAGATATTTATATTATTTTCTTGTCAGAGTTGAGTTTAAGTGTATATTATATGACCCTGAATTAAATGTTTTGTTTTATTGATACCCTGAATTAAATGTTTTGTTTTATTGATTTTAAATTTGTGTTTGCCTGAATCGTTTATTGCACCGTTCATAAAATTATCGGACCTAGCAGGAGCCTTAAAATTAAGAGATAAACTCGGCCTGTATAAGAAATAAAGTTATATTCCAATAGACTAATCTAGATATAGAGTGGTGCAGTCTAAAAATATAAATTTCTCTATATTAAAATTAGTAATCAACCAACAACTAATTACTTGTTTAAAAACTAAGTTAAAACAAGATGGCAGATCGAATACAAGGAAGTAGGACGATCCAACAAAATCCTTCTTCACCAACTGCATGTGCTAATCTCATATTGGTATATTCAGTTGTATGCAAAGGTACAGGGTTTTTCTTTTTCACACATTCTGGCCAAGTAGCTTTCCAGAATGCATTTAAAGTTGATGGTTTGAATTCTGATAATGCCAACTTAGCAAGTTTGATGCAATCCAAAATAGAAAATTCTTCCACACATCAATAACTGTCAGTAAATTATCCTTATCTAGTTTATCCAATATCCTTTTGAGAAATTTTGTAAGTCAACCTGCACTTGCAGAAAATTTGCAATTATTTGATGTTGTTGGCTCCTTTTCCTGAATCTAAAAATTCAGGTAATGTTTTCGGTAATGCTTTCTGTTTTATGACATTTCCGTCTAAAGGTATTCCTTTCTGTGAGCAATCTTCTATCCACATCACTAGGGCCTTTTCCATCTTCACTTTTATAATGTTCTCTCGTATACAATGACGACATAGCACCTAATTTTGTTCCATAAAGAACAGATTTTCTAATGGCCTCTTCATTTTTCTAATCGTTCTCATGGTAGCTTCATTCAATCAAAATATTTTCCTAAAGATGTTGAACCTTCTCTAGCTGCTAAACGATCTAAAATTTGGATCTTAGTTTCTAAAGAAATAGTTTTTCTTTTCTTCTTCTTGTCTAACTGAATTATCTGACATCGTGATTAATAGGGTAATGTTACGAAAGTATCTGAAAATAATCAATAAGTAATTTTACTAATTTGATATTACGCGTGGAAAACTTTAAAATTTAACACACACCTGTATATAACTCTATTGGACAAACAAAACTTTGAACAAAACATAAACATGAAAACAAGAAATGATTGTATAGCAAACAGTTTAACTCCTTCCAAGTAGCTTTATATAAGCAGGCCTCCCATAACAAAACAACTTAACTTCAAGGAATTAGCATAGCACCCTTCTGCTTCCAGGTACCAACAGCAAGTGAATATAATGGATCATCTGCCGGCTTAACTTCAGGAAAATCGTAATTACAGAAACTGATTTTCTTGTTGTTGGCACAATTGTCTACAATCTGTAGCGTAGAGTAATCCCTGATATTTAAAACATCGATAGGGGGAGCTTAAGGGTCAAAGCTGTATAACTGAGAGGAGACCTCCACATAGCCTTTAAAAGAATGCGGAGAACCAACCAGGGCTTCCGATCTAATGTCCAATCCTCACCTTCTCGTGGTGAATCCTGTCGGGTATCTACCAGGAAACCAGGGCAAACAGCGAAAAGTCAGCTACTGGAACAAATCTGAAAGCACACCACAAACTCAACATCAACAGAGTTAAAGATCAGTACTATCAACATACGAAGCCTGAATGGCAAAGAAATGGAACTAGTTGAAGAATTAGATAAGTACCAGATGAACATAATAGGGGTGACTGAAACAAAAAAGACAAAACCTGGTGAGATCTTTCTGAGCAATAAATACAAAATGTTATATTCAGGAAATGACAATCAAGGAAAAGAAGGAGTACCCATAGTATTCAACCCAAAATACGAAGCTAATCTTCTTGAATGGCAGGCAGTCTCAAGTAGAGTGATGTGGGTAAATATCAGAATGGGGAACTGGACAATGAGCCTTATTTGTGCCTATGACTAAAACAAAAAAGACAAAACCTGGTGAGATCTTTCTGAGCAATAAATACAAAATGTTATATTCAGGAAATGACAATCAAGGAAAAGAAGGAGTAGCCATAGTATTCAACACAAAATACGAGGCTAATCGTCTTGAATGGTAGGCAGTCTCAAGTAGAGTGATGTGGGTAAATATCAGAATGAGGAACTAGACAATGAGCCTTATTTGTGCCTATCGTCCCACAGAAGGTTCTACTAAGGTAGAAGTGGAGGAATTTTTTGATGCTTTAGAAAAAGCAACTGACACAATGAAAAAGGAAAAGTTGGTCCTTGTTGGGGATCTAAATAGCAGAGTAAGAAATGACTGTCAGACATACAAAAATATTTTGAGAAAATTTGGAGAAAAGAGCAAAGCTAATAATAATGGCAAATACCTGTTGGACTTCTGCTCAGGACATGGACTGGTTATTACTAACACCATGTTCCAACATAAAAATGTGCACAAATTCACATGGAGAGAAGAAGCAAGGAATAAGAAAAGTCTCATTGACTATGTTATTATTGATATTGATGTTTTCTCCCTGGTGCAGGACACTACAGTGTACAGAGGATTTGAAATTGGAAGTGATCACTATTTAGTCTTGAGCAGAATAAAATTGAATTTCATATTGAAAAGAATAACATGTAAGAAAGTTTTAATGCGAATAAAAGTTGAGCAGCTCTCAGATGTGAACTGTAGGCTAAAATACATAAAGATTATTGAAGAAAAAATGAAAGAGTTTGAGAACAGGAATCAAACCTTGGAGATTCATTTGCAAGCCTTGAAGAAAACCCTGATTGATTCAGCCAGAGAGGCATGTGGTGAAGTTGTCTGCAAGTATAGAAAAATCAGAACTCCATGGTGGACACAAGAAGTAAAAGAAGCAGTGAAGGAAAAGAAGAAAGCATATCAAAAGTTCCTGGCAAATAAGTCAGCTTGTGCTCTTACAGAATACAGAGACAAATGTAAGAAAGCGAAACACTGCGTAAAACTAGCTAAACAAAAGTCATGGGAGGACTTTGGCAAGAACATAGAAAATAAATATCAAGAAGGTGGTAAGATATTCTGGAAGTTGTTGAAGAAGCTTAGAAATGGAGGAAAGAGTGCTTTAAAAGTTGTTAGAGAAGATAAAGGTTACATGAAAACAGGAGAAAAAGATATCCTTGAAGTATGGAGTAATTACTTCGAAAAATTGCTGAATGAAACAAGCAGTGATAGCACAGTGGTAAAAAACACTCAACAGGCATACAGTCAGGAATATACATCCATACTTGAAGTAGCCATCAAAGGCTTGAAATGTGGAAAGGCAGCAGGAGTAGATGATATTCGACCAGAAATGCTGAAGTATGGTGTTATAAAAGTCTTACAGTGGCTGCACTGCATAGTTCAGAAAGCCTGGACAGAGGGACGAATTCTCGATGATTGGAGTAGAGCTCTAATATTACTCATATATAAAAAGGGAAATAAAACTGAATGTGAGAATTACAGAGGTATTTCCCTGCTGAGTGTTCCTGGCAAGATCTATGCAAGTATACATCTATGTTGAATCAATCTGAGAAATATTGAAAAGAATTGTGGAAGAAAAGCTTGGTGAAGAACAAGCTGAATTCAGACCAAATAGAGGCTGTCAGGATCAGATCTTCACATTATGACAAATAGTTGAGAAAGCATGGGAATATAACAAAGATCTGTATTTAAGTTTTGTAGATCTGGAAAAGGCATAAGACAAGGTACCAAGAGAGAAGCTGTTCAATACGCTAGTTATATGGTGTCAATGGGGCATTATATCGAGCAATACTTAGTCTTTATTTGAGTTGTAAGTCAGCAGTTAGAATTGAAGGAAGTACAGGAAGATGGTTTAATGTTAAATCTGGTGTGAGACAAGGATGTATATTATCTATATGAATCATATTATGAAGGAAAGTGGTATTAAACATGATATCAAAATTGGAGATGTTAATGTCAGCTCTTTGTGGACAATGTTATATATCTAAATAAATCCACTACGAGTTTGCAAGATACCCCAACTAAATTGAATAACTGTTGTAATAAATATGGTATGAAGGTCAGCATTAAAAAGACAAAGACAATGAAAATAGGTAGAATTGTTGAAAATGTCAACTGTGTTGTGAATGGGGAACCCGTGGAACAATTAAAACATTTCAGCTACTTAGGCACAATTTTGAGTGAAGATGGTAAATTAAATATGGAAATAAACAACAGAATCAACAAAGCTGGTATGGTAGGAAGTCAATTGAATAAATTCATATGGAATAAGAGAGAAATTAGTCAGAACATTAAATTAGCTCTATACAAGACAGTGTTCAAACCAGTTTTAACTTATGGATCTGAGAGATGGGTCAGAAGTAAAACACTTGACCAAAGACTAGAGACCGCAGATATGAGAGTTCTGAGAAAGATTAGAGGCGTGAACAGATGGCATCAATGGCAATATCATATTAAAAACGAGGATATCAGGAAAGAACTTGACACTGTCGGCATCCAGGAATGCGTTAGTAGAGCTAATCTGAGGTGGTATGGTCACTTAAACAGAATGGGCGAGGAA
Source organism: Typopeltis vanoorti (assembly GCF_054136105.1). Taxonomy (NCBI): domain Eukaryota; kingdom Metazoa; phylum Arthropoda; class Arachnida; order Uropygi; family Thelyphonidae; genus Typopeltis; species Typopeltis vanoorti. Next base: position 141,310,966 of record NC_143552.1, read on the forward strand.
AGATTAGCAAAACAAGTGTTCTCTGCCAGGTTGGCAGGAAAACGACCGAGAGGAAGACCAAGATATAGGTGGATAGGTGGATTGATATGGTACAATGTGCCTTAGACCAGCGCTTCCCGAACTGTGGCCCGCGGCCCCCTTGGGGGCCGTAGGTTTTGTTGAGGTGGGCCATGAAATAATGAAAACAAATTTAAAATGTTTCAAGACTAAGTAGATTTTTTTTATTTTAAAAGAAACGTATTTAACTTCTATTATTTATTATTTCTTTTTTGTTATTTTTTATATTTTAATGGAAAAATTCACACATTGGTGTTGGTTCACAAACTTTGCTTCCTGCGTATTTCGGTGCTTAATGAATATTAGTAAATATTGCTTATTCATATGTTTCATTTCAAAGCAGTGGTTAATTGTATTTACTTCGAATGCTCTCCAGGGAAGCTCCAAATCTTCCTGTCCCTTTCATCACGCGTTCGTAATCAGGGACTGTTGATATTGACTTTATATACATACCAAAACTCGTTTAATATTATCACTGTCATCGGAGCTAGTTTTCTGTTACCAATAAAAGTTTCGCATATACTTCACACATGAAAAAAGGCTTAAAGAAGTTCATGTGGGGAGATAGTAACTCGCTTGCAGTGGTAAACAACACCCTCCCTAACAGCCACTATACTGCAGAGGCAATAAAAACAAGTACTTTTATTATGCCAGTTAAAGAGTTATGAGGAGTCTGTGTAATATATTTCTCAAGAAATGGTGCAATTAGAGACAACTGGGATAAAAACACACTAATTAATGAATCACATGTCCCCTCATACAGAAACTATGCTGTATAGACTGAAACAAAACTATGTTGCATGGACAAAACAGAGTCTAACTAAAAGCTATTGTTATTAATTAGATGTGCATGAGTACGATTTCCAAAGGAAGCAATAAAATTCAACCGAACATGTTAAAATTCGTAAAAGTGTTAAAACTAAGTAATATATATATATATATATATAATGAATGTTATGGCAGTTTCACATATGGAATTCGGTTGAAGAGAGTTAGCATTTCAACTCAATTGTCAGCTATGCTTTTATCTTTCAGTTGCGCGATCTTTTGTTAATACCGCACCAATCATATGTACCGTTTAATAACCTGCCTTTGCTGTCTGTTTCGCGTTAGGCTTAATTACCGTAAAGGGAGAAAAGTCACAAAAGAGAAAAATGTTCCTGGTCCGGGGATTCCCTTATTCAGGTAATATTCACTAATTTCATGTTATCAGTCTGTGGTGTGCCAGTATCGGTAAGTGGTGATATTATTTGATCGTTAAAAAATTTAATCCTGAGAATGGATAAGTGGCTGATAAAAAATATTAAAAAAATCCCCATGAACAATCAGAAGAAGCAGAAACAGACTCAAAAAAAGGACAGTATTTCATATTTTACCAGAACACCTCGCATCGTCTTCAGAACCAAACGGTAAGAGGCAAAATATGTAATATTTGCATTTGATTTTTGCAATATTTGTTGTGTATGTTTTGTATTGAATATAAATACAATAAATATTATTATAATATATCTCTCTATTACGATTTTTTTTCGAGGGGGGCCGTGAAATATTTTAATTTTTGCAAAGGGGGCCCTGACATCCAGAAGTTTGGGAAGCACTGCCTTAGACGATAGAAATATAAGATCTGATAATGATAATATTGGAGTCTTGACAAGTGACAGACTGATTTGGAGGAAAATTGTAGATAGGAAGTTAGTAATGATGTAAATTTTTCATGTAGTACTATCATGTCCTGTACACCCCTTGAGGGTATACACTTATGTGTATACCCTCAAGGTATACACATAACACTTACAAAATTTCAAAAATTTTGAAATTTTTATCAAATCTCCTCACTTCTTCAACTAGAAGAACTGACACTTATATAAAAAATACTTTGGATTTCAAAAATAAAATTTCAGATCTTCATTTGGACGTTTCGGATATCATGATCATTTTAGATATTGTTTCTTTATTTACAAATGTTCCTTTACCTGACAGCATTGAATTACTGCAACAGGAATTTCTTTCAGAAACTGTAAAAATATTTGATTTTGTAATACATTCTGGTTATTTTTCCTTTAAAAATAAGTTGTATCAACAAATTGAAGGAACAGCAATGGACAATCCTCTTTCTCCTGCTATCTCCAACTTCTTTATGGAACATTTTGAACAACATATCTTTGACATTTCTCCCAGACCTACTCATTGGTTCAGATATGTCGATGACATTTTTGCTATATGGAATGGCTCTTCTGATGAACTTCAACAGTTTCTCACTAAGTTAAATGCACTTTATCCAAGGATCCAGTTTACCCTAGAAGTAGAATCAAATAAGCAGTTAGCCTTTTTAGATCTTCTAATTCTTCGTCAACCAGATGGTAACCTACATTTCTCAGTCTATAGACTCATACAGGCCATTATATCCATGCTGAATCTCATCACCATCCCAGTCAAAAGGCAGGAACTATTAAAACACTGGTTCATCATGCCCACTCCTTTTGTTCTTCAGACGATCTATTACAGAAAGAACTGCAATATATTACTTCTTCCTTTCTATCTAATGGATATAAGAATTCCTTCATCAAAAGAGCTTTGAGTAGTTTTAAGATGTCTTCCTCTTCAAATACAGAAGAAATAACATGCATTCCTATCCCTTATGTACAAGGCATTAGTGAACGTATAGCAAAAGTTTTAAAACCATTGAATATTTTTGTTGTCTTTTGACCATTCAGAAAAATCTCCACCTTTCTCACTACTCCTAAGGACAAGCTTCCACATCTTAATTATCCAGGTGTTTATCAGCTTCCTTGCTCTTGTAGATTATCTTATTTCGGACAAACAGGAAGATCTGCCTCTATTCGGCTAGAAAAACACCAGTCTTATATTGAAACTGAACAGTCTGGACTTGCAGAACATGCCATCATCACTAGACAGAGTTCATTGGAAAAAGACAAGAGTCCTTCACAAAAGTCGGTTCCTCACGGAACGGCTTTATAAAGAAATATGTGAAACTTTACTTCACTCGCCTAACAGATCTGATGGTTTACGTCTATCCCCTTTATGGGAGATAGTACTTTATAATTCAGTTAATCTTTCCTAACTTTTTATTGTATATATAATTTTTTTTTTTTTTTAAAGGAAATTTATTAACCTTTTTAGTTATCTTACACTAGCTACTTAGGTGGCGCTTTTTGGAATTGTGAGTTATTGTTTAATTTGAGCTTAAAATGTACTGAAGATGCCTGTGACACACAGGCAAAAATTATACTATTAAATAATCTTTTTACATGAGTTTTTATGTTATTAATTTTGTATTTATATTTGTATTCACAGTAAAGAATTTATGGAGACACAAACACGTGTTGGAGTAATTACTTATAATTAAGAAAATAACACGTTTCAACCAGGAAAATATAAATATGCACAGGACACAAGTTACATGACACTACACAAAAGTAAGATAATGCTTTGTTAATCACTTGACAAAGAAGATATGTGACAATTTACCTTAGCCTGACTTCTGGCAAAAAAAATTAAATAAATAAATAATAATAAATTACATATATATAAAATATAAATTAACAAAATAAAATAAATTTTTTATACATATCAGTATAATAATATACAGACAATGGAAAAAAACACTAAATAAATAAAAAGTTTTATAGTGAAACTACATTAAACACATCTCTACAGTCCTCTTATATTAAGATTTTCTTGTGTTGGGGTTCTGTTGTCATGTTCTGGATGCTAAGTTGGGGATGAGTCCTCCAGATTTTTGGAATTACTAATCCATCATTCTTGTTTAGATGGGGATGATGTTTCAGCATCTCACAAGCTTCCTTTAACTTTCTTTCAAAGCAAGTTTTGGTGCGGTGTAGGGACTTGGTGCCTTTCCAGTTGATTCTGTGACATGTTTGAAGTGCATGGTCTAATAGGTCTGTTTTTCATAGTGCAGGAATTTAATGCGGCGTTTATGTTTGCCCTTTCTTACTGGGATGGTGCACCCTGTTTTTCCAATGTAGAGTAGGTTGCAGGTGCACTGATTTTTATAAACCTCTGGATGGGCAAGGTAGGAAAGGGGATCTTTGGATGAACTGCGTTTACTTCTAAATTTTGCAGGAGTTTGAATGTTTCAGCATCTCACAAGCTTCCTTAAACTTTCTTTCAAAGCAGGTTTTGGTGTGGTGGACTTGGTGCCTTTCCAGTTGATTCTGTGACATGTTTGAAGTGCAGGTCTAACAGGCCTGTTTTACCATAGTGCAGGAATTTAATTTAAGATTGCCTTAATGTTGTACTTATATCATGTATTATCTGATATTCTTCTAATGTATGGTATAGCTAGGGCATTCTTCTCATCTCTTTTTTTTTTTTTTTTTGCTTTTAATAATATTATTGTGAAGGATCTTGTGAACTTTTTTTTGTTGTAGCTTTTTTTTTTTTTTTTTTTTTAATATATATAAATGGTTGGCTAATAATTTCACATTCTTTGTTCAGTAGCTGCTCACTGGAGCAAATTGTTAGGGCTCTATGTTTGAGGTTGCTGATGACCCCTAGTTTTTGTGTTGGATGGTGGTATGAATATTTATATATGTATTGGCCTGTGTGTGTGTGTGAAGGTTTGCAGTAAACCATGAACTCAAGGCATCCTGAGGAAAGACATGTGACAAGTGTGTCTAGAAAAGGAAGAGAGTTATTGTTTTCAATCTCAATGGTAAATTTGATACATTTGTGTTGTTTGTTCAGGTGGCTTAGGAATGTATTTATTGTTTTGTGACCATGGGACCAAATGGTGAAAATATCCTCAGTCTTCCATGTAAAAGTTAGTTATAGGAGGGGAAAGTGGTGAGCCCATGGCCACACCTTTTTGCAGGTAGAAATTATTTTGCCACATGAAATATCCAGATGGAAGTACATGGGCAAAGCAGGCTGTGATGACAGGCAGAAAATATGTTCTGTATGAGAAGACTAGTATTGTTGATCGGGACATTAGTGAAAAGGGCAGTTATATCAAAGCTGACTAATAGATAAGTCGTTGAGTACAATGTTTCTAATTGTGTTGTGTACAATTAAAAAGCTATTACTGCATTATGCCCATGCTCCCAGAATTTATGGCCTACCTAAAATACACAAAGCAAACACACCACTATGACTGAGAGTTGAAGGAATCGAGAACTCAATTATCACTTAGCCAAGAAACTAGTAGCTACACTCAAGGAGTAGGTTGGTCGGTCATTCCTCCTCCTAATAAAAAAGAAAAATTAGAAACAACCTATATAACATCCAGAACATGATGGCAGAACCCCAACACAAGAAAACCTTAATATAAGAGGACCGTAAAGATGTGTTTAACGTAGTTCTGCTATAAACTATTTTTTATTTATTTAGAGATTTTTTCCCTACCATCTGTATATTATACCAATATGTATAAAAATTTATTTCAATTAATCTTTGCCAGAGGTCAGGCTAGGATAAATGATTAACAAAGCATTTAGGTTTATTTTACTTAGATCTATCTTACTTTTACTGTTATGCTATGTAGCTTGTGTCCTGTGCATATGTATGTTTTCCTGATGAAGACAACACAAAGGTTGAAACGTCATGTGTTATTTTCTTAATATTATAAGTAAACTAATTTAATACAGTAAATAACTTATTTATTATATAAATATTACATTTTATGTATCAAAAGATATTATCAAACAACAATAGCAATCCCTCTACGTATACAGTCGCGTGTTTGTGGATTAAAACTACTGGGTTGAAATTAAAATTAATTACATTAAATTAAAATATAACAAATTATTTAATACAATTGAGGATAACAATTTCCCAAACTTTTGGAATAGTGAGACAGTTGTTCTGATTATGATTAGATGTGGTCGCCAAAGTGGTTGATATTGACCCCCAGGGGTCGATAGAAAAATATAAGACATCAATTGTACGGGTAATATTTAATTCGGTCAACTTGGATTACCTCCATCCCGAATGACAACGCAATTAAGAGTGGATCGTGGGAACAATGACATGAATAGGACCTATAAGATGGAGCAAGGTCATGAAAATAGTTACGGAGGACAATCAAGTAGGCCAAAACGACGTATTTACCAATAAATGGATGTCGGTGGTTCCCGCCCGTCCAGCGCAGCGGGAGCGAGATTGCAACATGTGTGCGGTTGCTTATTTACTTATACTTACACATATTCGATCCGAGTCTCATTTTTACATAGCGACATACAGGTGACCATTAATGTTCTAAAATTCATCAACATGCATATTATAATTCAATCGTTATTCATTCACGAACTAAACTTCTCTATGTTGAAGAGTTGAGCAGGGCTGGTAGTTTTGTACATCCTATAGAAATACGTGAGTAGGTATATTATTTAGACTTATTACTTTTGCTTACTGACTTCAATTTTAATTATTTTGTTACAACCCCAGTAACCACGATGGCAGCTTCACATTCTAAAAAGAAATGCAGACAATCGTTAGCATATTTGAAACTTGGGTTTATTGCTTCATTAAGAAACGAAATAAGGCCTATGTGTCTTCTTTGTGAAAAAACTTTTAGTAATGATGCAATGAAATCAGCAAAAAATGAAAGATCATCTTTAAAGACTCCATCCCAATAAGAAAGATAAAGATCTTGACTTTTTTAAAGAACTGAAAGAGAAATACACACATCGACCAACTATAAAATCATTTATGAAAGCACCTGCCAAAGCTGACAATAAACAAGGATTAACAGCCTCCTACAATATTTCATCATAAAATTCCTGCCATGTACCCTCAAGGGGGTGTACAGGATATGATAGTACTACATGAAAAATTTACATCATTACTAACTTCCTATCTACAATTTTCCTCCAAATCAGTCTGTTAACTTGTCAAGACTCCAACATTATCAGATCTTATATTTCTATCGTCTAAGGCACTTTGTACAGTATGGTTCCACCTATATCTTGGTCTTCCTCTGGGTTGTTTTCCTGCCAATGTGGCAGAGAACACTTGTTTTGCTAATCTTTCCTCGCCCATTCTATTTGAGTGACCATACCACCTGAGATTAGGTATGCTAACACATTCCTGGATGCTGACAATGTCAAGTTCTTTCCTAATATCCTCGTTTTTAATATGATATTGCCATTGATGCCATCTGTTCATGCCTCTAATCTTTCTCAGGACTCTCATATCTGCAGGCTCTAGTCTTTGGTAAAGTGTTTTACTTCTAAACCAGCTCTCAGATCCATAAATCAAAACTGGTTTGAACACTGTTGTGTACAGCTAATTTAGTGTTCCAACTAATTTCTCTCTTATTCCATATGAATTTATTCAATTGACTTCCTACCATACCAGCTTTGTTGATTCTGTTGTTTATTTCCATATTTAATTTACCATCTTCACTAAAAATCGTGCCTAAATAGCTGAAATGTTTATGATGGTAGCTGAAATGTTTATACTTTTTCCACAGATTCTCAATTCACAATGCAGCTGACATTTTTAATGCTTTTGCCTATTTTCATTGTCTTTGTCTTTTTATTGCCGACATTCATACCATATCTATTACAACAGTTATTCAATTTAGTCTGGGAATCTTGCAGACTTGTAGCAGATTTATTTAGAAGTATAACATCGTCTGCATAAAGCAAAGTGCTGACATTAACATCTCCAATTTTGATATCATGTTTAATACCACTTTCCTTCATAATGTGATCCATATAGATAATGAATAACAGAGGGGGTAACGTACATCCTTGTCTCACACCAGATTTAACATTAAACCATCTTCCTGTACTTCCTTCAATTCTAACTGCTGTCTTACAACTCAAATAAAGACTAAGTATTGCTCGATATAATGTCCCATTGACACCATATAACTATCGTATTGACTAGCTTCTCTCTTGGCACCTTGTCATATACCTTTTCCAGATCGACAAAACTTAAATACAGATCTTTGTTATATTCCCATGATTTCTCAACTATTTGTCGTAAAGTGAAGATCTGATCCTGACAGCCTCTATTTGGCCTAAATCCAGCTTGTTCTTCCCCAAGCTTTTCTTCCACAATTCTTCTCAACCATTTCTCAAGTATACTTGCATAAATCTTGCCAGGAACTCTCAGTAGGGAAATACCTCTGTAATTCTCACATTCAGTTTTATTTCTCTTTTTATATATGGGTACTATTAGAGCTCTACTCCAATCATCGAGAATTCGTCCCTTTGTCCAGGCTTTCTGAACTATGCAGTGCAGCCTCTGTAAGACTTTCATACCACCATACTTCAGCATTTCTGGTCGAATATCATCTACTCCTGCTGCCTTTTCACATTTCAAGCCTTTGATAGCTTTTTCTACTTCAAGTATGGATATGTATTCCTGACTGTATGCCTGTTGAGTGTTTTTTACCACTTTGCGATCGCTACTTGTTTCATTTAGCAATTTTCTACAATATTTCTTAATTTCTTATTAAAAGTCTTATTTTCATATATATATAAGGAAGATTGTATTATTGTTATTTTGTTATCTAAATGAAATTTTTTTTATATATTATTTATCCCTCCTATCAAATATGTAATGTTAAGAAGGACGTCAAAAACAAAAACATATCCCTTTGACATTAAGCCAATATAATAATATGTACTATATTATACATACAATAAACACTGTAACTATAAAATAAACAATCTAAAACTCACATAAGCGTCTTTTTGGCTTGTCCTATTATAATTACGTAATAGTAAAATAGAGGGGATCGATAAAAAGTCAAGAAACTCTTGAAGGGGGTCGATGATCAAAGAAGTTTGCCGACCCCTGGATTAGATTATGAAGTAAGGCTTCAGCACTTTCTTTATATAAATGTTCATATGTAAAAATCATGTTTTTTTTTTTTATCTTAGTGTTGATATTATTTCTTAGACTGCACCAATTTTAAGAAAATCTTGCTCGCTTTATATTTAATCCTTTACAATGGATTGACCAGGCTATCTCAAAGAGCTTATCTGTACTACGATGTTGCTTCCCTTTATTTTTATTTCCATTCCCCTTATCATCCTGATCTAGCCCTTTGTTCCTATCGCATGTGTAACAGACTTGAAATATAGTTGCTGGCAACATGATTGCAGTTTATTCGATTTACGACTGCACCAGTCAGACTGAATATTAAAGAATGAGGAATAGAAAAATGGATCAATGGCAATATCTAGTTAACTTTCTCTTATCCATATAGCAAATCATGGCAACATCAATTAAACACACAGGTTCATAAATTTTTTAAGATAGTGCATTGGCAATGATCAAAATCAGAATGCTGTTCAACAAAAGAAATTATAATTACAAACTAGACAAATAGTGGGGAATATCTGTTCCTCCCAGGATGGCTAACTCCATAAAATACATTACTTGAAAAAACATATAAATTCTGCCTTCACGCAATTCTAACACACTACTTAATATTATACAATATTAGGATAAACTCTCACTTAACAATACATACAGTTACATGTATCTACAATTCAAGAACATCGATATGTGGTTGCTCACAGTTTCTGCCTTGTAAACATCCTTCACTACGAACAAAGTTTCTAATGGAACATCTCATGTCTTTGCTTTGATCTGGGCATTTCTTTCTCTCTTTCTTCCTCGGTTGGCAGCTGCCTGTCGTTTACACTAGTAGGTAGCTGAGGAGACCATGATTTTGTCTACGACGTATGTCCATCAGGTCCCAGTCCGTTGTCTTGAGATTGTGCCCTGCCATACTGCAGGATACATTAGTAGACATACTTGGGAACTGCCCGAAGAACTTCAGGGAGAGAGACCGTCGACGAAACTCTAACAACAAACCACGATTGCACCTTCCGGGTCAAGCAAAACTTCCAGCCCAGAACTCCTAATAATCACCCCCCCCCACACACTTTTCCTTCTCCTCAGTTTCTTAAAAGTCCTCCTTGTTCTTTGTTTCAGCTCTGAAGTATTCCATGATCACCCTTCAGCATGATGACGTTACTCGTGTTCTCTTTTTCCAAAAGGCTTTGTTTAAGGTGCTTAAATGTTTGCTGACTCAATAAGGCATAATCCCTTTCCTCTGGCTTTTTTTTTTTTCACATTATAGTTACATAGGTAATATCAAAATTATTCTACAAGGTAGTCAATTTATATTTAAGAAAAAAAAAAAAAGAAAGAAAAACACATTACATTGTATTTTCTTTATATTTTGACTTGACACCCTATGGCATAAGTATTGACGAACTTGTGAAGTCATACGCTAGCACATACATAATAGACTGTAGCTCGGACTTCAATTCAAACATAATTACAGTTTTTAATTGTTGTAATGGTGCAACGTTTTTTTAAGGTCTTTTATTTGCTTTTTATGTTACCACACCTGACGAAGTCTGCATTCCGATGAAACTAGTTGTGTGGTTATATTAAATTTACTTGTTTCTTTATTATCTTGGAATTCAGTCATTAAATAATATTTAACATGTCTAGAAACCGAGCCAATCTGCTTACCAATATATATATATATATATATATAAAAAGACAGCCACATAGTTATTGCATATGCAATGTATTCAAATATACATCGACATAGGGTTTATAAGAAACAAATTATTCCAATGTTAATATTTTAATCATTACATTTAAAAGCTGATTAAATGAAAAAAATAATGTAACTTGCCTTTTTATTGTATTTGAAATTCTGAATGAGATCATAATAGACCTTCCGCCAGAGAAGTTCTTCTGCTTTTCTACCATATTCTGCAGGATCCGAAAACATCAGTCTTTCACAGTAGTCTTTAAGTCTAGTAAGATTTTTATCAAAAATATCAACAAAACTTATTCTCTCATAGCCAATCTTAAGGCTGATCACAATAATAAAATTATAAAAAAATTGTTAATACCAGCTTTAGGTCTATCATTCATCATACAAATTATTCTCATAAGCATATATAATGTGACATAAATATTGCATAGCATATTCCATATCCAGGAAGCAATATTTATTTTATGTTATTGAAATAAAATATAAAATTTTTGTTTTTAATATACCTATACTTAAACATAAGAGCCGTTGTAGCTCAGTCAGTACAGGCAAAGCCCTTTGGTTGGAAAGACCTGGGTTCGATTCCTGCCCATGATGTGAGGAACCTTCATTTGGTCTCTTTCGACTAAAAGTGAGTTAGCCAGTCTCATGTGGAGGTAGAGGGTTTTTTTACCTGGAAACTCGGATTTTTTGTCCTTCAGAACAGGCAAACCAGCCTCGTGAACACACACAGATTTACAGCCATGAATACTTATGACCCAGCCATAGGCCTGATTTGTCAAATATATGCTGGTCCCAAGCCCAGATTAAAAAAAAAAAAAAAAAAAAAAAAAAAAAAAAAAAAAAAAAAAGGGGGGGGGGGGAAGCAATGGTGAACTACCCTGTAAAAATCTCACCAGAAACAAAGTGTCAAGAACACTTGCCTGCAAAGTTACCAAGAGTCAGACACAACTGAAGGGTTAAAATCATCATCATCATAATTAAACATACAGTTCACACTCTTTCTATAGTGTAATCTAATGTTATCCTGTAAATAAATCCACTATCTTCAAGAGTGAAGTGCTAAAAGAACAGAATAGAAGAAAATATTAGGGTTAAATGACCACGATCTTAAAGTTTGGCTACATCGATAGCTACATTAATAGCTAAGAAATGACAATGAAAAGAGAGCAGAGAGCTCTTCAATTCCATAAAAGTCTAACTAATATCAAAAAATCCATTCTCATCACCACAACTACCAAAATTCATTTGTACAAAACCACCAGTCAGTCAAGCCATATTTACATATGCTGCCCAGACATGGAACATCACTACTCAACGAACAATTAACCCTTTCTGTCCTAGTGATTTCAATTGGAATCACTGACTGTCTTGGCTTTCGTAGCCCATATTACGTAGCGAATGATTCCAATTGGTATCGTACGCCGTAGTTCCATTTCGTTAATATAATAACAGGTATGTATTATACGTATAAATCTTACCAATATCAGTTTTTATGACTTAGTAGAATAATATTGCATATATTGGATTATAGAGTAGTATAAGCTCAGAAGTTGAATATTTGCTATCAGAATATATTGATTCCATATGGAATCAGTCAGTCAGAATTCCTATCCTTAAATGTATTTTTCATCAAAATACTTGATACTCTTGTCTTTTTAGACCTAAAGACAAAATAAATAGAAAGAAAAATTTTTTTCACTTGGAAAAACAAAATTCAGGTCAGAAATAGTTAATATCATTGGGACAATATTAGAATATACAATGCAAGATCACATTCCTAATACTGTCATTCTTGCATTCAAATGTCACTGAGATGGTTGGGATACCAATTTAGACATCTACCTCCACCTATGTTCAGTGTTCTTGCTCTCTACAGGCCAATTAATGGATACAGAGGAAGACTAAGAAAATAGTTTTGGCAATATATAGGATGAGGCTCATGAACCATATGACAGCAATTACCGTTTGGCACAAACCAGAGCAACTTGACTCACTTTAACCTAATACTTTATCTCCGTGAGTTTTTGTAATATGAATATTTCTGTATATATTTCCCTATTCATACATGAATAAATGATCTTCAAGACTAGCCAAATGAAATAAGTACTGTAACAAATTTAATACGATCAGCATATAATCAGCAATAAAATAGACAAATGAAAGTAGATAAGAAAATATCAACTATATTCGAAGTGAAGCTATAAAGTTAACATGTTTTATTTAGGCACAGTTTTTAACAAAGACAGCAAATGAAGTTATTAAAATTGATAACAGAATAAATGAAGGATGATGTGAAGAGCCAAATAAATAAATGCATAAAACAAAAGCACAATCAGACAATATACCAAGCTAGAGTACATAAGACAGTATGTTCAAACATATTTTAACATATTAATTAGAGAGTTGAATTATAAATATTATTTGTAATCAAATTTCCAATTTATTCATATTTTTAATTAGGAATTTTTTGATCATTTGCTGTCTTACTTAGGCTATGGTAGTACTTTTTAAAATGCATCTTCAGTACACTGACAGTGAAACACAGTTATTTGCATTTTAATTGTGTTCCACTACCAATCTATTGAAGATGCCTCAGATACAGAGGCGAAAATTTTACATTTACTAAATTCATTTCCAACGATGTTGTAGTTTCCATCTTTAATTTCTACAAATATGAAAACATACATATCTATTCTGAAACAAAAAATATTTTGATCCTCACATCAGCATCATCTTAAAGGAGATATAAAACTTAGTATACTAAATAAGCAACTTGATGAATAACAGCAAGACAGAAGCTAACGTTACACATCGTTCCAAGTACTGATATTTGGCAGCAATAGAAAAAGAAAATAAATAAAAACAACATAACAAAATGACTATGTTGAAAAAACTACAGACACTGACAATAGATAAAGACTTGGACATTACTACCTATGACACTTTTGTTGTGCTTCCTTCACTAATCTGAACAGCAATATTGTCCAGATTGGTCAACTCAACAGTAACCACAAGGCTGCATAGGAACACGATACAGCCTACATGCCATTCAACAAGTATTATTACTTAATGATAAGCAATTAAAAAAGGCTTTAAAAATTAACTACAGTAGAATCTCTCTTAACCGGCAACAACGGGACTTCGCCAATTCTGGATACGAGATTTTGCCGGATAATTGAATATATATTTCAAGAACTTACCTGTTCGTGTTTTGTGATGCCATCTGTAGAAATTGCAGCATGCGAAGTTCATTGGCCGTGTTTTTCGATCTGCCAGCCATAATTAAATAAATAACATCAAAAATCGTGCAGATTTTTTAAAATTTAAAACACATACACATAATTTTATATTTCACAAAATGAAATTTAAACAGCATTTAAAAATTACAGTATGTATTATCACATGAAATTTGTTGTGAATTTCTTAGTGTGACGATATAACATAACTTCGAATGTCTGCCTGCTTACAAGATTGTCGCCGGAGCTTTAAAAATTCACTGTGTATACAATGTACAGCAACTCAGCTGTACATATGACAGAGTTGCCAGAATGCAAGCCCATTGCATATTTTTCTTATCTCATAGGCTTAAATTTCAGGTTTAAATTTAGACTTCGAAAATGCCATTGTTTTGGTACTGCCGGCTATGAGAGATTTCACTGCATTAAGAAAATGCTTGTAAATTATCATTAAAAAAAAAAAAAGCCTTTTCATAAAAAAAAGTGTCTTATTGTATAGCGACATTCGTTATCAATGCAAATGAACCCAGAATAATCCTTTTTTTGTAGCGTGTGGTACATATAATTTTGTTTTTCCTAATTTTGCCATCAAAACAGTCCAAATGAAATTACTCAAAATTTTAGCAGTTATCCTAAACACCAAAGTGCATTTCATTAAGCCAAACAGGAATTATGATTTCAAATCTTTTACCAATAAAAATAGTCAAATTACAGAGATTAAAACTCTTTTCATTGGAAAAGAGAACCTGAGAATGAAAATTACTGTATACATACATATAGCCAAAACTCCAGAAATACAACTTAAATCTACTAGCCACAAAAAAAAAAAATGCAGTCTCCAGCCTACTCTATGTAAATACTATTATAAGTGATGTTTTAAAAAATTAAATGTCATGATGACAAAATAAAGTAATACATTATTTAATTCTTAGTGCACATTATATGTAATTATACAGAAATATCCTTTCACAATACAGGGGCTTAAAATGTACACCACTAATATTTACTGTTCATTTACATAAGAGCTTTATTTCTTCCTGTCTTTTCTTGAATAAAGTCGTGAAGAGAGGAGGCAATTCATATGTATCATCAATTAAATCACTAAATCGAGGTCATCAATGATGACCCCGATTTCCCTTTTATTAGATTCATTTGCCTAGCTCACATGACAACATACTTTCTGGTATAATGGCTTTAAACTCATTACTTTCACTAAATTTACTGAAATTGTTTCTTCATTATGATGAAAATATCTGCTGAAATATTTCCCCCAACTCTTAATTTCTTCTTCACGAAAATCTTCCAGATCTTCACACCAGGTAAATTTGAGCTTTACCAATTTCTGATTCATTTTCACTAAATATTTATATCAAGTACATTATTCCTTCATCTATTAGATTTTTTTCATTTCAACATCTGAACAGCTATCTGTGCACATTATCTGATTAATGTCTTCATTTTCTTTAACAAGCTTTTTGATATTGTGGCATCATACCCTTTTCCACTGCCTATTTCCTCCAAATCCATTGCCACTGCAGAGTAGTTAACAAGTGCAGTCAGTGTCCCACTCTATTAAACACTCACCTCACAAAATGCAGATATTTGAACTTCAGGATTTTTGTTTGTAACACGCCCTTGCTACTTTTCCAAATTCTTTCAGTCTTTTTAGTGAATTCTAGTAAAAGGTATACACTTTTTTTTTACTGTTTCAATTAAAAAATTTAAAAAAAGCGCGAGAGAGAGAGATCATGTTTAATACAATTTAAAACAGCCAGATTCAAATTACGTGCAATACAATGAGTTGACATAAGATCTGGTATATCTTTTTAATTTTCCCACAAGTCCATTTTTTCCTAGCATGTTACCTGCTCCATCTGTTTCGATGCCTACTAACCAATTACCAAGTTCCTCCATGACAAGAATAGCTTGTTCATTTTACTCCTTAAACTTATCAAAATACCCTACTGTTGAGTTTTTAAAACGTTAAAAAGTTCCTCCTCATCTGAAAGACTCACTCTACTGGAGTTATCAATTTCCTTAACTAATTCTTGTTTAATAACATCAGCAATAACCGACACGACATTTTGGTACTGCCTAAATTAATTTAATAAGTTAATTCCTTCATAATTACATAAGATGCAATCTCTTGGTTGGAAATAAAACTCCTTTAATAAATTTGTTGGCAAATGTCCCTTGTTCAAATAACTTGACAGTAAAAGATGATATTTAAAAAAAAAAGTGTATATTACGTGAAGAAAATAACATTTTGCATGCATATGAACCAGGTTGAAAATTCACTTGCCACTTGTCTCTGATAACTAGCCTGTGACAAGCAGATTTCTGGAGTACTGCATGCAACCAACCACTTATAACTGCTTACAACACTATAAATGTTCAGAGTTGAATTTGCATATCTTCATGAATTTTGTGAGAATTATCTGATATCCATGATAAACTGACATCATTCACAAAGCTCTATCAAATTATAGTATTTCATTTAAGAAATCTTAAATGCAATGCATTCAATTTCATCAACCAGTATGGAAATATTACTATAACTTCAAACTTTTTGCCCAATACTGCAATTCTAATGATCTGATTAAAACCAAAACTGAATAATGTGGACATATTTTTATATGCAAATCCCACTCAGGAAAGGATATAAACCTGTAGAAGTATGGGTGTGCTAAAGATCAGGTAATTCAGAAACCCTGCTATATCCTGAGACATTAACATGGCACTTCATGTTTCAAGCACTGCCAATAAGCAGAATGATAATTTTCAATGGATGATGAAATTTATCTACCATCTAAAGACATTCACAAATATCCATAGCCACAGTAAGCTTCAAACATACAGCTTACTAATAGTTTGGTTGGCTATTCAGCTAAACAGGCCAACAGAATACATCCTAGATGCCAAATTTTATTAAGAACCATCTTGTCAGAGCAGTTATTGCTTTAATTTTGATGATTTTCACCTAGTGTCGGTTAAGGGTAAAAACTAAATAACTGGGAGGAGATCTCCACATCGCCTTTCGGGAATGTGGATATTAAGGTCTATATTAAGTCAGAAGCCCCGATTGGGGCTTCTGACTTAATATAGACCAGGCCTGCTATAGACCAAGTGACTGCTATAGACCAGGTGATGGAATAGATGGTGCAAATGTCCCTTGTATGCATAAGCAAATAGAAGAAATGAGTGGAAGGAGGGTAATTATTATGGGAGATTTCAACTATGGTAGCATTGATTGGAGTGAGGTTTAATACTTTTATGCAGTTATTGAGGGATAACTATCTGCGACAGCATGTAATGAAAAACACTAGGGGTCAGAGAGTGCTTCATCTAGTAATAATTGCATCTGAGAATTTGGCTGTAACGAATATGACCATGTTGGCACCAATTGGTGAGAGTGATCATAGGGTCTTGACTTGAGAAGTGGCTAAAAGGTGTGAAATTTACAATTAAGACAGGGTACGTGTGGAATTATCGGGCTGGCAAGTATGACAAGCTTAGTAGTTTGATTGGTTCAGTGCCATGGCATGTAAAACTGTAAGGGCTGGATGTTGATAGTACATGAAAGGCAGTTATGAAGTGTTTGCATGAGGCAATGGCTGACTGTATACCTAGAGTCCGAATAATAAATCAAGTAGGGGTTAAATGGATGAATAACACCATTAAGCTTGAGCTGCAAAAAAAGAAACAACTGTGGAGGGAATTTAAGGAGAAAGGTGACCGGCAGGCACATGAACAGTATAAAACGCAGGCCAGAAGGGTAACGAGTGTGGTAAGAAAAGCAAAAGCGGATTATGAAAGAGCATTACCCATGCAGGCTAAAGAGAATCCCAAACAGTTTTTTCGATATGTTGCAAGTAAAAGAAAAAATGTATATGTCAGAATGATAAATGCCGATGGTAGGGAGGTAACTGAATCAGTTGATATAGTTGAATTACTGAGCGAGCACTTTGCAAGAGTAAATCATCCAGGTGGTGACATTGCAGAAATGAATGAACCAATAGCTTATACAGGAATTGTGGTGAATGAAGTGGAGGTGAATAGTTTATTACAAAACCTCAATGTTAATGCATCTGTGGGATTGAATGGTATCCAGCTCGTGTGGTACGTGAAGCGACTAAAGAATTGTCAGCGCCCTTGACCATTTTGTTTATTTGAGTCTCGGGTCTGGGTTAGTCCCAAGGGGGTGGAAAGAGGGGAAAATAGTTCCACTGCATAAAGGAGGTTCAAATACTACACTGTTGTAAATTACCAACTGATCAGCATATCAAGAATCGTCAAGGTCTTGGAGAAAATAGTCAAGAGAAAATACAGGATTGGATAGATGAAAATGGGATACTGTATGGGGGACAGCATGGTTTTGTGAAGGGCAGATCATGCCTCAGTAACTTGTTCACGTTTTATAACACAGTGACGTCTGAACTGGATAAGGGTAATGGGTTTACAGTGATTTACAGCTAAGGCCTTTGACAGGATACCACATGGAATTCTAATCAGTAAACTGCAGCATATGGGGATGGATATAGGGTTGGGGAGATGGATAGGAGGGTGGTCGATGGAGAGATATCAGAGAGTAGTTTATTCAGGAGTGGAGTCCAAAAGAAGGTCTATTACTAGTGGTGTGACGCAGGCTTCTGTTCTTGGACCACTGCTATTTAATTTGTTCATTAATGATATGGGAAAGGATCTGAGAGGAACTTTTCATTTATTTGCCAATGATGGAAAGTTAGGTATAGTTCGCCCACTATTTCTAGATCCCTTCTTGGCTTGGTGCCAAGAATAGTCGATTCATGCTGAAGAGGAGAAAGAAATGAAGGATGTACGAATTGGTCGCCAACATGCGAAATCACGTGCTTTCTTGTCTGTCGCTGTACTAGTACTAGCTTGATCTTTGTTGTTTTCTTTTTGCATTATTTTTTTATTATTAATTTGTATGATGGTCCAGTACAGTCAACAAGTTCTATTGTTACACGTTTTAGTAGCTCTTGCAAAAGAATATTGAATAATGTGCTGACATTCTGCGAAAAAGAATCATCAGAAAGCCGTCTTCTTGTTCCCCTTTCTCAAGTCATAAAACGTGCAAGTGCAATTGCGGGCGTATCGGGGTCGACTGTTAAAAGAATTCGTAGGGAATCAAAAGGTGAAGGTAAGCCAAAATTTAAATCTCCTAAAAAAAAAAAAAAAAAGCGCCAGAGAAAGAAAACCATTGAAACCGTAGCTTTGAATGATTTTGATGTAGACGTTATAAGAAAAGCTATTCACGAATTTTACGTGGTCGAGAAAAGAGTGCCAACTGTTCCGAAATTGATTCCTGTGCTTAAAGAAAAAATTAATTTTCCTTGGAAAAGAGAAACTTTAAGGAAAATACTTCATGAAATCGGATTTTGTTTTAAAAAGTCCCAGAATAAAAGGAAACTTATCATGGAGCGAAGTGACATTGTTTTATGTAGAATGCAGTATTTGCACGTATTAACACTCTACGTACATTTTTCCAACTGTTATACAAGCAAAATAGTTACACTTTAAAAACAGCAATGTTCGTAAAAGAAAAGCTAAATTTTCCGACCTGTAATAATAAACAAACTCAGTTTTTTTATTATTACATCTAATAAACAAACTCAGTTTGTTTATTATTACATCCCAGAAGGCAGACTGATTACCCTATTATCGGAATGGATTCTCCTTTTTCTGACATGCGCAAAAGGGTCGAGGGACCTCAAATCGGTGGGCGAACTATAGAGCAATAGTTATTACAAATGATGTCAAAATTTTGCAGGATGATTTCGATAGTTTGGAGGACTGGGCTAAGGAGAATGAATGTTAATTTAATGTGGCAAAATGTAAGGTTATGCATTTTGTTTTGGGGTGAAAAGATTAGCAGCA
Organism: Typopeltis vanoorti; assembly: GCF_054136105.1. Classification (NCBI taxonomy): domain Eukaryota; kingdom Metazoa; phylum Arthropoda; class Arachnida; order Uropygi; family Thelyphonidae; genus Typopeltis; species Typopeltis vanoorti. Next base: position 141,330,682 of record NC_143552.1, read on the forward strand.
GTATATCACATTGGTGGAACCGTGATCCAGGAGATTGACAAGGCCAGGGATTTGGGAGTGTTGGTGGATAGGGAGTTGAAGTTTAAGAGGCACATCGCAAAAGTGGCTAAATCACCTCATCAAATCACTTGGTTGCTGAAAAATACTTTAACAAACAGAGATAAACAGGTTATTGTTCTTCTGTATCGAGCCTTGATAAGACCCCATCTAGACTACTGTGCCCAGATCTGGGTGCCAGGGTTTCTTCTTGATGGGGAGGAGGTGGAGAGGATCCAGAGGCGAGTGACCAAGATGATAGCAGGTCTATGGAATGAACCTTATGAGAACAGGTTGAAGATTTGTGGGTTGCAGAAATTGGTCGATAGGCAGAAAAGGGGTGATATGATTGAGACATTCAAATTACTGAAGGGTTTCTATAAGATTAATTCAGAAGATATTTTTGAGAATAGGACTGGTGGTGGGAGGACTAGGGGACATACATGGAAGCTGGGCAAGAGTGTGGTTAGCAAGGGTGTTAGAGCTAGGTTTTTTACTTGGAGAGTGGTGAATGAGTGAAATAAGCTGCCAGAGTCTCTTGTGGGTGCCATGTCTGTGAATGAGTTCAAGGCGAGGTATGATAAATACTGTGGGAATATCGAATAGTTGTTCTTGACATGATGTTAGGGCTTCCCTCGATGAGTCTAAGGGCTCCTTGGAGTTGCCCGTAATAATAATAATAATATCCAATCCTCACCTTCATGTTGTATGCCCTGTTAGTAGGTATCTACTGAGTACTAAACAAACGAGGATAGGCTGGCAATTTGGGACTTAGCCGACCAAATTGTACTCTCTACTGGTTTAAACCACAAATGCATATAATGGAACATGATGCGATTTCATGCCAGATGGGGCATCTCCTAGTTAAACAAGGCCCCCCCCCACACACACACACACTGTTTTCTTCAGGGCGAACAGTAAAAAGTCAGCTATAGGAACAAGCTCCAACTCAACATCTAGAAGAAGAATAAACCCAACATTAGAAGAACTGAAGATAGAAACCATCAATATAAGGAGTATTAATGGAAAGGAAATAGAACTTGCAGAAGAATTGGAAATGTCACATGGACATAATTGGCATTACTAGACAAATAAGACAAACACAGGTGAGATCTTATAAATAATAAGTATAGGATGTTATGTTCAGGCAATAATGATCAAGGAAAGGAAAGGAAGGAGTAGCGATAGCATTCAACACCAAATATGAAGATAATATTCTTGATTGGAATTCTTGATTTCAAGTAGATTTATGTGAACAAACAAACTTCAAAACAATGGGGACATGGACAATGAAACTTATTTGTGCCTATGGTCCCACAGAAGGTTCTTCCAAGGAAGAAGTGGAGGAATTTTTTTGAGTCATTAGAACAGACAGCTTGCAAAATGAAAAAAAGAGGTCCCTGTTGGAGATTTAACAGCAGAATACGAAATGAATCCAACCAACCAAGGATATAGGAACATTTTGAAAAAAAATTGGAGAAAAAAGTAAAGCTAATAATAATGGTAAGTATTTACTTCTGCTCAGGACACAGTCTACTCATTAATAACACCGTGTTTCAACATAAAGACGTGCACAAGTTCACATCAATAGAAGAAACAAGAAATAAGAAAAGTCCTTATTGACTACGTCATTGTTGATAGATATCTTCATGCTCGTTCAGGATACAAGAGTGTACAGAGGATTTGAATTAGAATACCAAATTGTATTCTAAACTGGCTGAAACTACATGTGCTCCCACTCTTTGCTCTTTTCATCATGAAACCAGGGTGCTCAATGAAAAGTCAGTAACTGGAACAAGATCAACCTTAACAAAACTACAGATAGGCACCATCATGTAACAAGCATTAAAAAAAAAAGGGGAGTAGCAGAAGAATTACACACACCAAGTCGATATAACTGGTGTCACTGAGATTAAAAAAGACAAAACAGGCAAGAATGATTGAAATAATAAAATTACTTATTCAGAGCAGTAAGGGTTCAGCAAAGAAGAGAGTAACTATAATATATAAATACTAAACAAACTCTGAACATGGATTTCAATCAGAGAGATATGGTCAAATTTCAAAATGTGAAATGAGATTTATATTTCTGACAATTCACATTTTGGACAATGAGATTTATACTTTCCAGTGATCACACTAAAAGTTTCTAATAGCGAATAAGAATAGAACTGAATCATTAGAAAGGAAGATGCTATAAAATAAAAAACTTATTAGAGATCTAAAGAGCAGAATAAGAAATCAATGTGGGACATACAGAAATGTCTGGAGAAAATATGGAGACAAGGCAGGCATACAAGGGTGGTCTGAAAAGTCCTCAACCATAGATGGCAACGCTATCAGCAAGAGATTTTTATTTTTCTAAGTTGGTACATCTGTCATAAGCATTCATGGGAAATTACAAGTTATTCTATCAAGTAGTTTGTTTTATATAGCTGTCTGAAGCAAAACTGTATCCCTTGAAATGGATAAAATTGAGTAGCGTGCGGTTATAAAATTCTTTGCAAAAGAAGGTTTAACAGCAAAAGAAATTCATTTTAAGTTCATGAAAGTTTATGGGCCCTCTTCTCTTTTGTTTTAGACAATTAAGAAATGGGTTGCCGAGTTTAAACGTGGCCATACCAGCCTTGAAGATGATCCACGTGAAGGACGTCCAAAAGGTGTAACAACACCAGAAATCATTGAATCAAGTGCACGATATGGTATTGGATGACCAGCGAGTCAAAGTATGTGAAATTGCTGAGACTATAGGCATTTCAAAAGAACGTGTAGGATAAATTTTGCATGAAGAATTGCATATGAAAAAGCTTTGTGAAAGATGGGTGCCACACTTTCTCACAGCAGATCAAAAACGCACTCGAATGAAAATCTCTGAACAGTGCTTGGAGTGTTTTAATAAGAATAAAACTGATTTTATGTATCGATTTATTACTATGGATGAGACTTGGATTCACAATTAAAGACCAGAATCCTGTCCACAGTCAAAACAGTGGACAGAAGCTGGTTGTTCAGCACCCAGAAACTCAGGTTTTTTTTTCACTCAGAACAGGCAAACCAGCCTGTTAAACACACACAGATCTACAGTCATAAAGTACATAGGAATAAATAAATAAAACTGAATACTATCGCTATTCCTTCCTTTCCTTGATCATTATTGCCTGAAAATAATATCCTATACTTATTTAGTAAAATCTCAGTTGTTTATGTCTTCTTTGTCTCTGTAATGTCAATTATGTCCAAGTGGCACATTTCCAATTCTTCTGCAAGTATGATTTCCTTTCCATTAATACTCCTTATATTGATGGTTCCTATCTTCAGTTCTTTTGATGTTGGGTTTATTCTTCTAGATGTTGAGTTGGAGCTTGTTCCATTAGCAGACTTTTCACTGATTGTCCTGGTTCCCCAACGAAAACAGAACGAGGCCTTGTTTAACCAGGCGACACCCCCAGCCAGTATGAAATTTCATGTTGTATCATCATATGTATTTGTGGTTTAAGCCAATAGAGAGTATAATTTGGTCGGCTAAGGCACAAATTGCCAGCTCATCCTCGTTTGTTCAGTACCCAGTAGATACCTACTAACAGGGTGCACCACGTGAAGGTGAGGATTAGATATTACATCAGAAGCCCCAGTTGATTCTCATTTCTGAAAGGTGATGTGGACGTCTCCTCCCAGTTATTTGGCTTTGACCTTTAAACGATCCTTTATCGTACAGCAAATCACTGCTATAGTTTCTTTTTTTTTTCTTTTTCTTGTAGAAGCAAGTTTTTAAGAAGTCATATATGATCTCTTAAAAACTTAATAATGTTTTTAAGAGGTTATATGCATAAATGACATAAATAAAGCATTAATTTGTCAGTTATGCAAATGAAAAGTTTGCAATAATTTTCACAAACAAAAAAGTTATTTTGAATAGCATAGCTTAAGGAAACATGCCAGCCATCTTGGTCATCAATATGCATCATTTCATTTTGGCAATAAGACTGTCAGACTTGCAGATAACTGCAGTATTAACTAGGGTAACCCTTTTCACTGCACTAAAAACTATTTTTGTTTTTAAAAATAGCTTTTAGTACCTTACCTTGCACTACTGTAACAAACAGTAGTGCAAGGTAAGTTTAGCCTACAGCCTATCTCAGTGTTTGATATGCCATCATCATCATCACTAAATTTAATAATTTTAGTCTTAGTATGCAATGTAATAAGTTTATGTGTCTTCTTTTCAACAGAAGCAACAACACCCTTATTTTCAATTTTATCTGCTATTATTAACAACAATTAAATAAAATAATAGTTATAAACTGTTCATAATTCACAGCAAAACACAAAAAGATGTCGTGAGCAATGACATCTTAAACAGTTTGCGAGAGTGTGCATTGGCTGATTCACGGCAGCATTGTATAAATGGGCATTAGTCATAATTTAAAAGTGTCGTATGAGCAGATCATTGTAAGGTAGGGGTATTGCTGTATTTATTGATGCCGCAACTTGTGCATTACTGAAATCTTTTAGAAAGAAAAAACAAATAACCAGATTTTTAACATATAACAAGCGAAGTATGTACTATGAATTTCTTCATGTACATGCACAAATATAAAAAAAAAAATAGATTGTATATATAATTTTCTTGTTTTATATATATATATATTTTTTTATGAGCTATACCAATGGTTGAATCACTACCCCCACAGGGCCTCTCAAGCTGAACAGGTCACAGGTGAGAGTCAGACGAAGAGAATCCTCCTGGTCCTCCAGGTTGGGGATTGAGCATGGGGCTGACAACCCAATCTCATAAAAATTCAATTAGTCACAAAACATGTACCAAATAATCTTCACTGGACAGACTTAAATGGTATTGACCCAGACCTCGGAATAATGGTTTACGAATAGGTTCATGGGATGCGAGAAGCTTGTACAGAGTTGGAGCATTTCAAGAAATCATACATGAATTAAATAGATATAAAATGAATATAGTAGCAACAAGAGAGACGATGGACAGAAGGAAATTCAAAGAAAAGGAACTTTTGCTACTTTATGGTGGAAACAACTCTGAAAAACATGAATTTGGAACAGGTTTCATCATTAGGAAAAAATTGGGGTCATCACTGATCAAATTTGAAACTTTTAATGAAAGAATAAGCAAGCTAAAAGTACAAGCAAAATGGTTCAAGATAACCTTTATTAATGCACATACACTACAAGTGAATAAGCAGCACTATGTGTGAGGAAGAATATACACCAACAAACATGGAATTCTCCTGATGGTCATACATTCAATCAAACAGACCGTATCATAAACAGTAAAAGACAGGAACTGCATTCAGAATATCCACTTCAGAGGAGCTGAGAGTGATAGTGACAACTTCTAATTGGTGGCATTCTTAAGGTTAAAATAAACAGTAAATATTTTTCAGTACATACAAATCAATGGAGATACAATACTAACAAACTAGATATAACAGAAGAGAAGAAAATATAAGTGTCAATTAAAACAGAAATTGAAAAATATGCAACCAGAAGATAATGACAATATTGAACATCTGAAATCATATCAAAGATAGAATAAAAGTAGCAGCATAAAACAATTGGAATTCAAAGTAAAATACTGAGTAAAAAATGGTTCAATGAAGAATGTGAATTGGTAGTAAATAATAAAAAGAAAAAAGACAGAAGCGCTTGGCTTAATAATCCAACTGATATTCATGCCACCTTGAGACACAAAGAGAGAGAGAGAGAGCAGCAAGGAAACCAATAAAATAAAACAACGGAAAATTTTTTCATGAACAGATTGAAGAAATCCAGAAATACTTTAGAGTAAATAATCCTAGAAAATTTTTTAGTGAAACTAAAAACCAAAAAACAGGCCCACATATGAAAACAACAGTAATCAACAATAGCAATGGGCAAATAATAGCCACTAGAGATGAAACAGCAAGCAGGTAGAGAGAGTACTTTAACTCTCTAAACTCCTAAATTGTGATGAATCTACATATCATACTTGTCACCCAGAAATATTTAAACCTTAACCTAACCTTCACTAGCTGAAACAGAGGAAAGTATAAAGCAGCTCAAAGACAACAAGGCACCAGGTACTGATGAAATAGTAGCCAAAATCGTTAAATATGGGGGTAGTGAATTAACCACTTATATATATAAGCGAGAGCAAATATATATAATTGAGAGCCTGTGTAGCTCAGTGGATGTGGCGTTTGCACACCACCGCGCTTGGCCGCACGAAGGAAGGCTTGGTTTCGAGTCTAGTCGGCGACTAGAGGAAATTTTTCTAAGCCTTTTTTCGACCGGTTCCCGAGTTAGTTGATCTCTGGCACGGGCAAGCAGGTTTTTCCTCCCGGAAACTCAGGTTTTTCGTCCTGTAAACTCAAGAAAATCGACCGTAGAACCCACATTATTTCAGACATTAAATATATTGTGGTAGGATTAGGGACCACGAGATGGCGGCACATTTGAGCCGTCTCTCTTCACTGCGTACCGCTTAATTAGTGATAGCCTTGGGCCATCTGTCTCTGATTGGGTACCAGTGGAGATTGAACTGCCCACTCAGTCTCCAAAAGTTAGATAGGGCTAAATGGCCTCGCCTACTCCCGTATACGGGAATAAAAAGGCGTTAGCTGATTTTTTTTTATATATAAGCGGATAAATTTAATATGAAAATAGAAGAGATAATCACAGAATGGAAAGAATTGCTAATCATCCCAGTATATAAAAAGGGAAACAAAAATGAAAATTACAGGGGAATATTGCTGTCAGCGCACTACAAATTTTTATCTAATATTATACTAAAAAAAGTATCTTACCTTATGCTAAAGAAAATATTGGTGAATGTCAAGCAGGATTCCAAAGAAATAGATCAATAGTTGACCAAATGTTTACTGGAAAAAAATGGGAATATAATCTGCAGGTCCATATTTTATTTGTAGATTTTAGAAAAACATGACAGCATTCATAGAGAAGGCCTTTGGGGAATATTAGATGAACTAGGAATATCTCAAAGATAATATATTTAATCAAAATTTGCACCACTGAAAGTTGAAAATGGTATTAGCTAATGGAATTAGATCTGAACCTTTCAATATTAAGACAGGATTGAAGCAAGGAGATGCTCTTTCAGCCATCCATTTTAATTTAGCATTAGAAAAATGTATTCGAAAAATCGTAAAAGATAACATAAACAAAATAGTAATATTAGGATATGCAGATGATATATGCCTAGTTGGAGAAAACAATGAAGATAGAAGAACAACATTTAGAAAACTCAAAATTGCTGCTGAAAAACTAGGATTACAAACCAACCAGGATAAAACTGAATATTTAAATGTATGCAGAAATCATATAAAAGGGGAAAATGACCATTTTATCATTGATAACCTGAAATTCAAAAGGGCCACCTCCATGAAATATCTTGGAACATTGATTACTCGAGATAATAAAATCTCACTTAGACTATTGTGCACTGGTCATCTCCTGGTTTCTATGGTTATGCTGATACAATGAAAGAGTGCAAAGAACAGTGTTAAAGATGATATTGGGATTACAGAGTACAGAAATAAAAGCTAGAATACATTCCTGCAATAGATCTTATCATTCACTGCATCATCTATTATCTTCTAAAATTCTATCAAGCAGTATTAAACAAGACAATCATTAGACCTATTGTTTTATATGGAACAGAAACCTGGAGCATTGCAGATCTTTGAAAATAAAATCCTCAGAAAAGTCTATGAACCTGTAAGAGATAACATGACAGGTGAATGGAGAAGACAAGAAGTATATGAACTCTATAGATCCCCACTTCTAGTTGATGAGATGGCTTGGACATGAGGAAAGAATGGGCAAGGAGAGAATGATTAAATAAGCATTCAAGATGAATGCCTGATGAAAAACGACTCAGAGGTAGACTGCAGATGCATTGGGAGAATAATATCCTAAAAAGACAGCTGAGATGGGAATCCAGAACTGGAATAAGAGAGCTCAGGACAGAAAGAAATGAAAGAAGTTGGTACATGCAGCAAAGAACCCTGGAGGTTCTAGCTGAAGAAGAAGAATCAATACTTCTGCTTTACAAGGTCAGAAAAAATATTAATATTTCATATTGACAGCAATCGAAAGTCTGAACTATAGTGGTAAATTAATAAAAACAAAAGAAAAAACATCTGCCCAGCATAGCTGAGTAAATGCAAATCAGTTACTGCTATATGGATATGGCATGTATGATGATGATGTGTCAGTTTTACAAACATTAATTGGTAAAAATTTATTTTATTATTAATTGCAGTGTGTGTGTATATATATATATATGTATGTGTGTGTGTGACTTTTTTTTCTTTAGAATTATAACCATTAGGATGTAGTTTTAAAGAAAAATTGAGGAAGTTTTTTGTTTGTTTTTTTCAACTCCATTTTTTCTGTTATATTACCCATTTCATGCTATTTTCAAGTTTAGTATTCTTTCACATACATATAAGGAGCAAAAACCAATTTTTTTTTTGGGGGGGAGAAGCAATTTCAGAGGTCAAACTGAAACGTTAGTGTTTGAAACTTTGAAGGATGATTGTTTTGAAAGTCAAATAAATGGTATTTTACTGTATAATCATGATAGCAGATTACTGTATAACTGTCATGCTATATTGGTGAGATTATGCTAGAAGAAAGTGATCAGACTATGGATCTTGCAGTTTTAGTAAATAGGAAGTTAAGTTCAATGGCCATATAGCATAGATTGCAAACAACTTAGAGGATAATTGCAATGCTGAAACAAGCCTTAACATATAAGGATAAGGAAGTCATTTTGCCTCTTTACAAAGCCTTGATAAGACCTCACTTTGAGTATTGTGCACTGGTCTGGTCTCTTGGTTTCTATGGTTATGCTGATACAGTGAAAGAGTGCAAAGAATAGTGTTAAAGATGATATTGGGATTACAGAGTACAGATTATGAAGACTGATTGAGAATTTATGGACTGCAGAACACCAGCAAATAGAAGAAAGAGGAATGATAAAATAAAAATTTCACCAGTAGGTGAAGAGGGTGGGAATAGGAGGAGAGGATATCCATTGAAGTTGAAAATGAATGCACTGAAGAAGGGGGGGGGGGAGGACAAGAGATGGATTTTGCTCTCATAGAACAGTGTGTGATTGGAATGGACTGCCTTTGGAGACTGTGAGTGCAGATAATGTGAATGAATTCAAGAAAAAGTGACAATGGGTGTGTGAGATATGTGGCCTCTCTCTCGATAGTCCCTGATTTTCTTGCAGTCTCTCTTAATAATAATCATCTGAAATGCGTGTGCACGCATGCACACACGCAGCTGCTACTTTAAGCTTTTTATTTATTTATTTATTTTTTTTTTAACTGACTGAAGCTGTCATTTAATGCCAGTCTTGTAACTCCAAATGATTTCAATTTTGGAACCACAATTTTAGCAGTTTTTACCAGAAAAGGAAAATGATTAGAACAGAGAGAGAGAAAGCAGATTCAATTATTCAACTTCTTATGCTACTTATAATCATTATAGCTTATTTTTAATGTTATACTATAAGCAGATTATACTAGAAAAGTTTACCATAAATCACAGAAAAAATTCCTGAAAAAGCCATATAAGCTTCAACCAAATGTTCCATTATGAACCTGGTGTTAGTAATTACAGCACTTCTACTTTACAACAAATAGGCCATAGGTTCAAATCCCCAGTAAGAATGGATGCTAGCAATGTCTTTGGGTAGAGGATGAATTAAATCATCTGGTGTGAGATAACTTGCTTATTGGAGGCAAGAAGTGGCTTGAAAAGCTTCACATTTGATTTTTAGAACAGAGCTTCTGGATTATCCAATTCTTAGCCCATACTAATGTATGACAGGATTCCAACTTTTCACAGTTGCAAATCACATTGAAAAAATATATACAGAGAGAGATCCTAATATTATATAGCACTTAAATTAGGTGCTTAACCATCATCTGATAGAGCCAAATAATTAAATATTTGTGATTACTTAAAAGTCCTATAAATTAATAATAACAGCTTTAATAAACTATTTAAAAATTTTCTATTTGAGTTATTACAGTAATAATCCTCAAACAGGAATAGAAATAAAAACAGCAATTTCCTATATTACTATTTTTATCCTTTTCATCTCCTTCACTGTTTCAAATCAGGAATATAAAAATACCAAATAATCATTATATCATGTATGAAATATGTTATTTTCAATAAATTCAAGATCACATTACCTCATCCTCAAGGATGTCACCTCGGAACTAAGTAAATCTTGGAGTGAAGAAGCATGATGCATACGATCCTCCAAGCGGCGAACAGCTTCAACTGCACCTCTGAAAAGATATACTGTAATAAATAACAATGAAGAAACAACAATTTGAAGTAAAAATGACCTGCCATCCCATATAATAAATCAAATATACAGAACCTGTTTACTATTTCATTATTTACTATTAATATTTACCTACTTTTGATGTCCCAATAATCTGCTAGTCAATTTTACTTTTTAATATAATGATTAGAACATAAGTGATAAACTTAATTTCAACCTCAAATTTTGGCTGGATTCCAGAAATTTCATACTGACTAGCATTAATAGGGATTCAATTGTTAGGAATGTGGTGAGCCAGCAAAGGTTGGTCAATTGGTAGAGCCTCTACTAATGGCTCACGCAAAAAGTTAAGTAAGTTTGAGTGTGGTTAGTAGTTGGAAGGGAATCAATCGTTCGATGCTGCCTCGATGAGTCTTCAGAATCCTTGGAGGTGTCACATAATAATAATAACAGGATGCATAAAGCACGTTTTCAATCTCACACAGTGAGACAAATAACAGGCTTGTATAGAAAAGTGAACAGGCATCAGAGTTGGTTGGTGGGTGTGAGTATAAATAACTGAGAGGGTGAAAAAATTAACATGAAAGATTTGAAATGACTAGCACCAGTCACATTAAATTCAGTAGATTTTAATATATTCTAGCCATACACTGCATGTTTGAAGAAAAACCTTTCAGAAGATGTGATCTCAGAAAAATACTAGACAAATAACATTGTCAAAAAATTAAAAAAAAAAATGTTTATTTCTTGCCTGTTGCTAGTATTGTGATTGATAGTATGCTGTTTCGAAATGTACTTACAAAATAGTTAAAATAGTGTACTGTTTAACTACTTTCTGTAATGGTGCATTATTTTATTTTTTTGATTGGATAGAGTTTTGTTGTCATCTTAATTAAAATTTTAGTGGTTTGCTTTTGTATTATGGTATTTACTGATGGCGGATGAATTTTACAAATGGCACCTGTATGTCACCACAAGCCAGCGTGATAAGCTTCTGTTCAAAGACCGAGTTCTGTGTTGGATCTTTCCAATTGGATGCACTGTAAAATAGTTATCATAAAATGTGGCAGATTCATGGACTATGCAGACAAATATTTGAAAAGAATAAGTATTATGGTACACAAGAAGTGATGAAAATTGAAGCATTTCAAAACAAAAAACACTGATCACAAGTAACTAAAAGATGATAAAGTGCTAATAATGGTCGTAGCAAGAGCAGAGTGGAAGAAGTTAGGTAAGAGTTGGCAATGAATTAGAAGAAAGAGAAAGTAAGATGAAAAAAGCATCAATGGATGAGTGTTGCAGGGATTCAATCATTAGGAATGAGGTGAATAACATGATGCATAAAGCACATTTTCAATCTCATGCAATGAGACAAATAACAGGCTTGTGTGGAAAAATGAACAGGCATCAGAGTTGGTTGGTGGGTGTAAGCATAAATAACTCAGAGGGTGAAAAAATTAATATGAAAGGGATTTGAAAAAGTTTTCATGGGAAGCAAAGAATCCCATAGCTAGTAAAGTAGTTAAAGTGTTAACCAGGTATGACAATAGCAAGTTAAGAAGAAAAGCAGAGATAATGACTGGCATGATGGCTGAGCCAAGCTGTGAGGCAAACATATGCAATCTGTTAATGTATAGAGTGAATTTGAAGGGAAGTAGAAATGGCTTAAGGCAGACAGGCTGCAACTACTTCAATGAGTAAGAGAGTTCAGATGTGGAGAGTCAGTCAGAAGCACATGAAAAGAAGGATGCTGAAGATCAGGTGAAATTGTACAAGGGCAAGAAAGCAATTATGGTAAGGGAGAAGTCACAGGAATGTGAATTGGAAGGAGGAGAATTTATGAAAGCAAAGAGTGAATTTGTAATTTTAGGAGATCCTGTAGGTTGTATCCAAAACATGGTCTGCCAGGCCAGACTGATCATAGTCGTGATTGGAGATGTATGACTTTTGTTCTTCTATGCAGATGGTTGCTGATCTACTTGTCTGTCCAAAGTATGCCAGCTTGTAGGAATGAGAGAGGAGGGAACTAATCTTTGGTGAACGGAAAAGGGTAGCAAGTTCACGGTGGGGCTTAAATGGAGGTTGTACTTTTTTAAGGACTTGGCTATTTTTCTGATGTGCAATGGATGTAGGGTATGGTGATGCATTTTTGAACTCCTTCTGGCCAAGGAATAGGGGAGGAACTGATTTTTTTTTTTTAAATTCTGTAATAACTGTAGCCATTGGAGAGAGAGGTGTCATGTATGTGGTTGAATTCGGTTGAAAGGGTGGTTCCAGTGGAACAAAGATTGTGGGCTCTCTTGGTTCAAGTTTTAATAATGCCATATTGTTCAGAGGGATGGTGGTGGTGGTGGTGGGAGAGTTTATGAATGTATCTACCTATATGTGTAGGTTTTCTATATACAGTGAAGGAAAGTTTACCATTAGGAAGGCGTGTGACTAAGGTGTCTAGGAAGGGTAAACTATTGTTATTTTCTTTTCCCATCGTAAACTGGATTCTTGGATGTAGACTACTGAGGTGACTGAGGAAGGAGTCTAATGTATCTGGGCCATGAGGCCAAATAGAGAACACATCATCTACGTATCTTAGCCAGATAGAAGGTTTGAGAAGGGCTAAGTCTATGGCTCGTTTTTCAAAACTTTCCATATAAAAATTGGCAAGAGGGGGAAACCCATAGAAGTTCCCTTTATCTGTTTGTAAATTTTGTTCTTCTAAGAAAAATAACCAGAATTGATGGCCAAGGAAAAGAGATCTAAGATGTCAGAAGGAAAACCGTTTATTAAGACTGTTAAGGTGTCACTTAAGGGAATACTGGTAAACAGTGAGACGATGTCAAAGCTTAACAATATGTCTGTATTATTTAAAGTTATATTTTCTATCAGGGTTTTAAAATGGGTAGAGTTTTTTTATATAGGATGTGGTAAGTCCAGTGATAGGGGGTCAGAGAGTCAGCCAGCTGCTTTGACAGTTTGTAGTAAGGTGTGTTAGTGACATCTGCTATAGGTATTAAGGGACAATTAGGTTTGTGGATTTTTGGTAAACCGTATATTCGGGGCACATTACAAAAAAACTCAAATCATTCTGTTCAGCATCACACTCAGCCTACATTACAGCTCAAACAACTACAAAAAATAAAATAAAATAATAATCAATAAATAAATTTAAATCCAATTTTGAAAGAGTCAAATGCCCCATATTTCATGTTCTAATGGCAGTCAAGCCCTCTGCTTCCTAGCCAAGAACAGCAAGCACAATTTTCCATCTGCACTTCCACTTCTCTCACACATCAAGATAGTGTTATTATCTTCTGCTGTCAGCAGAAGATGTGGTCACTGGAATTGAATGTGATGGGTACAGTATTTTCAGGGAGAATAGAGAAGATAGAATGGGGAGAGGAGTACTGTTGATGATAGCTGATGAGTTGCAGCCAAAGAAAGTAGTACATCAAGATGATGGACATGTGAATGATAGTACGTTTGAGGTGGTCTGGTGTGAAATAGGGACCAACACAACCAAATATACAGTTGGTTGCTGCTATAGGCCAGGGGGTATAGGGGTGATATTGAATTCATGCATCAGCAAATTAGTGCAATGATTGCAGGGTTGGTGATTATTATGGGGGATTTTAATTATGGTGATATCAATTGGAAGGAGGAAATATCACTTGGCAAAAAGGAAATGGAATTCATACATCGTCTACGAGATAATTACTTGAAACAGCACATAACTGAAGGGACATGTGGTGTTAGAATGTTGGACCTAGTCATTGGTTCAGAGGATATATGTATAAATAAGGTGTCCTTGTCACTTCCAATTAGTGAGAGCGATCATGTGGTATTGACTTGGGAGGTTGCAAAAATTGTGGATCTCTCTCTTAAGGGGTATATACGGAACTACAGGTTAGGCAATTATAACAAGCTTCAAAGTGAGCTTGCAGCAGTCCCATGGCAGAACATATTGCAGGGAAAAGATGTTAGCAGTGCATGGATAAAATCAGCAAGTATTAGATTGTGAAGGAAGGCAATATTAGATTGTGTTCCCATGGTCAGGAAGACAAACAAGGTAGGCATTAGATGGATGAGTAGTAGTATCAAGCTTGATCTGCAAAAAAAGAAAATGTTATGGAGAATTTACAAGGAGAAAGGCGATCAATACACCCATGAGCAGTACAAGGCTCAAGCTAGGAAGGTTACCAGCATAGTAAGAAAAGCTAAATCAGATTATGAGAAGACCTTAGCCAAGGAGATCAAGGGTAATCCCAAAGAGTTCTTCTGCTATATGGCAAGTAAAAGGAAGAATAACTTCGGAAGGATAACCTTAGTGGGTGTTGATGGTATCGATGTGACCAATTCAGATGTAATAGTAGAGTTACTGAGTGATCACTTTTCAAAAGGCTATCACCCAAGTGTGGATATCTCTGTACCTGGATAGCAATAACTAACGTGAGAATTGAAGTTAATAAATCAGAGGTACTTAGTATATTGCAGAATTTAAAAGCAAACACTGCTGTAGGTTTAGATGGAATATCAGCTCAGGTGTTGTGTGAATGTGCAAAGGAATTGTCAACGCCTCTTACTTTGTTATTTAACTTAAGTTTGAACTCTCGTATCCCTAGGGAGTGGAAGGAAGGCAAAGTAGTTCCTTTACATAAAGGTGGCTCAAAGCTGCGGTAGTTAATTACAGAGCAATCACCATCTCGGTAGTGGTGGTAAAAGTATTGAAAAAGTTGGTTAAAGACAAAATTCAAGAATGGGTGGATCAGGATATGATACTCTATAGGGGCCAACATGGTTTTGTTAAAGATCGATCCTGCCTGAGCAATTTATTAACTTTTTATAATAGAATGATATCTGAGTTGGATAAAGGAAATGGTTACACAGTGGTACTTCTGGATTTTGCTAAGGCTTTTGACAGGATACCCCATGGAATACTGTTGTGCAAATTGGAGCAGATGGGGATGGATACTCAACTGGTGATGTGGACAGGAGAATGGCTCAGGGAAAGATACCAGAAGGTGGTGTATGGAGGAGCAGAGTCCAGGATGAGACAGGTGACCAGTGGTGTGCCTCAGGGCTCTGTGCTTGGGTCATTGTTGTTTAATTTGTATATAAATGATATAGGAAATGGCTTAAAGGGAGATATTCAGTTGTTTGCTGATGATGCAAAGTTGGGCAGCGCAATAAAAAATCAAGCTGATGTTTGTGAGTTTGCAGGATGATTTAAATAAGCTGGTAAAATGGGCAAAAAGAAATGGATGTCAGTTCAATGTGGAAAAGTGTCAAGTTATGCATTTTTGGGATTAAAAGATTACCAGCTGTGTACAACATTGATGGAACGGTACTCCAAGAGATTGATGAGGCTAGAGACTTAGGGGTGTTGGTAGATAGGGAGATGAAGTTCAGGGGAGGACACATAGGATTACTTGGTTATTGAGGAACACACTAACATCCAGAGATAAAGATGTTATTATTCCCCTTTATAAAGCATTGATACGTCCACATTTGGATTACTGTGCTCAAGTCTGGTCACCTGGATTCTTTGGAGATGAGGAGGCTGTGGAAAGGGTTCAGAGGAGAGTGACTAAGTTGGTGAGTGATGTAAAAAATATGCTCCCTACATTGATAGATTGAGAGCTTGTGGACTGCAGAGGTTGGTTGATAGGCAGAGAAGAGGGGGATATGATAGAAACATTTAAATTACTAAAAGATTTTTATAAGATTGATGCATGGGTAATGTTTCAGCTGTGTGATAGTGATGGAAGAACAAGAGATCATTCCTGGAAATTAAGGAAAAGTGTGGTTAACAAGGGTGTGATCTACCCTACAGCATGAAAATACCCTACATCCAGCCCATTCCACAAAAAGTCTGCCAACAAACTACCATCCAATTGTCTCCTTTTCAATCTCTCAAAAACTATGTCAAGTCATCAATAGCCATCTTTTATATCACCTGGAAGCCCACCAACTAATTAGCGACCAACAATATGGATTCCACCATTCATGATCTACAGCTGATATTTAGTAATTCATTTTCCGACTCTGGACTCAAGTCATAGAAAGATTTTGGAGAAACTCGTGTAGTCACTTCCAACATTCTAAGGCATTTTGATCAGGTCTAGCAGAAAGGTCTGCTTAGCAAACTACCATCTTAAGGTTTGTCTTCAACCTTTTTGAATTGGGTCACCAGCTTCCTCTTCTCAGATTTCCCTACCAACACATGAGTAGATGATGGCTCTGAACTTTACACCATTCTCTTCTACATAAATTGCCTACTCTCACTGACAAATCTAGCCAAAGTTATGTTATGTTGATGACAGTATACTCCACTCTTCTGACAACTTGGTAGCACACAATCATTAGAAACCTCGAGATTCTCTACAACAAAGGCTTACTATGTTTTAATAAAGATGAGGATAACCTCGTGAACTTCAATGCTACTAAAACACAATCCTGTATAATTTCCTACAAGAAAGAGCTCACATTACTTTCCCCTTATTTTCAACAACAGTCAGATATCAAAATATGACCTGAATTTTCTTCCTGGATTGACCTGCACCTCCCAGCTTTTCCTGGTACAACACATCTCAGCCACTGCTTCTTTAGCTGACAAAGAACCCAATGTACTATTTTTTTAGATTGTAGTGTGTACTTTTCTGCACAAGCCACTACTTTTCATTTGTACAATGCCAGCCTGGTTGGCTGAGCGATTAGTGTATTCCTCTCCAGCCAAGAGGCTGTGGGTTGGAATCCTGCCAAAGGCATGGATGTTTGTGATTGTCCTACTAACCAATTACCATATGTACCATTGTGACCTGCACTCTAGTGTAGTATGACCTTTGATATCTTTGTGCCATAAGAAAATCAAATCAAAAATCAATCAATCAAATCATTTGTATGATTAATAACCACTGTATAAATCTTGCATTCACTCAAACTCAAACATGAAATACTGCTCAGACATTTGGGATGATGCACCCACAAAGACACTAGTATGGCTGGATGCTATTCGGAATAATTGGCCACTATCACACCTCCACTTTCTTCCAAAACTATAAGAACAAAAGAATCTGAAGGTCAACATCCATTTACCATCTATCTTCAAACTTATCAAACCTTCTTCTCCTCTTTCATTTCACCTACCTGTGCCCTCTGGAACAGCCTCCCTCACTCTTTCTTCTCTAAAGACTACAACCAAAATTTTCAAAAAACACATCAAGTTTATTTTTTTTCTCCTTACCCACACTTAGCACTGATGTGCTATAGGTCGTGCAACTTTTTTTTTTTTAGTTGATAAGATATCAAAAAAATCTCTGAATGGACTTTGGAGGACAAATTGGCTAACAGCAGGCTGAAGTCCAGAAGGTATTTTAAAAGTATTGTGAAAGCTGCACAGTGCATTGCTACTATGAGAAGGAGAACAACAAGAAGAGATCAGATATTGTGCTATTATATAAGGTAATGATCAGACCACACTGGGACTACTGTGTTTAAATTTGGTCACCTAGTTTCTGGCATGATATTGAAATTTTAGAGAGGAACTTCAGACAGACCAAAGCAATATTTCAACTCTGTAATGTTGGCAATTGGAAGAGGGTGAGTAAATGTAAATTGGAGTTTAATGTATAGGTGATAAAGAGATGAGAGGACAAAAATATTTAAGTTAGTGACAGAATTTTACCAGATTAATATGGATGGGAATATTAAGTGAGCAGATGGTGAGAAAGGGAGAACATCAAACCATCCCTGGAAGTTATAGTGAAGAGGGCAGTGAGTAACTTTTTTTATACAGAGAATGGTGGGTAAGTGGAACACCTTCAGAATGTGTTATGAATGCTGGAGGTGGTTGAATAAGTTTAAGGTTCAATATGAGATATACTGTGCTTGGGAAGAATGAGAACTCCCACAGCAAGTCTGTTGAGTTCCATGGAGGTTTATTATAATAATGATATAAAAAGTAAAAAAAAAAAGTTTATTTTATTCATGTAGAAAAAAATGAATTAAACATACTGATCACTGGGAATATTTGGAATTGATAGTGGATAGCATCTCAGCTTTCAGCCTACAAATTACAGGTCTGAATCCCATTGTGAAAATTTGTGATCATTTCACAGGTTATTTTCACTGCATGGAACCAACCATGACCAGTAGTCTGAACTGTTCTCGATAGCATGTTTGAATTATTTAGCCCTTAACCCACTCACAAGTACTAATGTGGTAAAGATTTATAACCTTTCATGGGTGGAAGTATTTATACATCGGCACTAACACGATACTGCTTTCTGTGATATCCATATCACTGTGATTTTTCTTTTGAAACACGTTAAAACAAAATGCAGTCCGTTTTACTCGGACTTTTTGAGGTACAGGATTTTTTATCTCATTTTTTTAGTTGAAACAAGTGCAATTTCACTGCTATTAGCAAGAAGTATGTACACTCAAATGTAGTTCTTCATGCCCACAAAATTTTGAAACACTTTTAGTGATGCATTAATGTATCAGAGATCATTCTTTTTTAAAATCTGATTCCCATCCATGAAAGGTCATAAACTGATAGTACATTCGAGAGATAGATTCCGGTATTGAGACCACGTTTATTAAATACGAACAGGATATGTGAAAACCCGACAAGTTTCGTAAGTCGTATGACTTACATCATCAGGGGCATTGGTGTATAAAAAAAAGTTAAACACAACTAACAAAGAATAAATTCATAGTCCATTAGATGCTTCTAACTGTAACATTGAAAAAATGTAAACACACGTTACTGAATGTTTGTTGGAACATTGTTATTTGTTCTCATGTTCTGTGCTTCATGTGTGTTATGTCCAAGATCTAAGGAAGTTAGATTTTTTTTATGAATGCCGACCACACTTGGTGTAATATCAAACCTTGGTTTTTGTTGCACTGTGCAGGAATTCTAAGCATTTTTGCTGCTTCCTTGTGAAACAGTTTTTATCAATATATGACATGATCATTGTGTGGAAAGCTAGGCCTGATTTGTGTTCTCTTCTTTATTCTACGTTCTGCCATACGGATTTCTCCTGACCTTCCCATCTGGCCTACGTAACAAATGCAATAATAACAAGAACAATAGATTTGACAGACCCCCTATTTTTTATATGGGATGGTGAGAAGGTTTCAGTGGATGTAGGAATCTTGATATTTTTTCTAAAGGGAGAACAGCTACTTTTAAGTTGTACTTGCGGAACAATGTCGCTAATCTGTCTGTGACATTTTTGATGTATGGTAGTGAGATTGTTTGAAATCTTGTTTTTGTACGTTGGTTGTAGGAGATGTGTTCAGGATTTTCTTGATTGTTTTTGGCTCAAATCCATTAAGTGTGAGGTTCTGTGTTAAATAGTGTAATTCCTCATTTAGCTTTTTTTCCATGCTAGATATCTTATATGCTCTGTCTCTCAAGGTTTTTATTATACGTATTTTTTTGTGAGGGGTGGTGGTGTGAGGGCTGCATTAAGAAATCTTCCTGTAGTTGTCAATTTTCTGTAAACGGAAAAGGTTAAACTTTTTTCTTCTTCATTTTTTTTCCTATGAGGATATCCAGGAAAGGTAATTTTTTATGTTCTTCTATTTCCAAAGTGAATTTTATATTTGGGTGTATTCTGTTAAGATATTCTTTAAAAACAATTAATTCACCTGTTGTTCCTGGCCAAATGACAAAAATATCATCCACATACTGTAGCCATCTCTTAGGTTTCTTTTGATAGTTTTTAGAGCGTTGGTTTCAAAGTTTTCCATGAAGAGGTTGGCTGGGGAGCCCATTGCTAGTCCTTCCTTTTGTTCCCAAAATTTGTCCTGGAACATGAAAAACGTATTATTCATGTAGTGTTTGTATAGTTCTATAATGGCTGGTGGAAAAAGATTTTCAAGAAGAGTCACTGTAGCAGTCATAAACTGCTAGTGCATTACCCTGGGTGGCTAAGGGTTTTTTTTTATAATTTTTACATAATCCAGAAACTCTACCCAAGAGAGCAAATATAGAACTTTATAACAGGGCAGTGATATCACATCAGGCAGTAACATTCACCTCCATCCAAAACACATTCATAAACTTCCAGGCCCACAGCAGAGACATCATAATTTGTGCCTTGTATGATATCCCTACACAAAAAAGAAAAGCGATGTTAGTGAATATGTTTCAATAAAAAACAAAACTAGATAGAACATTAAAAGTTTGCAGATCCGAATGGTGAAACTTCAGATCACTGAATAAGCTGAAAGAAGTGAATATGTGGCTATTATTGCATGCTGTTTTAATGTCATGGTTAATTGTGAAAAACACAATCAGTAAGGACAAATACTACAAGACTGCATAGCATGCACTAGGCTTCATAATGGTTAAAACAATGGAGATAATTTACTACTTCTTGAAAAGATTGTCGAATTAGGTTGCAGGGATGTGAAAAAATATATATGATGTGTTGAAAGAAGAGAAATATTTGAGATCAATATGTATGTTTATCCATGCAACACAAGGAATGCATGGATACACATTTTTTTCGAAGGAAAGATTATGAAACATTTGTTTTTTTTACATATTATATATCAGAACACAATCTATATACCATATCAATATATTAGCAACAGTAGATAATTTTATGGGGTTGAAGTTGAGGCAAAATCAAAATAATTTGGAGGAAACCTCCATGTAGCCTTTTAAGGTATAGAGAGAACTGACCAGAACTTCTAACCTAATGTCCAATCCTCACCTTTTTGTAGTGCACTCCCATAAGTACATATCTACCTGAATGCTGATGAACAAACATGGCTAGCAATTTAAGATTTAGCTGACCAAATTGTGTTCTTATTGGCTTAAATCAAAATACAAAATGATGGTACAACACGACAAGAATCCCATGCCAGCCAGAGAATCACATAGTTAAACAAGGCCCTTGCTGTTTTTCATCTGGGAACAATGGCAAACAGTAAAAAGTCAGCTACTAACAAATTCCAATTCAAAATCAGCAGGGTTTAAGATTGGCATTATCAACAAAGAAGCAACAACAGAAAAGAAATGGAACTAGCAAAAGAATTAATAAGTACCAAATCAACACAATAGCTGTTGCTGAAAAGAAGACAAAAACAGGTGAGCTTCTTCTGAACAACAAATACAAGATGTTATATTTAGGCACTTCAGGGAATAGACGAAGTAGCTTATAGTATTCAATAAAGTAAGATGATAACCTTCTAGAATGGCAAGCGATATCAAGTATAGTGGTATGAGCAATGGGGAATTGGAGAATGCAACACAAGGAAAAACTGGAGGAATGTTTCAAGGCACTAGAAATGGCAACTGGCACAAAGAAAAAGGAACAGTTGGTCCTTGCTAGAGATCTAAATGGCAGGGTAGAAAATGATTACTAAACATATGAATGTTTTGGGAAAATTTGGAGAAAAGAGCAAAACTAATAAGATAGAAGAAATAAGAAAGTCTGTTATTGTTGGTAGTGGTATTTTCATGCCTGTTCAAGACAAGGCACACAAGAGTATACAGAGGAATTGAAATCTGAAGTGATCACCATTTAATTTTGAGCAGGTTAAAATAGAATATCAGAATGTAAAAAAAAAGTATGCAAGAAAGTTTTAAACAGAATCAAAATTAATTTGACCATCTGTCAGAAGTGAACTGTAGACTCAAATACTCTTAAAAAAATGAAAGTTTGAAATCAAGAACTAGACCTTGGGATATACAGAGGCAGACCCTAAAGAAAGCACCAACTGATTAAACCACAAGAAAAGCATATCCAAAAATAGAAAAATCAGAACTCAATAGCAGACCAGGGAAATTAAAGAGGCAGTCAAGATAAAGAAAATAAGAAAGTGTTAAAAGTTCCTGGCAAGTATATCAGTATGTGCACTGAGAAAATACAGAGAAAAATGCCAGAAAGTTAAGCAATGTGTGAAATCACCTAAACAAAATTCATAAGACTTTGATAAAACATAGAAAATAAATATCGGAAAAGTGGCAAAATATTCTGGTAGCTCTTATAAATTTAGAAATGGAGCAAAGAATAAAGGTACATGAAAACTGAAGACATTCCATATGTCTGGAGTAATTACTTTGAAAGACTGCTAAATGAAACAAACAATGATAGCATGGTTGTGAAAAGCATTCAAGAGAAATGCATTCAGGAATACATAATACTTGAAGCAAAAAAATGCTATTAAAAACCTGAAATGTAGTAGATGATATTTGATGTAGTAGATGTAAGGTAAGCTGCAGGTGCAATAGATGCAATAAACTCCAGAATATGCCAATGGGGAAAAAGGATCCTTAGAGGAGTTGAATATGCTTTTTAATTTTAAAGGTGGTTTAAAAGTGGCATTAAGATTATAATGGTACAGGATTCTATTAATTTTTTTTTTCTGATAATCCTTTAATGTATGGGATAGCTATGGTTTTACTGTAATCTATATTATTTTTTGATGGAGTTTAATGAAGAACTTTATTAATAGTATTTTTGCTATAGTCATTATTTATAAATGTATTGCTAATAATTTTTAATGCTTAAGAGCTTGCTCATTACAGCAAATTGTTATAGCTCTGTTTTTGAGGATGTTAATGACTCCAAGTTTTTGCGAAGGTGGTGGTGATAAGAGTTAGCATGTATATATTTTGGCCGGTATGTGTAGGTTTGCGGTAAACAGTGAAGGATAGACAGCCTGAGGGAAGACGTGTGACTAGTGTATCCAGGAAAGGCTGTGAGCTTTGATTTTCAATTTCAGTAGTAAATTGTATGCGCTCATGTTGTTTGTATAGGTGGCTAAGGTATGTGTTTAGCGATCTTGTGGCCAGATAACGAAGACATCGTCAACGTATCTAAGCTAAACCGTAGGTTTCAGAATAAAGAGCACGTTGCTCAAAAGTTTCCATATAAAAGTTAGCAATTGGGGGGGGGGGGGGGAATAGAGGTGAGCCCATGGCTGTACCTTCTTTTTGTAGGTAAAATTTTGCCACACGAAGTAACCGGAATGTAGTACGTGGACAAAGAGAGCCATAATGTCTGGCAGAAATTTGTTCTATAGAAGAATTGTCACTGATTGGGACATTTGTGAAAAAATTTAACATTAAATGTAATATTTTTGATGAAGTAGACCTCTCTGATCATGCCCTTAACACCCTATACCAAATTGATTGGAAAAGTACCTGCTCGTTACATCATACAAAAACCTGGAATGAACAGAAATTTAAAGAAGCCTGTGAAATTTTGATTAACCACCCTAATCTTAGCAATAACGGTGGCATAAAAATCCCAAAATATTTTGATGGCACACATTCAGCCATCACACATTAAGCTAATTTTCAGCTTTTATTGGGCACTATCCATACCAGTTGGTTGTAACTTATATGTACACTTATATAAGTAATTTTTTTATTATTTTTATTAAGTTTTTCGTTTTTTGTAAACATGTTGCTCTCCAGCTTAATTTAATTTTGTAACCTAATAGAGTTCGATAATAATAATAATCAAACTCTAGCTTTGATGTAGTAAGGTTTTTTTCCCCACCAGAGGTCAGGCCAACAGTAGTAACGGTTGGTCTGTAACTTTAGAGTGCTATGTAGATTGTAGTGCAGCTTGTGTCTTTGTATATGTATGTATACTCCAGATGACCTTAATGTGAAGGTCGCAACGTCAAGTGTTTATTTTGGTTTATATTAAACTAAAGTTTTACTCCAACACGGTAGTTGTTTCCATAACTTTCATAATGTATTCTGATCACCGTGTAAGCATGAAGGAAAAGACACAGCTAATGGATGAAAAAGATCTGATGAATGAATATATGCCATCAATGGCATATCACTGTAGATAGGAAGCTGGTAATGATGTAAAGTTTTCATGTAGTCAGGTACGTTATTTTTTTTTTTTTAACTCTATTCTTTTTAACAACGTTTTACTGGTACAATGTAACTTTTCATTTTAAAGACAGCGTGCAGAGCACTTGCTGATAAAATGAAGTGTGCTCAGACATGAGCAGCTAGGGACAGCTTACTCTGTCTTACCTAAAGGTAGAGTGGCTACCTTTAGGTAAGTGGCAGAAGTATCTGATGCTGCTACCCTGCCAGCCACTTGATGTACTTTCTCAATTAAAAATATTATGGTCTACAGAGGAGAATGAATTAAAAGTGTCAAAAATTTCAAATTTATTAACCACAAAATACAAATTTGAAGAAGGATGCATACAAGTTTATAAAAAAAAATTAAAAACAATAAGATCATATTAAAAAAGTACATTCTTCAGAAAAATAGACACAGTTTTAGAGAGAGATACACCCAATAAACCAATTAAAATACCTGAATTTCACCAAGAACAATTATTCTGCTTGTTATTTTTTAATGTTTAGATCAGTGGTTCCCAACCTTTTTTCCACTTGTGTACCCCTTGTTTTTAAAATAGCTATTTTTAAATACTGACACTTCTATTCAGCGCCTGTCTTAATATAAAATAGTGGAAATGAGGTAATGAGTTGGGAAAGGAAAATTACTGCACTAAAAGTACAAACCACAGATTTTACAACATTCATAACAAAGAAATAAGTATACTTATGGAACATTTATTGTTCCATAACTAACGTTTTGCATTTTGTTTACTTGTTTTTCTGCCATTACTGAGTATTTTTCATGTACCCCTGAATGGCCCAGCACATACCCCTGGTTGGGAACCGATAGTTTAGATAATCGATATAATGAAGTTCTTTATTTTGCTTTAAATTAAAGATACGAAGAAATTATTTTCTTTGTTAGTGAAGTTACTTCATGTGCAAACTTTGTTTACTTATTCTTGGATAAAGGATAAAACTAAAAATATAATTTCTTGGCATCTTTAATTTATAGTATAACCAAGTGATAAAACTTTAAACATTTTGCTTTTAATGTACATGGGCATACATTATTTTTAATTTCTTTAAAAATAATCAATCAATTAATAAATAAATATTTCAAAATATTATATAATTTTAATTACTTGTAGTTCCCCCCTTCCTCAATCCCTCTCGAAAATATCCCGGTTTGGAAGATAAATTATATGGTCACCCTACATATTGGGAATTGGGTCAAAATAAGCTTCAAATAAACTTCATGATAGAAAAAGCAAGCAACAACTGGAGCCTCTTTCTAGACACACTAGTGACTTGACAGTTCATGAGAATAATTATTTCATTACATACTCATCATGCTACTCATTATATAATTATTATATATTAAGTTGCAGAAGCAGCAAGAGATTAGCAGGGCTGAGAAGAGAAAGAAGCAGATGGTCCGAAGTAAAAATTGAGATCGCGAACAAACGAGAAAAACAAGGTAAGGAGAAAATTATGTACGAAGACTACGATCAGAGGAGTAATTAACAAAAATAACAAAATCATGTTTCTCTGGTGCAATACTTAATGATATTAGTCATGCCATCCAGATGCAAAAAAGTAAGGCAAAAGAACTAATTGTCTTGGCACTAACGATCTAAGAGGTGAGAAGTATTCTATGAGGGAGGATGTGAAACTGTTGGATGAAGCAAAAATGAAGAGTGAGAAGTGTAGATTGTAAGTCTCCTGCCTTGCTATGATAGAGGTGAAATGAGGAGAAGGATGTTGATAGCAAACAAATCGATACACAGGTTGTGCAGAAGGAATGATGTAGAGTGTAAACTATGGCCTGAGTTTGACAAAAAGGATTTGTATTATGCTGCTGACAAACTACACCTAAATGGTTTTGTGCTAGGTGTGTAGAGAGAGAGAGAGCTTTGTTAACTGAGCATGCTGAAGCACAAATTCAGGAAAACTTAGGCAATTAGGATGGATGCAGGTGAGTGTATGTGAAGGCACTCATGAAGCAAGTGTTTGTGAGAATGACCAAAAAGTGCAGAATCGAGTCTCTCAAGCAAAAATATTGAATAGTCAATTCAGGAAGTAAAGATGGTTGGCTGGAGGGGGCCCCCTCCTCTAAATGTGGTAGTTACAGAGATAGAATGTGAAGGGTTTAGTATGTTCAGGGAAGATAGAAGATAGGATGGGGGAGGGATAATGATGATGATAGCAGATGAATTGCAACTAAAAAGAATAGAAGATGGGTTGGGGATGTTCATTTGAAGCTGTATGGAGTGAGATCAACTAATAAGATAAAATATGCAATTGGTTGCTGCTATAGGCTAGGGGTTTCCAGGGAGATGATGATCTGGAAGACATGCATCAGCAAATTAGTACAATGAATGCAGATCAGGTGATTATTATGGGGAACTTCAACTATGGAGATATATATTGGAAGGGAGAGAGATAACATGGCAGGAAGGAAATGGAATTTAGACACCTATTGAGATAAGTACTTGAGCCAACATGTGATAAAGGGGACTTGGAGACCTGGTAGTAGGATCAGAGGAGCTATCCGTAACAGAGGTGGCCACACTGCCTCCATTGGGGGGAAGTGACCATGCGGTCTTGACTTGGGAGATATGCAGAATTACAAGACAGGTGATTATGACAACCTTAGTAGGAAACTTGAAGCTGTTTCATGGCATAGAACCCTGCAAGAGAGGTATGGTAGTAGTGCATAGGAGATAGTTAAGAGGCATCTGGAGGAAGCTATATTAAATTGTATAACCTAAGGTAAGGAGGGTTAATGAGGTAGGAGTTAGATGGATGAGTAATATCATTAAGCTTGAGCTTCAGAAAAAGAAAATGATGTGGAGGGTATATAAGAAGAGAGGTGACCAACTCATGAACAGTACAAGGGTTAGGCAAGAAAGGTGACCAGTATGGTAAGGAAGGCAAAATCAGATCCAAGCAGGCCAACAGAAATCCCCAAGATTTCTTTCACTATGTGACAAGTAAGAGGAAGAATGACTATGGAAGAATAACCTTAATGAGTGCTGATGGTCAGAAGGTGACAGAAGCTAATAAAATAGTTGAGTTGCTGAGTGACCACTTTGTATATTAATGCTGTGACATTGCAGTTCTTAAGATACTGCAGAATCTCAATGTAAATACAGCTGTTGAATTAGATGGGATATCAGCTTGCTTATTGCAGGAATGTGCAACAGAAATGGAATTGCCTTGGAACGCTACCAGAACTGACTTAAGTCAGCTCTGGTGGAGTTCCAAGGGAGTGAAAAGAGGGTAAAAGAATTCCCTTGCATAAGGAGGTTCTAAAAACTGCAGCAACAAATTATAGATAAATCAGTATTTCAGGAGTGGTGGTAAAAATACTGGAAAAACTAGTCAAAAAAGGGAGTTCAAGAATGGGTGAATAAGAATATGACACTCTATGAGGAGCAACATGGCTTTGTGATGGTCAGTCATGCCTTAGTAATTAACTAAATTTTTTATAATAGTGACAGCTGAGTGGGATAAAGGAAATGGCTACATGATTTTGCATAGGCTGATCAAATATCATATGGAACTCAGTTAAGCAAATTAAAACAAATGGGAATGGATAAGACACTGGTTATGTGGATAAGAGAGTAGCTGTTAGACATCAAAAAAGTGGTACACGGAGGAGCAGAATCCAGGTGAAAGCTGGTGACTAGTGGTGTGCTGCAAGGTCAGTGCTAGGACCACTACTGTTTAATTTGTACATAAGATATAAAAAATAAACTGAAAGGCACTATTGAGTTATTTGCTGATGATGCAAAATTAGGTAGAGTAATCATGAATCAAGCCAATGTGGGAGATGTAGTGAAATGTATAGAAACATACAAGTAAAGAGATACAGGAAAATTTTGTAATTCATGGTAGTAGGTGGAGGTAAGAACTCAGGGCCATCTCTAGAAGATAAGTGTGTCAAGATCTAGGTTATTTTCATAGCAAATGTTTTAAGGTGATATAATAGGTATCAAGGAATCGCACTTTCCACAGCCCTCCAATGATGCGTCTCTATCTGTCTGGAGGTGCCAACAATAATAATAACAACAACAAAAGGAGATATTTACTAGGCAGTCATTACAAAACTGTACAAAACCAAAGAAATGGATGAGGGAGAAAGTATAAATGTGAAACCTGTATTTAGGCTTACAGGAGGTGCTGATTTACACTCAGGTTTAATCAGAATGATTAAACCTGTTTATTTCTCTATGATATATTCATTTGATTAAATTTAATTATGAGAGTAAATGTGAAATCATTTTACTTATTCTAGTTGATTTTCACAATTTTTAAGATAAGCTTCATAAATCTATTTTAATAAATGAAGACATTTATTTTTCATTGACCTTGTCTAGAGCAGCATTTTATCAACACTGATGGTCTTATGCTGAATTTGAATCCATAGTCAGTTTTGGTTGACTAGCACTGACACTTACCAACATACGTTATTAAAGAACCTGGTGAATGAGAATATTTCCCTGAACTGGAAGTTCTTGAAAAACCAATGGGAATAACATTATTCTTCTTAATTCTGGCAAACAGGTTAAGAAACTACTCCGATAGTCAACTTCATAGAGACATAGGAAATTATTATTTTTTTTAATACCAAAGTAGTATATTCAAAATTAGGGGAAAATTGAACTGTAACGATGGCTTTGAAATTGAGTAGTGCTATAACAAAGTTATGTGATGACAACTATTTCACAGTTAATTTTTAAAGGACACATACTTCATCATCATCAAGCAAAGCAAATGTTAGTTGTTATACATAAGTTTTTCCTACTACATCTAATTATATTACAGCTAGGTCTAATGGAATGAAATAACTCCTTAAAACTAAATTTTTGAGTGAAAAAAAGTTTGAAAAGACATGTATACAGTTGAAATTTTATTACCACTGAAGTAGCAGTATAAATGAAAACATTATTATTATTTCATGACACCTCCAAAATATAATATAATAGATGCAACAAGTATTTACAAAATACCATTGATAATAGTAGATAGTAAAAAGTAATATTACATATGTTATTAAAAAATATCCTACAATTATTTTTCAAGTGGTAATGCAGTATAGAGATTGCGAATTAAAGAAAAGACTTTCGAATAAAGAACGGAAAATGAAAATAGACTAGAAGGAATGTATAATGTGTGTAATCAAGGACTGTTGCCATACTGGTTACTATTAAAATACAAATGTAGGTGATACAGTGACTAAAAAATTAAATGGCTATCCATGAGGGCACAAGTATACATACAGAATATAAGACATAATATATAACATTTAGAGAAATTTCCTATATGTGTTTAAAATGAAAGTCGACATTATTTAATCCCATGAGGTAGTCTCTCAGTCTTTTTTAAAAAGTGTATCCTGATGTTACAGACTTTATGTTGTTAGTTTGTTTGCTAAGTACTCAAAAGATTTGTGAAAAATTTCATTTGCCTTTGGAACTTTAGCATACAATTATATAGATAACATTTTGCTATTAAAGAAACTAAGAATGGCAAACAAGTCACTAGTTGAATATGTAAAGAAATCAGTAATGGCTCTGATTATTCTATTTTGTATTTGAATCAAAGGAAACACTGTTGTAGTAATCTCCACCCCAACAGGTTATGCCATATTATTATTAATGTATTATTAACTGAGACCTCTAGGGATTCAAGGACTCATTAAGGGAGGCTATAAATCACCCAAACCAGCTGTCATACCTTCCCTTAAATTCATGGAACTATCATACATTCCTTCCATTCCTGTGGTCAGTACCATCGACAGGGTGTAGCATAGAGGTAGCTTGCCTCATGGTGACGCTTAATAAGGGTGCTTGTTCAGCCATATTTTGGTAGGCACCGTCTCTATGCTAACAATTCCTGTTAGCATAGCAAGTGCAGAAAGAAGTTTTTCCAAGCTTAAACTGATTAAAAATTATTTGCAAACAGCAATGACCCAAGAAAGATAGGTTGGTCTAGCAACTATATCTTTCTTTCAACAACTATAACACAGCTTATAATTTAAATTTAGAAGAGCTTATAAACAGTTTTATTGTGCGATATTCCCGTAGAGCAAACATTTAAGTAATATTATTATGTAATCATTTCGCGTTATTGTTTCTCTTGTAATAAAAACAAAATAGCAGTTGAAAATTTTCTTATATTTTTGTCTTATAATCCATCAGGGGCGATATTTAATTGTTTGCCTCAGGGCACAATCTAATCTGGTGACAATTCTGCCTGCGGTATCATTCCTGAGCTAAGACTCAAGTTATACAAACATGTGAAAGGCCTAGCCAATTCCTTTAGCAAACAGGCTAAAGGAATGTTACAGACTAACATTCTATTGACAACTATTGACAAATTCTTATCCAGGTTATGCAACATTTCTTCACCCTCATTTTCATGAACCTCTAACTGTTCATCCAATATAGCAGTAGCACAGTGCACCATGTTACATACACCTGGTTGATATACCTCAACAAAGTGAGCACTAGTTAATTGAACAATCTCATTAGCTTCTGGCACTAGAGTACCAATTGCATTCAATAAAGTTATTCTTTCACATTCATTCTTTCTTTTGCTTGTGGCCAGGGGAGTGCTGACACAGTGTGCAATATGTGCGATGCACACAGGTGCCAAAGATTTCAGGCAAGGAGGAAATACTTAAAAAAAATATTATTCGTTAATTACATTTTTGTTTAAATTTTAATTATATTTTATAGATTTGTCTTAAATTATTTATAATCACTTATTTGTTATTATTCCTTAAGATCTTATTTTATTCTAATCCTAGTTCTAAGAAGTAGTTTAGCATAAACAAGTAAAAACTTGAACTTGTGTGAGTTTACTCTGTACAGGATGATGCGCGTTTGAATTTGTTTAACCTTGTTCAAACTCGCATTTGCTCTAAACATATATAAGAAAATCTGCTGCAGTTTTTAACTTTATTTTATATCCTGCTATTACAGTGTATGTACTGTATTGTATCACTAATCAAAAAGGTATCAGTTGTAAGTTTTTGTAATTAGACATAGGACAGTAAAGTGCAGTGCATCAGTAATAACATAATAAGAACAAGAAGTAAATTTGAACTAAGATCTAATGTAAGTTATTCATTCTTTTCTCGTACATTTAACATAATATATTTCTTATTTTTTAATTTTGATAAACTGCCATGAAAAAATAAAATTTTCACACTTTTAGATATTTTGCTAAAGAAATTAATATATATATTTTTAATAATTAGACATTTTCTTTTAATATTAATTTTTATTTAAGTTAGTAAATTTATACATGGAATATTCATTGTAAAAATTGTGTTTTGTACTAAGTTTTTTTTATTAATATATTTTTTTATTATAAAAAAAATATTATGTATATCATGTATATCAAGTTGATATACATGATATTAATAACTTACATCCTAACATAAAATTTACTCTGGAACTAGAAGAAAATAAAAAACTTCCTTTCTTAGACATCCTTATAGAAATAAATGAAATAAAAAACAGATCATCGTTTTCCATTTATAGAAACCCAACAAACACAAGAAGATTCCTTCGTGCTACCTCACACCATCACCCCAAGCAAAAAATAGGCCTCATAAAAACCTTAAGGGATAAAGCATACAGCATTCCCAGTACAGAAGAAAAGCAGAAAGAAGAAATACAATACTTAACACAGATCCTACAACTGAATGTTTTCAAAACTAAATTAAGAATATTCTCAATTCAGCACCTACAAGAAACTTATAAACAAATAAATAAATAAACTTACAAACTAATAAACAAGACTTCAAGAATGCAGTCACCCTTCCTTATATCAAGAATGTCACAGATAAATTAGCCAAACTTCTCTAGAAGTACAACATAAAAGTGACTTTCCTACCACTTGAAAAGTTATCAAAATCTCTTCATCCTCCGAAATCTCCACATCACCCAATGAAAAAACCAGGAGTTTACAATATTCACTGTTCCTGTGGCATCTGCTACGTAGGCCAGACGGGGGAGATTGGGAGAAATTCGCATGAGCGAACATCAAAAGGACGTACAAAAAAAGACAGAACATAAGTCTGGTTTGGTATTTCACACAACTTCTACTGGTCATGATGTACTCTGGGACAGAACAAACATGGCCTACATTGATAAAAGCTGTTTCACAAGAAAATTCAAAGAGGCAGCAAATATGATTAAAATTCCTAAACAAAAATCAACAAAAATCAAGGCTTAATTTTAAATCAAGTTTGGTCAGCGTTTATCAAAAATTTACCCAGTTCAGACCTCGGACAGAGTGAAAGTGAACCACAGAACACGACATCAAATAGCATTGTTTCCAGCTAACACGTAGATCTATACAACCATTTAAAAAGTAAAAAGTAAATGGTTGTATAGATCTGTTATTTGTTTTTTTAATGAACTTTTTTGATCTTCATAATACCAACAAATTAACTTGTTTTTTTCATAATTTCTTATAGTTTGTGCTTTAAACTGTTAGTTATCTTTACCCCTGACGACTAACGAAACTTGTCGGGTTTGTTTTTTAGTACTTGTTTAGTTTTAAAAACAGTCTTTTTTAATAAAAATGTGGTCATAAAACCGAAATAATTTGATTGTACATGATATTATTCGAGAATTTTCATTAATGAAAACTAGAAAAGTTCAATTCACTAAGCGATTTTTCTTTCTGTTTAAATATTTCTTTACCTATTTCTTACCCAATAATGTTTAATATGTTCCTATTTTATATACTTGTAAGTTTATCTGTTTCTTATTTATACCTATACAAAGTACAAATGACAAAGTGATTTTCTTGCCAAATAAAATATAATTAGTTTAATTTTGTACCAAAAAATATTTAATATTTTTGTTTTTATAAAACTGTAAGTTTATCTGTTAATTTATGTAAAACTATATAAGGTGCAATTCGTAAATGATTTTCTTGCCAAGTAACATAAATTATTTTTTTCCAAATTATTTTTGTTGTTTTGTACCCTTCTTGTATGTTTATTGTTTTTTATACATTTTCTTGTAATTTCTGCTTTTTGTTCAATAAACTTATAATTAATATATTTCGTATTTCGTATTTCATTTTTACTCACTGATTACATTTTTATAAAGTGATTTTTTATTGGGAGGGGGTATAGGGGCAGCAACTAAAGTTTTGCACACAGGCACCAGACACTACCGGCACGCCTGTTTGTGGCACAATTAAATTCTTTTGGATTGCCTTTTGCTTGCATGGCCAATTTCTTTCCATACTCCGATTTAGCTTTACACACAATACTCGTTACTTTTCTTGCGTGAGCTTTATATACTGTATTTCATAACTCCTCTCACTTTTATTCTCACGATATTCCTTCCACATCATCATCATCTTCTTGTGGATCTCTTGCTTAATAAGGTTGCACATCCATTTCACTACCAACCTATTTATTCTTTGAACACTAGGTATACATTCAGATACTGTCTGATTTTAGCACTTTTTCAAAAGATATAGCAGTGAAGAATTTATCCATTAGTAGTATAAGCATCGTAAAAATGCTGAATTGACAAATTTTTAACATAATACCATATTCTGTTAATTATGCACCTCAATTTGTTTGTCAAAAATGAGATATGGGAGTTCCATTTCAGGTTGCTGTCAATATAAAGTCAAAAATACATTACTGATTTTTTTTTGACTAAACTACAGTTACAATTTTGGATGCCAGTACAGTAACTATTTCATGCCATATTATACTTATATTGTGATCTAGGTTATCTATTAAAGTGAAATATATGTATTTAGTTTTATCAATATCAATTTTAAGGTCATTATCAATTCACTGTCATCAGCAAACAATATCATTTTCAGGGAAAATCTTAATACACACATCTATAAGTCTCAAAAGATATTAGGAGCGAGAAAATAGTTTATCTATCAATTCTCTTCAAAAATAACCTTAACTGATTATGAACTAAATAAATTTAATTATGATGTAATCACTAATCATACAGAAACTATAGAATAAAAGGTAGTGCAGAATACATTCCCAACTTTTTCAAGCCACTTCAGGCTTCCAATTCTTTGAAAAAACACACCAACTGTTATTGTATATGGATGCTAAACAAAATGAAAGAAAAGTAAATAATGTGGCATTTTTGGCTAACACAACACAGCAGTTAATATGTAAAACCATCATTAATAGGTGACACCTAAATAAATGAATGACTAATTATGAGAAATAAATCAACACACTACATAATCGACTATACACTATATCTAACTGTTCACCAATACACTATATAAATCCCCCATCTACACGCCATGCCATTTACCAATTACTAATTGACTAATAGTATTTTTGTCTGTTAACTGCACATGTTCTCTGGCTGTTATGTCTGTGTGCTGAATGAAAAATCTAAGTTTCCAGTCAGGAGTAACTCTGCCTCCTGCTTGAGATAAGCTAACTACATATAATATGTATTAAGGTGTGAATTCTTGGACACAGAAAGTTCGTAGAAGTCTGGCCTTTAGAATTTAAAATCAAGTATACTGTATTAACCATATGCATCAATAATCTAATCTTTCAACACAAAATGAAAATGAAATTTCTCTCAGGTGTGCATGTTTAAATTAAAAGTAACATTTAATTAATGTACAGATCAGAGGTTATCATCAATTATCAGCACCAATCTCGTATTCCTTATCACAGTATTCTCAATATGTTTAAACTCAAACCATTTACTTCCAGTACTATAAAAAGCTTTTGTCAAAATCCATTTCGAAAGTATTTCATTGACATTTCATTTCTTCTATTCCAAAAGAGACAAAGTCCAAAATCAATTTTTCATTGATCTCAAACATAAATCACAACTGAATACGACAGCATTAATCAGAAGGATATTTTAATGTGTTCGTTTTAACGACGATACTTAGCATAAATTTCATAACAGACGTAAAACTAAGAGAGCAATACTACAATTTGGCCTGTAACGGACCAACCATTACTCGATTTAGCTATCTACTGAAAACTGAACTTCCATTTTATGCTATTACTTCTTCTAAGAAAACTGCTACAATGCATTCAAGTATTTCAAGTGCAAATGAAGGGTTATTTCCTACATTATGAACAAGGTTAAATGTTTGTTTGGTTAATCTACGGCGCAGAGTTTAATGCCGAATATGACATACAAGCTCCTAAAGAGAAATAAAATACGCTGTCAAGCCATTACAGAAAAGGCATTGTAAAGTGCACGTATGCTGCAAAAAATGCATAAAAGAGCATTTCGCACACATTTTAAGTCAAACATATTGTCAAAATCATCATGCAAAATATTTTACTACGATAGGCTTAATGTGCTCACCTATATAGCCTCCTAGACACTTCAGAATTCTCATACTTTCCCCCTGGGAAAGACTCGGAAGCTTTCTTCATTATATCACATGTTTGCCTATACAAACAGAGTTTACTTGTAAGTACTAAGAACAAGATAAATCCTCGTTTATGTGCATAATCATCTACTAATGTGCTTACTACAGTAAAAAGCTACTTTGGCGACCATATTTCAGATGTTCCATTACACCACCAGAGTACGCTACCAAAACAACATATTAACAGCTGTCTCCAATTCAGGAAAAACAGTTGCATTCAGTAAATATGAAAACAAACAAAAATAGCATATAATAGTTAAATCAGCGTGTTTAAATAGCATGATGCACACAGTTAAAAAGAAACTTCTGATGTTTAAGTAGTGTTTTCTATAATCAGTAATCTTAACATCGGCATGGTTTTCCTCAGTTTACCAAGCATTTCGTTTCATCATTTTCACTGAGTAATAAACGATGTATGCGGTAAGTCCAGCGAAAGGGGGTCAGCAGGAATAAAAACATAGAGCCCTACATTCATCGAAGGACAAGAAAATCTCTCACGACAAAAACGACGATAGTTTTGGCCCTATTTATTTCATTTACTTCATCATTTTAAAAAGATTTCTGTGTTGCTTAAATATGCAATGAAATCAAAATTGCATGGCAGCCTTGTGGTAACTTCCATTACAAGTTTGATTTCCCAACGGGGAATAAAAGGCGTTAGAAGGTTTATTTTTATTTCATTTTATTGAAAAAAAAATGTAAAGCTGAAAGACCATACTGTACACAGCCTGAAAAGAAATGAAAATGAATCACGAATGTATAGGTGTAATGAGCGCATGTGTGTAGTTGTATATGACGAGTAGAGTGCCATTCCACGATGAGTCCTTCCACTGGTTGACTATCACGAAATAATAATAATGTCTCACTTGTCAAAAATATAGATTTCTCTTTTTTAGATGATTCAGTACAAGTATATATATATTAACATCCCGATGAAATCCAGTGCAGAATCGACAGTTCTTGGAAGAGCCAGTGAGTAATGAAGCAGTGGATGAAAGAGAATCTTCCCATTTGTCTAAAAAGAAAATTATTAGATATGATTGTCGTGCCAACTTTGACTCATGGTTCCCAGACTTGGGCACTAACCGCTACACAGACAAGCTCCACATTTGCCAAATGGCAATGGAGAGGAGGTTACTCGGAGTATTCAGACTAGATAGAAAAAGGAACAGGGACCTAAGAGTCTGTAATCACCATAACTATCCGCAGAGAGTTAGATGCCTTAGGTTACCACAGTAGAGCTGCTGCGAACAACCCACACGTCACCCCCTACTCAACGTGGAACGACATTTGGATCAGTGTTTTTCACACCGTTACTGGTTGGAAACTACACCCACTGTCCAAAAAGAAATCGAACTTTTCGAAAATAGCAGAAACTAGTGACGCCACCTATTGTATCTATTTGTTGTCGAAAGCGATAACCTTCATTAGTGTTGTGTCAACTGTTTATGACATTTGTTTCATTAGAAGCCGAGTTATAATGCCAATAGTGACAGTGTGTTTTGACAAAAGGTCGGTCGTCACGATATTCATGCCATACGTACGAATTCTCGCTATCACTCACTTCAAAACTTCGAGATAAAACCCACCATTGACCGTTTGGCCAGGCGGAATAAATTTTTGTGGATAATGCCCTTGGAACCGTAGAAACAAATCAGCATTGTGTTTACTTTTGACTTCTCCAAGCGACTTTTTTTTTGAATGGCTCTCTTCTGGTGGTCTCCACTCAGCACCCTGGCGTTTTTGTTTCGGGCTCATAATCAAAACACCACGTTTCTTCACCAGCAACGATCGTTTCAAGGACGTTTGAGTCCTTACGAGCAGTTTTAATGAGGTCCTTGCAGTGTTCAATTCGATACATTTTTTGTTCGTCGATCAACTTGTGGGGAACAAGTCGCGAATTCAATTTACGAAGGCCCAAACTATCGGTCAAAATGTTGTGCACAGTTGATTTTGGAATCCCCAGTTGATCTTCAATCAATCTCACGGATGATTTCGAGTTTTCTTTGAGGAAATCAGGTACTTTTTTGGATGTTACCTTCGCTCAATCCAGTTTTTGGACGGCCTGGCATTACGTCGTCCTCAAGCGTCTCACGACCATTTGGAAATCGCTTAAATCACTCGTAAACTTGAGTACGGGATAAGCATTCATCACCGTATGCTTTTTAAAGTATTTGATGCATTTCGGTAAAACGTTTACCAAGTTTAACACAAGTCAATTGCAGCTCTCTGTTTGAAACTCATTTTTGGACCATTCATCAAAACACATTGTCACTCCTGGCACTATAACTCGGCTTCTAATGAAACAAATGCCATAAACAGTTGGCACAACACTAATGAAGATTGTTGCTTTCGACAACAAAAAGATACAACAGGTGGCGCCAGTAGTTTCTTCTATTTTCGAGAAGTTCGGTTTCTTTTTTGACAGAGGGTGTAAATGATTGGAAAAGGGTTCTCTGGCACAGAGAGCCATGCTACCAAATAATTCACTCTGATGGCGATGTTTGGATCTCGAGATTACCCAGGGAACGATTCCAGCAAGACAGTATCATTCCGATTGTTATCAAGTTTGGTGGAGGATTAGTAATGGTGTGTGTGTGTGGGGGGGGGGTGTTTCAGTTGGATGGACCATGGTCAATTGGTGGACATGCCAAACTCCATGCCGTCTGATGGCTACCTGGACTTTCTGGACAACTTCATGCTGTTGGAGTACTTCGGAAGTGATCATTGCCTGTTTCAGCACGATAGTGCTCCATGCCATACTGCTCTGTGTTCGAGACTGGTTTCCACAAAACAGTGTTGAGGTGTATGGTCCAGCCAGCTAGAGTCCAGATCTCGACCCCATTCAACATCTTTATAGGACGAATTAGAAGCTGAATTCGTTCCAGACCACAGCGGCAGTTGTCTGCGTAAGCAATGGAGCAACTTTGTGCAAGGAATAGAAGAAGGCCTCAGTTCTGGTAAAGTGCCAATAGAGTGGAAAGAGGGGAAAATAGTTCCATTGCACAAGGGAGGCTCTAAGACTGAGTTTGCAAATTATAGATCAATCAATATATCTGGAGTGGTGGTTAAGATTTTGGAGGAATTGGTAAAAATTAGAATTCAGGGTAGGGTGGACAGCAATATGATACTTTATAAGGGACAACATGCTTTTGTGAAGGGTAGGTCTTGCCTAAGTAATTTGCTCACTTTCTATAATAAAGTAACAGTGGAGTTGGATAAAGGAAATCCTTACTCAGTGATACTGCTTGACTGCAAAGGCTTTTGACAGGATTCCACACGGAACTCGGTTGCATAAATTAGAGCAAATGGGTATGGATCCGGAAATGGTGATTTGGATTAAAGGATGGCTGAAAGAGTGGTTTATGGAGGAGTTGAGTCCAGGAGAAGGCAGGTGACTAGTGGTGTACATCAGGGCTCAGTGCTTGGTCCTATATTGTTTAATTTGTACATCAATGATACTGGGGATAGTTTGAAAGGAAATATCTCCTTGTTTGCTGATGATGCAAAATTGGGAAGAGCAATAATCAATTCAAATGATGTGCATATCTTACAGGATGACTTAAATAGGCTGACGGCATGGACTAAGGTAAATGGCTCTCAGTTCAACGTGGCTAAGTGTAAGGTGATGCAGTTCGGGAGGATGACCACATGCAGTTTACTATATTAATGGAACTGAACTGCAAGAGGTTGACGAGACAAGAGACTTGGGAGTTATTGTGGACAGAGAACTTAAGTTTAAAAGGCATATTGCAAAGATTGCCAAAACATCACATCAAATTACATGGTTGTTGAAGAACACACTAACAAGCAGGGATAGGGAGGTTATTGTTACACCCTATAAGGCATTAATAAGGCCGCATTTGGATTATTGTGCACAGATCTGGTGGCCTGAATTTCTTGGTGATGGGGAAGTGATGGAGAGGATTCAGAGGCGAGTTACAAAGATTGTAGCAGGTCTGTGGGATGTTCCCAATGAGGATAGATTGATGATCTGTGGGCTCCAAAAACTAGCTGATGGACGTAGGAGAGGAGATATGATAGAGGCATTTAAATTGTTAAAGGGATTTTACAGGATTGATACTGATGATATTTTTAAGACCAGTGCAGGAAGTGGAGAACGAGGGCCCATCCCTGGAGATTATGTAAGAGTGTGGTTAACAAGGGTGTTACGACTAGATTTTTTACTTGGAGGGTTGTGAATGGGTGGAATACTTTGCCAGGTATTGTGTAAATAATGGTTAGTGTGTCAATGTCTGGTCTCCCGCGATGAGTCTTTTGACTCCATGGAGACACTGTTAAAATAATAATAATAATAATAATAATAATAATAATAATAATAATAATAATAATAATAATAATAATAATAATAATAATAATAATAATAATAATAATAATAATATTCCTGCTAGGATGATTTTCATGCAAAATATGAAGACAGCTCAGAAGAACATATGCAATTTATAATTTACAAAGAGGACGGAGGAGACGTTATTAACTGGATTATCTAAGCAGAAATTGCCTTTAAAGAAGCCAAGTGACTTGGAAGTGAGTTCAAAAAAATTTGAAAAAAGTGTGTGTGTGTGACGTAGCATGTAGAAGCGAGTGCATATCCGTATGCGCAAATATTAACCTATTCTTAAGGGAAAAAGAACCATTCGACTTAACATGTTTGTGTTATCCTGGAGATTATAATGACAACTTCATTGTGCTTATTTGGAGTAATTTTTTATGTTGTTATATTATTAATATAGTGCCTTTTTCATCTGTCTACGGTCTCAATTTTTCATATCGAATGGCAGTTTGTTGATCATGTCTTGTATATAAAATCTCTGGGTGGCTTTTCCGCAATTATTGTTACATTCATATATTATATAATTTGTTGGTTGCGGTCTTGTTATCTGATGTTCTCTAATGGTTGTTCCGTACTTAGGATTTAAAAAGTTTAGTATAATGAACTGTACAATGGAATAAGTAATTTACCTTAATATTTCGAATTCTGTCACTGCAGCCCTTATAAATTTGGCATCCTGTCCTTTCTCTTAGAAAATTCTTTCACCTTTCTCTATTGTAGAATGCGTTTTCTTTTTCTTTTTTTGCATATCTTTAGATCCTTTATAGAATGTCTTACACATTAGTGTCATTCGTCAAGTGGATACTGTCTTTTAGTCGTTATAGTTTCTGTGCTATTAACTGAAATTTGTTGTGCAGATAGTTTATATGACTATTCAATGCATCAAAGAGTGAAGTCCGAGGTATCATTTTGTTTTTCACCTGTGTAGTGACCAGATTAATATCATGTTGCATGTTGTTTGCATAATTTTCGATGGACAAGTATAGACTTGTTGTTGTCTGCATATTTGAAGAACATTACTTTTTAAAGGAAGTTGGTTAATCTCCTACATGTATACAAGTATGTTAAACAGAATTAGTGAGACAGAACTGCTCTCTCTGTTGGACTCCACACGTTTATCGATAATTCCTTTCTGTGAATTACTACTGTACATGTAATGTGATTTGTATTTTTTTATGTTCATATCTTTTATCTTTTGTTATCTCTAACTTGTAATTTTAGACTTAGCCAACAAAATTCTACTCTCTTTTAGCTTAAACCATAAATGCAGCATTTATGGTTTAAAATGCATATGATGAAACATGAGATTTCATGCCGACTGGAGCGCTTCACGGTTAAACATGTTCCATGCGGTTTTCTCCAGGGAACCAGGGCAAGCAGCGACATGTCAGCTACTGCAGCAATCTCCAACTCAGCATCTAGAAGAAGAAGAATAAACCCAGCGATATAATTCAACGCTAAACAAGAAGATAACCTTCACGACTGAAAATCAATTTAAAGTAGAGTTATGTGGAAAAAGTTCAAAATGAGGAAATTTCCTGGAAATTACCATCTCTGACATGCTGTTATACCCACACAACGGACTGACTGAAAATTTATCAAGCACCACTATAAGCACTACAAGCACTAGTAAAAGGTTACAGCTCTCACAATGCAGATATTATCCTAACCAACTAAAATATTATCTTCTGAATTGTCTTTTGAAATACTAGTTCTGGTGGTCTGAGGTAGATGGCGATGGTGTAGTTGCGGTCAATTGGTGGATTGAGTAGCGACGACTGAGTTATAGAGTAGGTGCCCTCCCTCGATGAGTCTTTGGACTCCCTGGAGGTGTATAATAATAACAATAGTAATAAATTATATATATATATAATTATATATATAATAAATTATATATATATATATATATATATATATATATAGTATTAGGAACATAAACTCAATGAGAATGTGACACTTGTCTGATGAGTCCAAAGACTCATCGAAGGAGGGCACCTGCTCTACAACTCTCTCTATGCTATTGTTCATTCTAACCGCAACTCTCTCTCTCTCGCTATATATATATATATTATTTTTTTCAGGATCTGAATATTATTATTATTATTATTATTATTATTATTATTACCCCAAGACCTCATGGAGTCAAAGACTCATCTGGGAGGTCCTTTTATCAAAAACACATCTCATCATACCGTGTCTTAAACACACTCAAACTCCTTGCAGACACCACACTCTTAGGCAAGGTATTCCAATCATTCACAACTCTGAACGAAAAAAACCTGCATCTCACTCCCCTATTCACACTCTCTTTATAGTTTCCAGGGATGACCTCTGGTTCTCCCCTGATCTCCCACTATTCTCTGTAGAACTTCTCCACCATTGATCTTATAACAACCCTTTACCAACTTGTAGGTCTCTATCATATCTACCTTCTTCCTCCTCTCCACCAGACTCTGCAAATTACATCTTAATATTTCCTCATACTCAACATTCCAGAGGTCAGAAACTATCTTAGTCAGTCACCTTTGGAACCTTTCTAACATCTCTTCATCTTTCTGAAAACCCGGTGACAAAATCTGGGCACCATAGTCCATGTGTGGCCTAATCAAAGCCTAATACAACGGAACAAGAATCTCCCTACTTCTACACGTCAGTGTCCTCTGCATCATTCCCAGAAGCCTTTGTGTTGTCTTCACAATTTTGGCTATGTGCCCCTGAATTTTTGATCTTTATCCACTATCACTCCCAGATCTCTTATTTCCTCTACCTCCAACAATGTATTCTCACCAAGCATAAATTCTGCACCCCATCTTTGTTTTCCAAATTTCAAAACCTTACATTTTGCAGCATTGAACTCACATCCCCCATTTACGTACCCAATCACTAAATTTATTCAAGTCTTCTTGTAAGGCCACAACATCTTCACTACTCTTCATGGTTCATCCCAACTTTGCATCATCTGCAAACAACTGATTATCTCCATCCAAATCTTCGCCAATATCATTAATATACAAGTTAAATAGTAATGGCCCTAAAACATACCCCTGAGGCACTCCCCTAGTGACTTTCCTTTTCCTGGATATCGTACCCTCATACACAACTTGTTGATACCTACCAGATAGCCAGTCTCCAATCCAATGCACTAATCTAATATCCAACCCCATCTGCTCTAGTTTGACTGTCAACTGAAGCAGTCACTTTATTGTAATAAGTAAGTAGATTACTAAAACATGATCACACTTTAGCAAATCCATGCTGTCCATCAAAGATAATACCATTATTGTCAACCAAACTCTGGATCCTAGTTCTCACAAGCTTCTCCAACAACTTAACGACAACACCTGACACACAGATAGGCCTATAGTTTGCTATTTATTGCTTGAGTTCGATCACCTCCTTTATGAAGTGGCACAATCTTGCCCTCCTACCACTCCTTAGGTTGTAGGAGGTTTTAATTTTAATACGTTAGTTTTAATACTAGTCTTGCACTTGACCAAGTGCAAGACTCATATTAAAAAATATGTCAAGGCAGGTGTCAACTCCCTGGCACATTCCTTCAGAATATGCGGTGATATATTACCAAGTCCCACAGCGTTATTTACATCTAGTTTACTCAACTCCCCAAACACCTCTTGCCCACTGACAGTCAGTCTCCCCTCCTCATCATCAACTGCTCTCAATCTCTCCATGAAGTCACATTCAGAAGATTGAAAGATCTTTATTAACTGCTCATTAATTATCTCCACCACACATTCTTCAACAGCTGTCTTTATACCATTTTCACCAATCACTGTCATCCTTCCATAATCATTCCTTATTTTGCTGGCTACATATCGAAAGAACTCCCTAGGATTCTTTTTGGTCATTAGCTAACTGCTGTTCATACCTCTCTTTAGCTACTCTCACCAACTAAGTCGCCCTCCTTGCCTGGCTTTTGTAGACCTCATGAAATTGATTATTTCCACTTCTCTTATGCTGCCTCCACAATGCCCTTTTTCTCTGTATTGCATGCTTAATCTCTTTATTAATCCATCTTACACCTACCTTATTTAACCTTC
This sequence comes from Typopeltis vanoorti, assembly GCF_054136105.1. Taxonomy (NCBI): domain Eukaryota; kingdom Metazoa; phylum Arthropoda; class Arachnida; order Uropygi; family Thelyphonidae; genus Typopeltis; species Typopeltis vanoorti. The sequence goes on from NC_143552.1 coordinate 141,374,751, forward strand.
TCACCCTTAGAATACATTTAGACATTGCATCTACTACATAGTTTTTGAAAATCTCACAAGCTGCTACATTGATTTCTTTTCCAGCTAACTCCTCATTCAACGCTACACCTGCAAGCTGTCTCCTGATCTCTTCATAATCACCCCCCCTTGTAGTTCCACATATGCCCTTTTCTCCCATGGGTCCTCACACAGCTAGCAACCACCCAAGTAATCACCTCATGGTCACTCTCACCAATTGATGGATGATTTGAAACCTCATTTATAAATACATCCTCTGATGAGATGACCAAATCCAAGACCCTTAATCCTCGTGTGCTCTCTGTTACATACTATCTGAGATAGTTATCCCTCAAAAACTCAAGAAACTCATTTTCTTTACTTCCAGTTGCTATCTCATCATTCCAGTCTATATTGCCATAATTAAAATCACCCATAATGATCACCCTTTTCTTATTTGCTTGGCTAATTTGACTATACATTTCATTACCTGGTCCATGCACATTACCTGGTCTATAACAACATCCCACCAAGTATTTGATTTCATTCACCTCTATCTCACACCATACCGCTTCAAAACCACTGGCACTATTTCCGTCTTGCATCTTTACTTTGTATGGACATCTCTTTTTCTATCATCAATAGCACTGCCCCTTCCTTTTTACCCCTTCTATCCTCACGAAACACATCATACCCTTCCATCTCTATTTCTGTCAGGATGTTATCCTCTTCCAACCATGTCTCACCTGGTCATCCCATTCCTTCCCTGAGTACACATGATCTCACCTCCTCTTGGAACACCCACTTTTCTCACGCTGTGTACTCCTGTCCACCCTGAGCCTACCCGTTTCCCTGCTCCTCTTGCACACCCATTCTCTCATTTTCTATACTCATACCATTCACTTCCCCATTCATATCCACTTCTTCAATCTCTCCTGACTTACTCTCCTGCTCTTCCACATCACTCCCCTCGCAATCTGATTCATATAAATCCAAGCATTAATCTTACTGAGTTCGTCGGAATGAAAGAAAAGCTTTACATTTAAAAAAGCTTTAGAAAAAAAAACTTTCAACAGCTCTACCACACATCCGTGAAAAATGATAGGTATATGGGCAAAAATTATTATTATTATTATGACATGCACCTCCAAGGAGTTTAATGACTCATCGCAGGACACGCTACTCAGATATTTTAAATTATTGCAATCCTGCAATAATTTATATATATATTTATTTATATATTGTACTGTAAAATAGTTGTTCTCAGAAATGGCTTAGAACATTATATTCTGTTGTATGTAAATATAGAATAAATATATACATTTTTCTTTGCCCATTATTGAAATTTGACATATATACAGTATATAACCAAAGTTTTATTAAAATACTTACATTTTGCTAAAACATTTGGTGGATTTATTGCTTAGAGTACTGTTATTATCTAGTTGCTTCAGATGGCGCTTAAAAAGGGTCGCCATTTTGGAGTTTGATTTGCCGCTTCTTTGTGCTGGTAGTGTGTTCGGTGAATAGTATTATCTTATAGTCGTATTTGGATCGTAATCTCTGTGTGAATTTTCTTCTTTTACCGTAAGTAAAGTATAATAGTCATGTCTTATAAAGGAGGAAGTGGACAGAAAGTACAAAAGGTTATGGTTCAGCCCATTAACCTCATTTTTAGATACCTTCAAAATCGAGCAAGAATCCAAGTTTGGCTATACGAGAATGTTAATCTAAGAATAGAGGGACATATTATCGGATTTGATGAATATATGAATCTTGTTCTGGATGAAGCTGAAGAAATATATCTGAAGACGAAACAAAGGAAACCAATTGGCCGTGTCCTGTTGAAGGGCGAGAATATCACCCTCATTATGAGCACTCAGAGTTTGCCTGGATAAACATTCTACATATTGTTTGAGGCAATGTTATGCCAAATTAGTAGTTTTGATTCATTTTCTACTGTTCATGTCATATTCTTTTTACCATTTCATATGATCATGCCATATTTCTTTTCGTTCACTCATATTCATGTCATTTGTTTAACTCTGAATAAAAATTAGTCCCAAGTTTGTACTTTTCATGCTTCATTTTGGGCAAGTAACTCGAAGAACGGTTTATTTAATAACGGTATGGTATATTTGTATATTAAGCATTGGCTTGGAATCATTAATTTGTCGTTGCGTAAAATCTTACTCTACAGTTATGAAACTTCGATGGCACTTGCATCTCAGGTATGTTTAATTTGATCACTCAAGATTTTTTCCACGTAAAATTGATTGAATATAATATTTAATACCTTAGCGCTTTCAAAAAAAAAAAAAAGCTCCAAACAAGCAGATATTTCCACATTCCATTGAAAATTTCAGTTTTTAATATCTCTGAGGAGTAGCAGGCATTAAAGCATACTATCCAGAGGTGGTTGTAAATGCTTTATCTGTGAATGAGTTTAAGGGGAAGTATGACAGGTACTGTGTGAATAACGGTTAGTATGTCAATGTTGGGTCTCCTGCGATGAGTCTTTTGACTCCATGGAGGCACCTTACATAATGAATTTTTATTTTCATAGCATACTATAAATTTTTAATAACTAGAAAATGCGTTAAAAGAACTTTATTTGAAATTTCCTAGATTATTTTGAAAATTAATCTTGTGATGGCAAATGAGCTATGTCCATTTAAGTTTGAGGAGCTAGGGTTAATAGCGAGAGATTTTGAAAGTGTGGTGTGAAATAAACGTTACTGGAGAGAGAGATATTTAGTTAGCGTTTGTTACAGATATGGAAGTAATGGATGAGATGATGAATGTTCAGGCAAATTAGTTTTTAGCTAGTGCAAAAAATGAAGAATAATAATAAATATAAAATAAAATGTTATCTTAATGGGAGATTTTAGCTTTCCAAATATAAGCTGGAAGGAAGAAATAGCATATGGGAGAAAGGAAAGATAATTTCTTGAGTTCTTAAGGGATCCTAATCTTATATAATCAGTGATGAAGGCAACTTGTGGGCTAAATATGCTAGATTTGGTAATAATGTCTGATGATATAATTGTAGGCAACATATCAACTCTACCTGTTGGAGACAGTGATATAATCCTGACTGGGGAGGTGTGAAGATATGCAGAAATATCTGGAATAAGAGGGTATTTGTGGAACTAGGGAGAAGATTATGAAATGCTCAGAAGACATTGAAACAGTTTCTTGGGAAAAAGAACTTGAAAGAGAAGAGATTATTATGGTGTTGGCAATAGTTAAGAATTATTTGATGGCATCAATGGACTGTGTGCCTCAACATAAAAGGGATAGAATATCTGTTAAATGGGTGGGAAGAAAAACAGTTACATGAAATCTACAAAGTGCAGCTGGATGAGGAATAAGAAAGAAGCAAAACAGGCTAGGAAAAATCCTAGGTAGTTTTTCTGTTATGCAGGCTAGATATGGGAGGATAACTACTGAATCGAGATAATGTAAGAGTGAACAAGGAAGAAGTTATAGTGGAACTATTCACTGATTGTTTAGTTAAAACTTTTCATACTGATGATAATAATATTGCTCTAAGGAAACAGGAAGTAGAGGAATCAGTATCTTAACTCAGTCCCTTGAAGATGAATAAGGCAGAATCATCTTGATGTGAATAAGGTGATTGGACTGGATGGATTTCACACGTGTTCTGAAAGAATGTGCCAAGGAACTGTTTCCATCAACTTGGTCGTTTAATGGGAGTCTTAGATGTGGAATGAGTGGAAAAGAGGACAAAATTGTTCCCCTGCATAAAGTTACAGACCTGTTTGCATTTTTGGTGCAGTTGAGGTTTTGAAGAGATTGGTTAGGAATAGAATACAGGATGGGGTGGATAAAGAAAGGATTCTGTATAAAGGTCAACATGGGTTTGTTAAAGGGGTCTTGTTTCAGTAAGTTATTTTATAATAAGGCGAGTACAGTTGTAGATAGGGGTGATTCATATACAGTGATATTTCTAGATTTTGCAAAGGCATTGGACAGATTACCACATAATAAATTGTATTAACAATGGCAAATGGTTTTGGATAATTGGTTGATTGGATGAGAAACTAACTCCAAACAGATATCAAAGAGTTATTATGTATAGAGGAGCTGTCTGAGAATGAGTTACTGGTGGAGTCCCATAGGTGTCTGTACTTAAACCATAGTTGTTTAATCTGTTAGTGATATTGTAAGCAGGGGTGTAGTCGGGCCAGGGCGATGGTACTTTTTTAAAAGTATCAAAATTTTTAAATTCATTATAATAAATTATAAGAATTATAATAATGAGACTTATAATGCATTTCCAGCTTTCGGTCAAAAAATAGCAGCTTGCTGCTCTTCTCATTTTCGTTTCAGAAAACAAGGCAATCTCTCTCTCTCTCTGCCATATGGCCGTCACAATAATGCACTTCGTGCTGGATTTTTGTTTCCAAGGTAGAGCCCTGGTACTATTTCTTTTAGGACTACATCCCTGATTGTAAGTGGTTTATGAGTAGATATTCAGCTGTTTTCAGATGATGCAAAGTTGGGCAAAATTATTAGGATAACACTGATATACTGATGCTTTGGAGCAATTTGAATAGATTGGCTGTATATGCAAACAAGTGGGGGATGACAATTCAACACCAATGAATGTAAGGTTTTGCACTTGGGAACTTGGAAATGTAATGCTGTATATCACATTGGAGGCATGTATTACAGGAGGTGGAGGAAGCAAGAATTCTTGGGATTAATGGATAGAGAAGTTCCAGGGACATATTTCAAAAGTGATTAAAAAAAAGCACAAAGAGATGCCACTACTAAGGAGAACATTATTGGCCAGCAGAGATAAAGATGTGGTTATTTCACTGTACAAGGCTGATTTTATTATTATTTTTATTATGTTGTGCCCATACATGAGGTTGGTTGATCAACCTATAATATATTAGTACCATGTATGGGTAGTGGGTTGGAAAGGAGGAACTTGTTTACATTTGATTTAAACAACTGTAAATTGTATTCCTTGGAAACAGCAGGGGGCAAGACTGTTCCACAGTGCAGCAGTTCAGGGATGAGAGGAGGAAAAGAAACTTGTTCTGTTTGTTTCTAGGTGTACTGTGAAGAGATGTTGAGCAGCTGCACATGTTCCAATGAGCTTAGGACTGAATGGAGGAATTATTGTTGTTATTTCAGAGGAGCATTTCCCATGGAAATATTTGTAGAATATACATATGGCCGAAACCAACCGTCTATATGAAAGTGTGGGGAGTGAGTTGGTAAGAGATAGGTCATTGATAAATCTAATTGCTCTTCTCTGTATTGAGTATTCAATAGCTGGATGGATTTGTAATTTTGTATAATGTTAACAGCTGTTCAGGGATGAGGTAACGTCCTGAGCAAAAGAGAAACCCTAGTTTTTTTTGAAGCTGAGGATGCAATGGTTAGGATGTGTTTATGCCAGGAGAGGTTTGATATCAGGTTAATTCAAAGAAGAGATCACACACAGTAGTGATCAGTAGTCCAGATGTGATTAGATCACATCTGAACTACTGTGTACAGATTTGGTCACCTGTATTTCTAGGAGGGAAGTAAGCACTGTGAAAAGTTCAGAGGCGGCAGTATCGGGTTTGTGGAATGCTGAGTATGATGACAGGTTGAGAGAATGTACTTTGCAGGGTTTGATAAACAGACAGAGGAGGGGATTGATATGATTGACACATAAATTGAGAGGAGCTTACCAGGTAGATACTCAAGATCTTTTCAAAAGGTAGAAGGAGATAAGGGGATAAGGATAAGAGGTCATTCTTGGAAGTTGTATAAAGGTGTGGCTCATATAAGAGAGTGAGTCATGACTTTTTTTGCATGGATAGTGGTTGGTGAGTAGAATGTTTTACCAAATGAAGTGGTGAGTGTGTAAATGTTAAATCAATTTAAGATGAGGTATGATAGATATTGTAATAATAATAATAATAATAATAATAATAATCGCATTCACAGAACATGGAAAAATTTGTCCTCCCCTCCCAAAAAAAAAAAAAACTTAATGATTGCCATCAAGCATTATTTTATGGCTTATTTATTTATTCCTTTCCTCCAACTTATTGAAGGATGTAATCCGAACTCATGAAGAATTCATTCAAAAAATGAGAGATGCAGTGAATTAATAAAGTTAAGAATGAGTTTCTTTAGCAATTTTTATTTATTTATTCGTATGGAGTTCTCCCTTTTTCTCCCCCGTCCCTATTGGGGCGAGTCGAGTCCCCTCATGGGGGGGTTAAGTATTTATGGCTGTAGATCCATGTGTGCTCACGGGGCTGGTTTGCCTGCTTGCAGGATGAAAAACGGCAGATAAACTGGCAGAAAAAAGCCCTACTGCCCAAGACCGGCTAACTTGGCTATGCCTGATGAAGATCCTCAAATTCCTCACATCTTCGGCGGGAATCGAACCTGGGACACTCCTTCCCCAGTCACGTGGTTGCGAAGTGCACAGCCACTAGGCTAACTGTGCTGACTCTTGGTGAAGGCAGCATATGACAAATGTAACACACAAAAAAAAAAAAAAAAAAATACAAGCCAAGCCCTATTGTTTAATATCTTTCAAAGAAATCATTACAATATCAATTGTGCAGATTAATGAAATAGCTTTGCTTGAAGGTATACCATTGCTAAGTTGGATTAAAGTGATTATATTAAGATGTTGTTTTTTTGTTTTCTTTCTCCCTTCATCCCTTCTTATAGAGATGGAAACAATTAAGAAATTACCGTTTTTTTAATGTTTTATTACTATTTACGTAATTATCAGTAATCATATTTTTCATTTGTATTAGGAAATTCATTTGGCTAAATGTATTTTTTTTTGTCCTTGATTTGAGGTAGGGAAAATTGCATTTTTTAATTTATCCCATACACAAAAGGTAGGAAAAAAACAATAAGCACAGCATTGTGGCATTGCAATATGTGGGATACATTGGAAAAGAAAAGAAAAATATAGGTATTTTTTCTGGGAAAACTCCCATGTTAGGGTATGTGTGAATTTTCTTCTATTATGCTACATATTTGTCTCTAAAAATACATCTGCAATGCCCTAAAAATTCTTGAGCAAAAAGCCAATGACATTAAAAAAGGGGCACTCCTAAACAGAAGCAGACAAAATAGCCATAAAAATAATAGGAAAAGAAAAAGTTTGTTGACATTTTTCTTGAATAATTGGAGGTTGTACTTGTTTGAGAACATTTCACGAGATAGGCTGGAACTGGAAACAGTTCCAGCCTTTCTTGTGTACAGTATCATTTATAACCACTCACAGTTTGGCAGCAGCAATCACTATTGCTGCTGTCAAACTGTGACTAGTTATTATTTTTGACCCTCTTTTCACCAGAATTGTGCCCTTGCCACTTTAGATAACAGCAATAGCATAAGTTGGTTATGTAGGCATCAGCAGTAGAGACTTTTCTACATTAGGAACCATGGACAGAGTGCTTTATTTGGGAGAGGCACAAGACAGATGAACTAAAAGTATGGAAATATTTGATTCAATACTAAATTATAAATGATACTGTACATTGCATATTATCTGACTCGTGTAATACAAACTGTCATCTACAACTGGTTTGCAGTAAAATCAAAGAAAGTATCACAGAAAGGCCATTTGTTCAAGTAGGGAGTATTGCTTGGTAATGCACCTGTGATATTAAAAGTGATCTGTTGATTGATTGCTTGATAGGAGGAAATGCAGAAACAAGACATAAGTAAACAGGTTGTTGAGAGTTTTTTCACTTGGTTATAAATTTGAGGATTAAAGGATTAAACAAGAATATAATTTCTTAGATACTAAGCCCTCAATTTGAAGTTGTCAGTCTCTACATATAAGTAATCTGCTGTAAATATAAAGTTTGGGAAACATTGCACTAATGTTATAAAATATATATAGAGTTAATTGCTGTGCAGTTTTACAACTTTTCATTTGTGGATTATAGTAAAAAAATTTAAAAAATCCTCAAATGTTATGAATTTTAACAACCAACATTTGTTACTTTACGTAGATACCATATCAGCTTTTGATAGTATACAAAGAAAAGGTGCAGCTTCAAACTGAGCTGTTGTAAAGAAAATCATTCAGTATCTCTATTCCCCACCACTTGCAAAGCAGACTAGCTTAAGAACATGGAATTAGGTCTTATCTTATTTGCCTTAATCTAATACTGAATATTATTAAATGCATACTGATTGATCTAGTGAATTACAATGTGAAATGTGTCAAGGTGGAATCTTATCTGTGTGCCTGTTTCAAGCATTTATCTAAAACATGACAGTAGGGAGGTACTGCAGTAAGTCCTTGTGACCCTAAGCATAATGATTTGACATTTGTTGAAGTTGTCATCAACACTTGTCAAGAAGAATTTGCTGATGACGGAAATCAGATTATTGAATGTCTGATTAGTGCTAGTAATCAGACATAGAGTATGAGCACCATATTTAGCTCATCACAGAGGCCTTGAAACAATTAGTACAGTTGAAAGTTAACATTTTCATTGCCAAGCTGAAACTTTGAATTTCGTGTGGTGGCCAAATTTTTTTTTTTTATTTATTTAGTTAGCGACGTCCACGCGATAACGCGTGATCAGCCGTTTGGTGAGAACTCGCATCGCGTGATTGCGCGATATCATTCATTGCCAAGCTGAAAATTGGAATTTCGTGTGGTGGCCAACTTTTTTATTATTTTTTTATTTAGTTAACGACGTCCACACGGTAACGCGTGATCGGCCGTTTGGTGAGAACTCGCATCGCGCGATATCGCGTGTTTGGCAATGAACATGTTAAACTATAATTCACCACAATCTGCTACCTTTCTTTTTTTCCCATCAGTCCCACACATGAAAAAAAGAATGCTATAATCCAGTGTTGTAGGCTTTTGCTAGTTCATACTACACACTTGAGCAGATAATTTGCTTTCAGATTGTCTTTATATTATTGCAGGGTAGTACAACAAGTTTAAAATACCAAACAAATTGAATGCATTTAAATTACACATCATCATCAGGTTCTGCATCTATCATAATAATTGCATCAGTAATGCAGAAATTTGGCAGTAGGTCATTTGCAATGATAGTCTTAAAATATGGTTGTGGAAATGGTTAGAATCAGAGCTGGCTTAACACGGTAAGCAGGTGATGTGTCGCATTGGGGCGCTGAAGTGAGTAGATAAAAAAATAAAAACATATTTTAATATTGGTATAAATACTCCAACATTGAGCAAAAACAGCAAATTGCTTTTTGGTATGCATAGTAGAAAGCTGGCAGAAGCACTAGACAAGTCGGGCATTTGCCCGAGGCGTTGTGTTGTTACTGGGGTGCCTTACGCTACCGACTTTGTTTTTAACATGCAGTGCACATTTGCCAGTTAGGACGTGAGGCTTAAACTTAAAATTCACCCTCAACTTAAAATTACATTGGGGTGCCAGTACCCCGTAGCTAGTTTGAGTGTCCCAGCTTAAAATTAAAACCAGCTCACTTGGTTAGCTGGTTTTAATTTTAGGTCACTTGGCCTAATTAAGCTGGAAATTTCATAAAAAATGTTTTATTTTATTAACTATTGTAACCTGAGACCAGTTGTACATGAATTGTGGCTAAAAATATTAGCTAATGCTGTTCAAAATGCTGTTTAATTGCTTATGAAGCTAACCATCCCCATGGCAAATGGATGATACATCTCAATATCTTTTATGCAGTATTTTCTGTTGCTAGTCTTATCTTTAGACAATAAAATACTTAGATTGGTAGCAGCTGATATTCAAAGCTATTCAGAAACAATAGCTGTATATTAAAGTTGACTAGTTAAATTTCTTTTTTTTTATAAAAGAAAAAGGGATGTAGCAACTGTGTAAGCTTTGGAACATTTTTTTTAGAACAAAGCATATACAGTACTACATATAACATGAATTGGTGTTCAGATAATACTTACCTTGGCCAACAGTCATTCTCTTGAATCTATATCCTTCTGACTTAGTCAATTATATTCAAAAATATAGTTTAGGACAAATTTTCAAACTCAACCCTGTTGTCAAATATTTGACAGTTATGTATGTGTGTGTGTGTGTATATATATATATGATTATTAGCTATATTTACTTGGTATGTAGATATGTTCATATTATTTACTGACTGAATTCCGAAAATTAGAAAAACAAATTAATTTAACACACAATATGTCTTGTCGGAATGCCGATTTCTTCAGACGTGGGAACATTAAAGCAAACATAAAAAACACCGTAAAGAAATATTGTACCACTACAATAACACAGACTATGAGCTGGAATTAAGTTTGAACTGAAGCTACATTCCGGGCTAAAGTTCCATTGTTAGGCATATGCGAGTGTGACTTCACGAGTGCGCAAGTATCTGATAGCAGATCTATACGAGTCTGGTAGACTATAAGGTTACTGTTTATGTGAGAAGAGCCTAGGATAATTTCTTTGGATTCAACTATGCGGCATTCTACTCTATCGTGGCATATATGAATGTTTGATGTTGTATCCCAGTCTATTTCGTGTTGGCAGCCTTAATTGTGTTCACTGAGAGCAGGACATGGCTTGAGAGGGCGCTGATCTGGCTCTACTATAAGTGATGTCTTTCTGATGTTCTTCGAGACGCAGTAGGATGGACTTCTCGGTTTGGCCGTAATATGGTTTCCCACAGTCACATGTCACATATGATTTTATATACACCTGGAAACTGAAGAAGGTTGTGAGCCTGTTTTGGTTGCCTTAGAATTGATCTGAGTTTAGGAAGAGTGGAAAAGCATGTTTTTATATTAATTTTTTTCAAAATTCTTCTTAGTTTCCGGGAGAGCAAGCTGATCTACAGTAAAGATATATATATAACCTTTGGGGTTGTCCTGTGTCTCTGTGTTTTTTTTTTTGAGGATGGTGGTATTGTTGTTTATTGATAGTTTTTGAAGAGTAGCCATTATTTGTGAAGGTTCTTTTGAGATGATGTAGTTAATTTTTCAGCTCATCTGACAATATAGACCTGGCACGATGAGCCAGAGTGGAGATGATACCTAACTTCTGTGCTGCGTAGTGGTGTGAGGATGCATTCATCTATCCGTGTGCATTGATTTTCTGAAGATAAAGATTTTTAAGGAGTCAGATATCTTAGTAAGCTTGATGTAAAAACAGCAGAGAACAATTTTCTTCAATTTCGATAGTAAACTCAATGTCTGCGTGGAAGTCGTTTAAGTGATTTAAAAAAAAATCGAAGATTATTTATACCGTATCCCCAAATAAGGAATATGTCATCCACGTAATGGAGCCAGATTTTAGGTTAAGTGTTGCAGTAGAGATGGCCTTTTCTTCGAAATCCTCGAAAAAAATGTTGGCTAGCATTGGAGATGGGGCTGCCCATTGCTAATCCCTTATTTTGTTTATAAATTTTTTCTAAATCTAGCTCTGTTACGTGGATGACATATTCCTTATCTGGGAATATAGTATAGATAATCTTCACATTTTTTTAAATCACTTAAACAATTTCCACTCAGATATCAAGTTTACCATCGAAAGTGAAGAAAATGGATCTCTGCTGTTTTTAGACATCAAGCTTACTAAGATGTCTGACTCTTTAAAAATCTCAATCTTCAGAAAATCAACACACATGATAGATACCTGCATGCGTCCTTGCACTACTATCCAGCACAGAAGTTAGGTATCATCTCCACTCTGGCTCATCGTGCCAGGTCTATATTATCAGATGAGAGGAACTGAAAAATGAACTACAACATCTCAAAAGAACCTTCACAAATAATGGTTACTCTTTGAAAACTATCAATAAACAACTATACCGCCATCCTTAAAACAACACAGAGACACAGGACAACCCCAAGGGTTATATCTCTTTACCATACATCAGCTCGCTCTCCTGGAAACTAAGAAGAATTTTGAAAAAATTTAATATAAAAACGTGCTTTTCCACTCTTCCTAAACTCATATCAATTCTAAGCCAAGCAAAACAGGCTCACAACCATCTTCAGTTTCGAGGTGTATATAAAATCATATATGACTGTGGAAAACCATATTATGGCCAAACTGAGAAGTCCATTCTCCTGCGTCTCGAAGAACATCAGAGAGACATCGCTTATATTAGAACCAGAGCAAGTGCCCTGTCAAGCCATGTCCTGTTCTCAGCAAACACAAATAATGAAGGCCGCCAACATGAAATAGACTGGAATACAACATCAAACATTCATATATGCCACAATGAAGTAGAAAGCTGCATAGTTGAATCCAAAGAAATTATCCTAGACTCTTCCAGACTCGCATATCTCTGCTATCAGATACTGGCGCACTCGTAAAGTCACATGCTAACATATGCCTAACAATGGAAGTTTAGCCCTGACTGTAGCTTCAGTTCAAACTTAATTCCAGCTCATAGCCTTTTTTTTTTGTAGTAGTATAATGATTCTTTACGGTGTTTTTTATGTTTGCTTTTAATGTTCTCACATCTGAAGTCGGCATTCTGATGAAAACGTGTGCTAAATTAAATTAATTTGTTTTTCTAATTCTTGGAATTCAGTCAGTAAATAACATGAACACATATATGCATAAAAATGCAGATTCATCAGCATTATTAATTAGCACACATATCCTGTGTATTGCAAATATGAGTTTTTATTTTCATTCTTTCTTTTCTCTCACATTTTATCTTCAAAAAAAAAAGAGCAAATTTTTAAATGTCAGCTATACTAAAATTCTGTCCCAAAACATTAAGTATATTTTGAAAACTGAAGTGCAGTATTCATTGTACCAAATAGATTTTGATCAGTGTACAACCAAAAAATATTTTTAAATGAGTGCTTGCCTATTAAAAGTAGAACTATTTTATGTTATGATTTCGTTGTATAAGGCCTTGATCAGGCCTCATGGATTATTGTGCACAGATTTGGTCGGCGGGTTTTCATGGTGACAAGGATATGTTGGAAAGGGTACAGAGAAGATTCACAAAGTAGTCAGTGGTCTTTGGAATGTGGAGTACGAGGACAGATTGAGAGAAAATAAGTTGCTGAGCCTCGTGAATAGGAGGAAGAGGGGGGGGGATGTGATTGAGACATATAAGCTGGTCGGGGGTTGTTATCAGGTAGACATGGAAGAGATTTTTCATAGAATGGGAGAGTGAAGTAGAACAAAAGGCCATTGCTGGAAACTGTATAAGCAGTGTGTGAGCAAAGGAGTGAGAAGCAGGTTCTTTGCATGGAGGGTGGTTGGTGAGTGGAATGCATTGCCTGAGTGTGTTGTGGATGTGGACACATTGAATCAGTTTGACTCAGTTGGATAAGCATTGTATGTAATAGTGAGTACCAACCACGATGAGTCTCAAACTCCATGGAGGTCAAATGTTACTAATTATTAGTCACGTTTTAAGATAGTCATTTTTTTTTTTTTTTTTTTTTTTTGTGACTCACATGTACAAAAGGTTGTAAGCCTATACATTAGTACCATGGATGGGTTAAGGATTTTTTGTATTTATATATATAATCATTATTCATTTTACCTAGTCCAGAAACCTTGCTCTAGTGACCAAACGTGGAACTTTATTTCTTTTTTCAAACTACTTCAGTCTCCTCCAATAAGTGGGACAGTGTGGTCTCATACTGGATGACGAATTCACAAATATCCATGTCCAATATGAGATTTGAACCCAAAGCCTGTTGGAGACTGGATATGCTAACCACCCCACCAGTCAGATGCTGGCATCAAATACATGATTGAATTTCAATCTTGGTTAATAATACTTGGTTACTGGAGAAGTACGCTATAGAGCAGGGGGTGTCAAACTTGTGACCCACGACACCTCAAGGAAAGATAAAAAAAAAAAAAAGGATGGTTGCTTTTTATAATTATTATTATTGTTGTTCCGGGAAACTCCAAGGAGTCGACAGACTCATCGAGGGAGGCCCTAACATCATGTCAAGAACAACTATTCAACATTCACACAGTATCTATCATACCTTGCCTTGAACTCATTCACGGTCGTAGCACCCACAACAGACTCTGGAAGCTTATTCCACTCATTTACCACTCTCCAAGTAAAGAACCTAGCTCTAACACCCTTGTCAACCACGCTCTTGCCCAGCTTCCATGCATGGCCCCTAGTCCTCCCACCACCAGTCATATTTTCAAAAATATCTTCTGGATCAATCTTATAAAAACCCTTCAGTAATTTGAATGTCTCAATCATATCACCCCTCCTTCGCCTATCGTCCAATTTCTGCAACCCACAAATCTTCAACCTATTCTCATAAGGTTCATTCCACAGACCTGCTATCATCTTGGTCACTCGTCTCTGGACCCTCTCCACTTCCTCCCCATCATGAAGAAACCCTGGTGCCCATAGCTGGGCACAGAAGTCCAGATGGGGTCTTATCAAGGCTCGATACAGAGGAACAACAACTTGTTCGTCTTTTTCAGAAGCCAAGTGATTTGGTGAGCTGTTTTAGTTACTTTTGCAATGTGCCCCCTAAACTTCAACTCCCTATCCACCAACACTCCCAAATCCCTGGCCTCATCAATCTCCTGGAGTATGATTCCACCAATGCGATATACTGCTGCTATTCTTTTCACCCCAAAGTGCATAACCTTACACTTTGCCACATTAAATTGACATCCATTTTTCCTAGCCCAGTCCTCCAAACTATCCAAATCATCCTGTAAAATTTTGACATCCTGTGCACTCACAATTGCTCTACCCAACTTTGCATCATCAGCAAACAAGTGAACACTTCCTCTCAGATCCTTTCCAATATCATTGATGAACAAATTGAAAAGCAGTGGTCCAAGAACAGAGCCCTGTGGCACTCCACTAGTCACAAGACGTCTTTTAGACTCCACTCCTGAATAAACCACTCTTTGATATCTCTCCTTCAACCACCCTCTTATCCATCTCACCAACCCTATATCTATACCCATCTGCTCCAGTTTAATATATAAGTATTGATTTAAATGTTTGATTTATTTGTTTTAGTACAACATTTATAGTTATAATATGGATGTAATGACCTGCTATAATATAATTGCAATGATAAAAATTTACTTAAAGAGCCAATAGGCTTCATTTCGGCAATGTAACATTATTTCAAAACCGAACAAGAAACTCAAAGATCGGAATCAAAGAGTTTCGTGCCGAATATAGTAAACTATAAAAGTATCGGCAGATACTAGCATGAGCTAAAGCATGTAGTACAAACTATGACAACTCGTAGCAAAGGTGGGTAAAGATCTGATCACTATTCTTAGTATTTCCCATAATGTAAAACACATCTATCAGGCTGTGGAAGGTGAAATGGTGCCTGGCATTTGTCGCCATTGTAGTACCAATCGTAATGTGGACAAGGTTATGGCCTCGATTATTAAGAGAAGCTGACATATGTGATATACAGTAATCTCTCATTTATCTGACCCTTCAATTCTGATAATTATCAGAATGGCAAGTTTGGATAATTGAAGTACTAATACATGGTGCTCTACAGAGTTGACATGCAAGAGTCATTGTTTTGAAGGTCATATAAATAATAGATTACTGCATTTGTAGGGAGAGCTGGTTAAGAAAAAAAAATGTAGGTGTTGGAAGAGCAGGGGATTATCTGATATTCTAATGATAAATGGAAAATTTTGTGTGTGTTAAATTATTACTAACAGCAGATGCACTGGCATATTTTCAGTTAGATTAGTGAAATTAAAGAAATGAAATCTCCAAGAAAGATAATTTCACCATTTAGTCTGCAGGAAATTAAGTTTTGAAGATAACAAAGAAGTCAATAGTTATCAGAATTTGAAGAGCACTAGAGATGACAAATGAATGAAGTAAAGTGTGTCGAGGAAACTTAGAGATGGAGCAGATCAGAAAGATGGGACTCTTAAATTTGGTGTTCTCTATCATGAATTAAGATCCGATATAGGCACAAGTACCACCTTTGTGAGAGGTAGACAGTTGTTGAGGTTCTGTGAGAAATATCAGTTTACATCATTCATGTTTGTGTTATGGCTATGAATATGGTGAAGTGAAAATTGATGTGCTTTTTTTCATATGGATTTTAAGTTGAATTTTTGTGTTTCATTTTTTTCTCAGTTTACTGTATATATGTGTGTGTGTGTATATATATATATATATATACAGGGTGTTCGGGATAAATTTGACATATTTATAATTAATTATATTTTTCCGTAAGTTACATGTATTAACACACACTTCTCTTCATTTAAAAGTTTGGACCCTTCTTCATTCATATACAAGATGTCAGAAAGGATGGATAGCTGGAACCCACCTGAATCATGGAAGAGAATAACTTGTATCATGATGATTCGTGCCCGCCATCAAAATAAGGATATTACGACTGCTGCCCAATGCTCCCTGAATACAGTAAAAACAATCAGGCATGAACTAGAGACTTGCAATGGTGACTACGAGGATGTAGCAAGAAGAAAGATCCCTAGCAGACGATCTGATTGCGTTCGTACAGCAGAATTCCTCGCAAATCTGCAGGAACAGGTGTTGAAGAACCCTGACATTGGAATTCGGGCTTTGTTCGTGGAGTTGCTAACTGTAGTCAAGCCCTGGATAACAAGGGTAGCCAATGGTAGGCCGTATGTATGGCAGCAGGATTCGGCCCCTTGCCACACCTCTGGGAAAAGTCAAAAATGGTTGTCTGAAAATTTCTACGACTTCACCAGTCCAAATGTTTGGCCTCCAAACTCCCCAGACCTTAACCCCATGGATTATTTTGTATGGGGCGCAGTTGAAAAAGACACCAATCGCACTTCCAGTAATACAAAAGCCCAGTTAATGGATAAAATTAAAACAGTTTTTGCGGCCCTTCCCAGGGAGACTGTAGCATCAGCTTGTTCGAGGTTCCGAAGCAGAATTGAAGCTGTGATCGATGCTAATGGTGGTTATTTTGAGTAAATCTTGTTGATAGTATTGTAATTAACTCTGCCTGTAATGTTTTTTTGTCAATTCATTAAATTTAATAGATACAAAGAAGATTTTCTTTTTCCTTACGAAACTGTCAAATTTATCCCGAACACCCTGTATATATCTATATATATCTATCAATCATCATCATCAGCCATTGACAATCCACTGCTGGATGAATAATAATAAATTTAGTTTAATCCTTTATCCAAGCGTAAGCAAACAAGTTTGTGCCTGAAAATATCTTCTGGACTGAGGTAAGGTGGTGCAACACCAGGCAACTCCGAGCAAAGGTGGACCAAGCTCTCATCACTCCTTGTCTCAGTATCTCCTATAATGCAAAGCACATCTCCTTGCGGACATGTATACTACTATGCATTAAGGGAAGGGTCACTACCCAGACCGGTTTCGACCTTTATTGAGGTCTCGTCAGTGGGAGGCAGACCCAAACATGGAGATACTAGGGCAGAAGCAATAGGAGAGGTCATAACCTATACAAGTTGCCAACAGGTGTACCAAGGCCTTTCCAAGATTACTCCAAAACTGTGTGTCCATGGCTCTCCTTTTCCATGTCACTCCTGCAAATCTGATATCATCAATCTACTATGATTTAGGTCAGCATCGTGGTCGTTTTTCCTCTCGTGGAATTCAATTCAGTATTTTTTTGTCTATCATTGATCTTGTCTTCGCGCAATATGCCCCATCCCATTGCTACTTCAGATGTTTCACCCTTCCTATGTTGTCAGAGACCTTAGTTTGATTTCTTATCCAAGGTGTGTGTGTATATACACACCATATTTCATGATTGATGATGATTTACTCTTTTGATTTATTTTCAGAATGAATTAAAGAACAGGGGAATATAGTGTTAGGGATGAAAGAGTTGCAGAAATGCATCTCATGGTTGGACCAAACAGTCTCCTGTCCATGCACAGTCTTAACAGAAGTTCTTATATACTATATTTCCTTATCCAGGTAGAACTGAGAATGGATGACAGCAGAGTTTTCTGCTAGTTGGATGGAATACCTGGATATTGCTAAGTTTTTTGACTAAGTGGTTTATGTTTGAGCAGGATAAAACTGAATTTCTAAAAAAGAGTGTGTAAGAAAGTTTTAAAATGAATCAAAGTTGAGCAGCTTTCAGAGGTGAACTGCAGCTTCTAGAGCTTCTCTAAAAATCAGCTGTGTGTATAAATGAGAGTTTATGAAATAGACAATATTCTTATCTTACCCTTTTTTCAGTGCGAATTTTGGCATTTAATTGATCTTCAGCTCTTGTACATGCTATCTGATCCAGCATGTTTTTAGTTAAATCTTTTGACCATACTAATTCTGCTCAGCTTTCTATGCTCTACCATATCAGTTGCTTTTGCTGTAATTTGTAAAACATAGACTTTTGAATTGAGCTCTACATTCTCTCCCCCCCTCATTTGGAATAGGAAAAATTAAATGTGATTTGGCATAAAATTATATTTTATGCCAAATAAGCAACTGATGTTTGCACATTGAAGCTTTAAATGTTTGAAAGATGTTAGAGAGCTTATGAAATTCAACATGAAATGTTGAATATGTAACAGTGATGAGAAACAAACAGTTCAGATGCTTTGATCTGTTTGTTTCTCATTGTCACATATTCAAAGATATTGCCAGAGTTCACATCATAACTTTATTTTTTATGGTAGTTCCACTGATGAAAATTTGAAACTAACCTAAGGGTTTATCTTCAAGTACCCTACTCTAGGAAATCAACTTGGTGTTTTTTAAAGCCATTTAACAGTCTCTAAGCCTTTGGTTTCTGACTTGTCTTTTTTACATGCAGTTCTATTGAGAACATGCTTCAAGGGCATGTCAAACTCACTGCAGTGGCCAGAACTTCACCCATTCAAGAGTATAGTGGTAAAGTGGTTCTACAAGCCATCTGTTAGATAGTACATAAGAATGAACCTGGTACCAACAAATTAGGGGGCTTTCTAACCAGCTAGAAAATTTTCCTCATTGTCACTTATGCAGTTAGATTGTTCTAGAGTATGGTGTATGAAGTGAGAGAGAGAGCATGCTGAAACCACACAGACAGGAAATTGAGGTCTCTCTAAGTGGGAATATTAATGTCATTTACCTCCCACTATGTTCACACTCGATATTTAACACACTTCTTCCCCATTAGTCATGAATAGGACTCAATTTAAACATTTTTTTTTAACATTAAGAAAACAAGAATATGCATCATATAAAGGACCATTCTACTAACAAAAACTAATGTAACAAATTACATTTTCAAAAATATCAATGTTATTTTTACTGTTCATGTTCTTATTGACTTTTTGGAATGGTTTTCACACAAAGGAAATATCTATAAACAACAATACAGCATCAGTAATCCCTTTATGGAACATCTATTTATTTATTGGGACATTATTAAAAGAGTTGAGTCGTGGATCTTGATGAGTTCATTTTTTTTTTTCTTACTGAGTAGGATCCTACATAATTTCCCATGACCTGGTTGTGAAAGACAAAGAAATATAGTTATTCCAGAGAAAATTTCCCACAAAAATATCAGAAATATCCATAAAAACAAAGATAAAACTATAAAAACCCCCCTAAAACATAATTCACACAAATTACCACTTCAACATTTGTAGCCTCAATACTAACAACACATGATGGTCATCACCAGGGATGGCTTGTGTATAGGCACTATGGAACTGCAGCACCCCAATTTTTCTCGATAGATATATAAATATATTAATCAATTTATTTATATTTGCTTGTAATATTTAATTTTATCATCAACAATCCTATACAATTCTCTTATTTTGTATAAAAAATTATAAAAATCCATCTTGTAGCACTTAGGAGGGCGAAGGACGCTAGCAGCACTGTTTACTGCAGTGTCATATTGCTACGTGCGCAAGCATATGCACATCATAGTGAGATGCGAGCTATTAGCGTAATGCAGCACTGTCCGTCGCACCGTTCCACTTTTGTTTGTATGCAGTTTGTGCCAGGAGTAGTGTTCATAGTGCTTATCGTGTTTACTCCATCTCTGTAAATATTTGGACATTACAATTAAAGGATTTAATTATAATGTCCAAAAATTGTAAATCCATTCCTTTAATTACAATTAAAGGAATGAATTTCATTTTTAAGTAATTTTGAATTATACCAAAATATAATTTTATCGATAATAAACAATATTTTTTCATGTTTAATTTTTTTTTAATTTTTACCATAATTTTGATATTTTATTCAAACACATATACACTACTTACAGTGTGTATGTGTATTTCGAAAGTTGCAGCACCCTCGCGATTTGAAGCCACGAGCTGCCACTGGTCACCACTCAATCAACTTGTTATTAGTAACCTCGACTATCCCAACTCTGACCTAACCTTACATAATTCTTCCTGGTGTAAGGGTGGGATATGTATTCATCAGATCTGACATGCCATGTCAAAGGGAAGTCAAACCTAAAACCCTCTTTTTTGGTTCTGCACTGGCTCAATATATTTTCATTACATTTTGTAGCATTTATCTGCTGTCTTTATCATTCTCCAAATTTGGATAACTTCAGCCTCTTTAATTATCTCTCTCTTCAGCTTAATTTTCTGCACTCTGGATAATAATGCTGTCTTCCTTGGGAACTTAAATGTCAACAACTCTACTTCCCTTTTCCAACTTCAGCTGGCAGAGATGCGGAGTATTAGCTGTTCAGCAATGATCACAAACTTGCATGTCTGTTCACCAGTATACCAGATAATCCTTATCATCCTGTCAACACTTAAGATACACTAGATGTTGGTTTCCCTTTTGGTAATGCAGCATAATCATCTAAATTTGCCTTACTATGGAGAGTTCTTCACCAAGCAATTCTGTCTCATCCTTTAGTAATTACAATGGTGCTTTATTGGGTCCCCTCTGTGATTTATATTCATTTTCAATGGGATTACTGTTTAAATTTCAATAATTCAAATATAAAAAAAATACAGCCTATTAGAGATGGCTTGAGAACAAAATTCTAAATTCACACTCCACCAAAAAAAATTGAAAGGGCAAAATGCAGAATTGCCTTCTGTTCAAAATAGACCAAGTTCTCTGGATCCTTCCTGCACTATTAGGTACAACTTTTGCGTTTTCCACATCCAGACAGTACCATTTAACATCGCCCAAAGAGAAACAGCTGGACCCCTCCGAAATATTCTTTCACTCATGCATAGGCTATTATTATTATTATATGAGCATCTCCATGGAGTCAGAAGACTCATTATCGGAGACCCAAACTATCCACACAATATCTATCATACCTCTTCTTGAACTCATTTACAGACAAACAACTCACAACTGAGACAGACAATGCATTCCACTCATTCACCACCCTCCAGGTGAAAAACCTCATTCTCACACCCTTGTTAATCACACTTTTCCTTAATTTCCAAGGGATGACCGATTGTTCTTCCACCACTATTCCACTGCTGAAATATTTCTCCTGCATCAATCTTATAAAACCTATTAGTAATTTAAATGTTTCTATCATATCCCCTCTTCTCCGCCTATCAATGAAATCCACAATCTATCAATATAGGGAGCCTTCCTTACACCACTCACCAACTTGGTCACTTGCCTCTGAATATTTTCTATCACTTCATCAACAAGGAATCCAGGCGAACAGACCTCAGCATTGCAATCCAAATGTGTACATATCACATATCAGTGTACACATCTGGATTATATCAATGGACACATCTTGTTGCTTCTCAAATTCTTCCCAATGTCATTAATGTACATAAGAGGGTGGTCTGAAAAGTTCTTGACCTAACAATGAAAAAACGAATTTATAATTTAAAAATTATTTTTATTTTTCAACATAATCTCCCTTAAGACTAATACATTTATCCTAGCGCCATTATCCTGTCCCTGTAGTGGTCTCAGTAAGATCTACAAAATACCCCCTCTACAGCTGCAGTCATCTCTTGATTCGAAGAAAAACGCTGACCAGCGAGAAAGATTTTTAGTTTTGGGAAGAGATAGAAGTCAGAAGGAGCCAAGTCTGGGGAATAGGGTGGATGGTCCAACAATTCATAGAGTGCAGATCCCTTAATTTTCCCATTGCCAAAACACTTGTGAGCAGGTGGATTGTCCTGATGAAAGATGATTTTTTTCTTCTGCAAACCAGGTCTTTTCTCACGAATTTTTTCGTCTAGTCTGGTTAAAAGATCGGAATAATATTCCCCGGTTATTGTTTTACCCTCTTCAAGATAAGTAATAAACAAAATGATTTTAGCATCCCAAAACACACCGATGCCATGACCTTGTCTTCTTTGGTGCTGAACAACTGGCTTCTGTCCACTGTTTTGACTGATGTTTTCTAATGTGTAATGGTGAATCAAACTCTCATCCATAGTAACAAATGGACGCACAAAATCTGTTTTATTCTTGTTGAAATGCTCCAAGCACTGTCAGAGATTTTCATGCGAGTGTGTTTTTGATCTACTGTGAGCAAGCATGACACCCATCTTGCGCAAAGCTTTTTCATTTGCAATTCTTCATGAAAATATATCCTATGTTCTTTTGAAATCCCTATAGTCTCAGCAATTTCACGCACTCACTCGCCGGTCATCCAATACCATATCGTGCACTTGATCAATGATTTCTGGTGTTTTTACACTTTTTGGGCGTCCTTCACATGGATCATCTTCAAGGCTGGTACGGCCACGTTTACACTCTGTAGCCTATTTCTTAATTGTCGAAAACCAAGAAGAGTGCCGTAAACTTTTGTGAACTTCGAATGAATTTCTTTTGGTGTTAAACCGCCTTTTACAAAGAATTTTATAACATGATATCAGTTCTATCCATTTCAAGGGATACAGACAACTCCTTTGCTTCAGACAGCTGTATAAAACAAAGTACTTGATAGAATGACTTGCAATCTTGAAATTTCACATGGATGCTTATGACAGACTTACCAATTTAGAAAAAACAATCTTGCCGACAACTTTTCAGACCTCCCCGTATTTAATAACAGTGGATCAAAGATTGATCCTTGTGGTACACCACTGGTTAACTTAAATCTTGGACATTCACATCCCCCATATACCACTTTTTTTTATCTCTCCCTCAGCTATTCTCTTATCCAAGCCAAGTTTCCATATCGAATCCCATATTTTCCAATTTATGTAATTTATCAGTATTCCATGCTGTATTATGGCAAAAGCCTAAGCAAAATCCAAAAGGATCATGGTGTATCCATTCCACTTGTCTAGTTCAATGGGAACATTATTATAGAATGTGAGCAAGTTGCTAAAATATGACCCTCCGTTAGTAAACCCATGCAGTTCATTGCAATGTAGAGATTCTTTGTTAATTTATTTCTGAATGGTAACCCTAATCAACTTTTCCAAAATTTTCATCACAACTCCAGAGATGCTAATAGGTCGATAGTGGGATACGTCACTTTTTGCACAATCTTTGTTTAATGGGATTACCATGCATTCGTTCCTCTCAATGGAATTCTCTCTGTTCTGGGCCTAAAATTATAATTGAGTCAGGGGAATAGCCAGTTCACCTAAACTCTCGTTTAGCATCCATGTCGATATTGCATCAGACCCTATTGTCGAAATTTCAGTTTGAGCAACCTGATACATCTAAGTTTCTTCATCCAGTGAAGAGATAACAGGAAGCGCAATGTTGCATACACCATGTTGATAGCTTTTAGCAATTTGGACGCTCATTAGTTGAACAATCTCTTCTGCATTAGTCACCCACATACTTGGAACCTCTTCATCTGAATTTTAGTTTGTGGGTGAGGGAATTATTGTGGGTTAATTACCCACTTTTTGTGAGCATTTTATGCTGTATTAGCTTTCTCTTGCGATGAAGGATTTTGGTTTTCTGTGTTTGAAGCGATGTGAGGGCTTTTTAGTCTGCTGCCTGTCGAATTAGTTGATTTGGGTGATTGTGAAGAATTTTTCTTCAATGCTTATCATGTAGGTTTTGTTATCTAGAAGGTTGGCTTCTCGGTGTAATTGGAGGTTTCTGATGAACCAAGGGGTATTAAACGCCATTCTAGGACATTTATTCTGGATCGTTTGTAGTCTCTGGATGTTTCGCTTAGTCATGTGTTCTCAGGTGGGTGAGGCGTAAGTTAGTTGAGGTCTTATCCCTGATTTGTAGAGGAGAACTTTGTTGTTTATGTTTAGGAAGCTGTTCCTATTCAAGAGTGGGTAAAGCTGTGCTATAGTGTGATTACCTTTAGTGGGTGATTCTGTAGATTCTGGAGATACTATTTATGAGTTTTGAAGTTTAGGCATTTATCAAGTTGAACTCCTAGATATTTGGTTCAGTTATGCCAAGGAATGGTTTTTCCAAACATTTGTATGGTTGTGTTCAGGTCTGCTTTACGTCTGGTAAATAGTACTGCGGAGTTTTTCCCTGGGTTGATTGATATACGCCATTTGCTGTACCAATTCTCGAATACGTTGATTGCTATCTACAGCTTGTTTATGGCCAGTTGAGGACGGAGTGACCTTGCTATAATAATCGTGTCATCGGCATAGAGGGCGGTGATGGATGGGGATAACTTGGGGAGATCTGCCATGTATATGGAGAAGAGTAAGGGAGATAGCAAAGAACCTTGAGGGACTCCAGCCATAATTCTTCTTACTGTGGATCTGATTCCATTGAGTTTTATTCTGAATTTTCTGTTGTTCAGATATGATTTAATGGGTAGAACCAGTAGTAATGGGATTCCTGCTTGATGTGGTTTGAAAATTAGTCCATAATGCCAAATTCTGTGAAATGCTCGAGTTATGCTTGATAAAAACACGAAACGCCTCTGAAATCAGAAGCAGTTATCTAGCGGAAAGAAGTGAACACGTTCGCTCTCGTCAAACGCCCAAATCACCCACTCACCTGCATACCATTGGCATCCAGCAGAATTATTCTTTCATATCCATTTTTTTTTCTTTTACTTGCAGCACAAAGATAAAATTCTTGTGGGGTGTCTTTAGCTTGTAGAGTCAGATTTCTTCATACTCAGACTTACCTTTCCGTACACCAGTTGTGACTATTCAAGCTCGCTGCTTATAAATTTCACAACGGACATCATCCTTATGCACACTGTATTATCCCTACCAAGTCATCGTTTTCGTACGAATCTCTTGTTTAATAATGTCATTCTAATTACCATTTCGTGTGTCATGGATTATTTGCAAATAAAGGTGGTACAGTATAATTGGGTTTTTATCAAAAGCAAATGGTCTTCTACTACTAATAATAATAATACAACTTATGAAAATGTTTATCCAGCAAGCATCTCTCTTATCGTAATTCTTGTCATGTACAAGAGAGAGAGACATCAACTCCATTTTCCTACTGTAGTCAACGTGAAGGTTTACATCTCAAGGGCAGAGTGTTAACCAGCCAATTTCCGGGAATTCAGAGTATACATAACGATGGACAATCCTTAAGACTGAAGTCTCATCCCCAATAGTTAAGACAAGGCTTTCCTTTGATTTACATGAACCAATCTCTTTTAAATGTAATGTGAACAAAGATGTCCTTAAGGGATCTTTAGAGTGGTGATAACAAAGCGACGTCCTCTATCAAAAGAATGCTGTGTGGCGATAAAGTCGAATCCTGAAGAGTTTAATATTCTAAATAGGAATCGTGTGTCAAGTTCTCTTTGATACCAAAGATTGGTGTATCTAATCTGTATAAGGATTTTTTCATGTTGCACGGACTCACGAAAGGTTATTTGCATACTTATATTGTATTTTGTACCACTGGTGGGTTATTAATTTGTTTTTCCTTGCAATACGATAATGTTTTGTATTATTATTTAAGTTTAATTTTTACGTAGTCCGGACACCAAATATGGAACTTTTTTTTAAGCAATTCAGGTCTCTAGCAAACGGGATGGTGGTGGTCTTACATCGATGTTTAGGTGGGTAATATTAATTATATAATCATGAAGATCTTCTTCTTCTTCTACGCGTTATTCCCGCTTCCTATGCAGGGTCCGCGTGTTACTTAGATGCGACTTCTTGTTAGTACTACTCCCAACCGACCCGTCGCCTGGCCTGCCGCTGGGGGGGGGGGTATATTTTTTTGACTGTAGAGGCGTATGTTCACGGGGCCGGTTTGCCTGCTTGCGGGATGAAAAACGCCAGATAAACTGGCGGAAAAAACCCTACTGACCGCGCCCAAGACCGGCTAACTTGGCTATGCCTGAGGAAGATCCTCAAATTCCTCACGTCTAGAACGGGAATCGAACCTGGGACACTCCTTCCCTAGGCATATGGTTGCGAAGCGCAAAGCCACTAGGCTAACCGCGCGGTTTATATAATCATGAAGATAATTAAATTTTCATGCATATGTTATTATATATTAATAAAAAAGTTAACAGCCTATTTTTCTACCCAATGCAGGGTGAAGGCCTCTCCCATTGCGGGAGGTTTTGAGCCTACTAAATGGTGACCCAGTTCATATTGGGAGAGGACAATCACAAACATGCATGCCTACGTGAGATGCGAACCTGCAGCTTCTTGGGTGGGGAGCGGATACGCTACCCACTCGGCCAACCAATCATAATATAAATAATAAAAACATGGCTATTTCAAGAAATTCTAAGTATTCTTAATAATAATGAATATATTTATACCATAATAATTAATATTCGCATACCATTAATATTACCGTCTAAAATGTTTAATAATGAACTTGTTTGTAATTGGTTGCGATTCATTGGTGCGTCTAAAAGTTCGTTTCATTAATCGTATAAAGACCGAAAAGCAATGTGAGAGTGCAAACTCTATCCGAATGATACGTGCATAGGAGATGAAACATGCTGCAGATGATATCAGCATAAGATTAGAGAGAGAGAGGTACGGCAGCTGGATTATGAATAGTTCACTTCAGAGCAATATTTACTTTATGAGAGAGCATTGAAAACGCTGATAATCTTTACTCTGATGATTACTTTTGCAAGATAGTCGCAGTATTCGCCCTAATTTAGAAAGATCTATATTCCAGTCCCTCCTTGAATGTCAAGAAACGTCATAAGGGCTTTTCAACTGAAGGTGTAAACTTGTAAGTCGAAAGATAAGGATAAGGGTAAAAGATCTGAATTCACGAAGATTAAAAAAATACTTCACACTGTTTAGTTCGAACAATTTTCCAATTACGAACCAAATAACCACAATTCTGTGGTCATGAATCATGAGTGTTAACTACTTGTTGTTTTCGATGTGCTTATTTTAAGAAGCGTTAAAGTCTTCCCCCTCTGGATCAGGCCGGCAAAGTTCACATTCATTTGAAAAGTCCTTATAAATATATAAATATTCTTTGTGGCATTTAAGGGATTTGAATCCATGTGTCTCAAAGGGCGTCTAGTTACCAATTAAGTAATACAAGCTCACTTAGAAATTACGTGACAATTTAACTGATATTATTGTCCTGAATTTTCGGATTGATGCACCAAAGAACTGTCCTGAACGCCTTCATTATTTCAACAGTAATGGAAACAAACCAACAAGAACCAAGAGAGAGAGAGAGAGAGAGATCTTTAAAAAATCATATCTCTTTAAGTAGTGCAATATCAAGACAACTCTTATCAAAGATGAATCTCTTCTTTTAAGCTCTTGTTCCCTTTCAGAGCACTTATAAAATCAACATTAAACCTTTATTAATTTTCTTGGTGTAAAATAAAGAAAGTTTTAGAAACAAGACAAGTTAGAAATTTCATAA
Source organism: Typopeltis vanoorti (assembly GCF_054136105.1). Taxonomy (NCBI): domain Eukaryota; kingdom Metazoa; phylum Arthropoda; class Arachnida; order Uropygi; family Thelyphonidae; genus Typopeltis; species Typopeltis vanoorti. Next base: position 141,402,426 of record NC_143552.1, read on the forward strand.
TGAATGAAAATAACTGTCTGTTTTTCCTTCGTGAATAATTTCTTTTTGCTTCACTTTATTTTCAACATTCTTGAGTGGATTACAGACACTTTCTTTTACCATTGTAATCTCCTGCATTTTTACATTGGGCGGGGATAATATGAAACTATAACAGATTACGAGAGCTTTATGAATAGAGAATTTTTAAATTTTATATTCTGTTTAACTTCCTACAACACAGAAGGCAAATCGACAATCCCAGACTCATAGAACCCCGCTCCCCTCCCCAACACAAATAGAGACATTTGGATTTCTGATGTTGTTAGTTAATTCAACAGAAGACATTTCATATTTGGTTGTTTGCTGATGATGGAAAAGTTAGGAAGGCAATAGACGAATGATGTTGACACCCTGCAGGATCGTTTAACTGAACTGCTTAATAGCAATTTAGTTAAATTGGCGGTGTGGGCAAAGGATATTCGTCATTAATTTAATATTGCAAAATGTAAAGTTAAACATTTCGGTTTGAAAATTTTTCAACGTTGTGTGAGACTTCGATACTACTGGATTTCGGGAAACTCGCAATGCTAAAGATCTAGAGATGATGGCGGACAGAGAGTTCATGAGTTGGTAAAATAGTTCAAAGATTGCTTCGATATTGATACGGAGGTTATTATCCCTCTTTCTAAAGCTATTTCTCTTTATATGGCCGAAAGTTGAGTACTGTGTGCAGGAAAATATTGTCACCTGGGTATTGTGTGTAGAACGTTTTGTGTGGGATTCACAAGATGAGCACACTTCTTATTCTATACTTCCAAACAGATTTCTGCGTATGGGCGAATAATAAAATGATTCAACCTTCAGTTTTATAATTTTAGTAACATTAAATCTCTATGATATAAAAGCGGAAAAAGGCGTAATAAACTCTCTCTCTCTCTCTTTCATGGAATGCACATATCTGAAACAATCGAATAAGTGCAAACAAGTGAAAATAAATTTGTAAAGAAATATTTTTGTTAGATGCTCTTTTAAGCTTTTATCTCTTTCAATTTTGTGAATCTAATATTAGAGCAGTAATATTACATTCGCATTTTTCTTGACTACAAAATTGTCAAGAAAAATGCGCACCCTACTCTCACGCACGCACACACACACACACACACACACACACACACACACACACACACACACACACACACACACACACACACACACACACACACACACACACACACACACACACACACACACACACACACACACACACACACACACACACAATCCTAAGCGTACAAAACAAATGGCTCAAGTGTTCTAATTTCTTAACCCGATTAAAATCAGATCACAGTAATTTTGTGTGTGTGTGTGTGTGTGTCATAGTAGCCTGGGTGCTCATATTAAGCAAAACCTATCGACATATCTTGACCTGCAACATTGTTGGAACGATCAACTGATTGTTCCAACATGTTCGACATGTGTTTAAAACATTGTTTCAGTTTTTCTGATTGTGATTCGTTCTTTGTACTCAACTATAGCGAAGTTACTCTTATTCGAAAATTCTGCAAATCGGATGGTACCTCTACTATCAGCTATGTAAATGTGGACCGCAAACTTAATATAATTCGCAGTTTATTTATCTATGATATACGAAGAGTTACATTGAAGAAAAATTCGACTGAATAAAAGGACTTTGATTTAACAAGTAATCATGAAGGTTTCATTGTAATGAGCATTGGTGTCACGTAAGTATGTTAGGACGAGAGATGAGCGATGAATGCGTTGGATTTTAATTGAGCGGCACACTGCTGTAGAGAGTAATGAATGCGAGGAGGAATTGGAGGAAGCACACCATTATTCCTAAGTAGGGTGTTGCATAGTTGAAACCTGGTGCATCCATCACACAGAAAGCTCATCAAGGGCTTAGTGATGGGATGGGCGTAAGGAAAAGCCTGGTGGGTGGGCGAAAAATGAGACAGAGCAACTGGATCCTGAGGATGTGAGATGGGGACACGAGTGCGGCAGATATTTGCTCGTTAGGAGGGGGAGGAAACGATGCACTGACTGTTTCGTGCTGGTGTCTTTCCGTATGGGTAATCTCCATCCGAGGAATCCGGTTGAATAATCGGAATTTCTTTTTTCTGTTTTTAGATTTCACGGAAAGGATACTGAGTGAAGACTTCATTTAAGTTGAAGATAAAGGACAATGCCTTCATTCTTCTAATAGCGTAAAAGATGAATTCGTGTAGACCACAGATTTTATTTCGAAAATAAATGGAAGCATTCTTATAATATAAGCCGGAACTTTCCTTCATGGCATAGCACATTCTACACAAGTGAAAGCATCCCTTGGTTTGAAGAATTCTGTTCAAATCTCATCAAGAATTGGAAGAGCGTTCATCAGAGTGCTTTCAACAAAGGCTGAGTTATCCAGTCTCAGACGACGGTGTACTTTTTCCTCTCACTAGACAGAACATTGTACTTAATACACTCTCATAGCAAATTGTGCAACTTCTAAGAAACGGGATGCCTGACTGTTTGCAGAGTTATTAGAATGAAGAAAAAAGAATATAATATAATTGTTTTTCGAAGATATATTTTTTGTGGAACCCCTTAAATTAAATATTATCTTGTGTATATGTAAATTATTGTATATGAATTATATTATTTGAATGTATTTGAGTTATTGTATTTGAATGAACCTGTAAATAAAGTTAACTCCGCCATTGCCGGTCCCAAGCCCGGATGAGAAAGGAGGAGGGCTTTTACTTGTGAATAGCAACCGGAATGCATCAGAAAACTGCACCCGCTAAGAAAACCGAAGTATTGAAAGAAGTTGAAAAGATATCTTCATACCCACATCTGCCACCTGAATGGGATATTGGAACATCAGGACGATGTACCAATCTGGGAAAACATATCAAATAGCAAAGGAGATGGATAGATGCAAAATACAAATACTAGAATTAAGCAAAACCAATCGGAAAGGATCCGGTGAGATCAGATAAACACGTCATATATTCTGGAAACACTGAGGATGAAGAACGTAGCAGAAGTGTCACTCTGGAGGTAAGAAAGACACTATTGGAATGGCACCCAGTATTAGAAAGAATAATAAAAGTGGGGTTCAAAGCCTAATATAAAATATTACTTTAATAAACATCTGCAACCTAAAAGCAGTGCCGACAGGAAGAAAAATAAACTCTTTATGACCTAATGCAGAGAGAAAGATAATAATAATATATAATGAATTAATAATTACAATAAAAAAGATTTTTTACACCTTTTATTTTTATTAAACATATTTTTATATAAAAATTTGAGGATGTGTTTCTTTTTGTAGAAAAAGGAAGCTCCCCATAACGTTGTGCGATTCTATCATTTTTCACCTTATCACTTCCGACCTCAAAACTTTAACTTGTTAATTGGTAAAAGACACAAGTCTGAGAAAATGAAGTATGGTCTATAATGTATTTATTTGTTTATTTATTTTATGCGTGATTTCAGTCTCGTAGACAAATTTTATACTTTGGTGATTTTGACATGGATCTTTTTTTCATTTACAATTTCACTTTTTTCCTTCCCTTGTAATCACCAAGAAATACATGACGATCATGGTGATCACATTGGAAAAGAGCCGTATACTTTGTCTACTGGTTTGTGTATATATTTATGATAGTATTTTTGAAGTGAATAGTTATAGAAAAAATATCATTTTTACTTGTATGTTGATATGGTTCTTATGAAAGTTATCTAAGCACGAATTACGTGAATTATCAATGCTACTGATTTATGGACAACTATCGATCCTCTACTTTTAATTCATTAGTTTTTAGGTGTTTTTTTTCTCTTAATGTACAACATCAAAACTGAATTCTCTATCAGGGGACTACCAACTCCAGGTGCGATGCTACATGTAAGTAGGAGTGATACTGCAATAACAAGAATGAAATTGCTTACAAGGATTATTTGAAGTGCAATGCCTGCATTGCAAACCTTCACTGATATTTAATAGAACAGTGTATATACACTGGTTTCCATAAATTAAGGAACAAAGAGAAAAATCACGATAACTCAAAAAGTGTAGGATGAATATAAGGTGCAAAAGAAATAAATAGTTTAATGCAGTAACAAAGGGGTGTATGACAATGGCCACTAACAAGAGATCAAAATGAGATTGAGAACGTACCCCAATAAAGAAGGTGGTGACCTCCTCAGAGCAATCAGCGCTAACAACGATGTTTCATAATAGTGCCCATTGCTAATAACAACCATTTCTCCTGCAGAGCTCTCGTAAGTCCCTCAAGGTTATTATTATTGCTATACGGGCACCTCCATGGAGTCCGATGACTTATCGCGGGAGACCCAATCCATCCACACAATCTATCATACCTCTCCTTGAACCCATTGATAGAAAAAGCACTCACAACTGACTGTGGCAACCCATTCCACTCATTCACCACACCCCAAACAAAAAATCTAATCCTGACACCCCTACTGACCACACCTTTATTCAACTTCCACGGATGACCACATGTTCTGGTCCCTCTAGCCAAGTGCTGAAACATTTCTTCTTCATCTATCCTATAAACCCTTTAAGCAATTTATGTTTCTATCGTATCCCATCTTTTCCCCCTATCAACCAACTTCTGCAATCCACACACCTTCAATCTATCCTCATAGGGAACATCCACAGGCCGCTCACCATCTTAGTGACTCACCTCTGAATCCTCTCCACCTCTTTCACATCCCTAAGATACCCAGAGGATCAGACTTGAGCACACTAATCCACATGTGGGCGTATCGAAGCCTTATAAAGAGGAATTAGAACTTCCTTATCTCTATTTGTTAATCTTCACTAGCCAAGTAATCTTATGTGCTGCCTCACAAACCTCAGCAATATGTCCTCTAAACTTTAATTCGATGTCCACCACCACCCCTAAATCTCTAGCTTCATCTATTTCCTGGAGTACAGTGCCATCAATGTGATACACGGCTTGTGATCTGTTTATCCCAAAATACATAACTTTACATTTCTCGACATTAAACTGATACCCATTAACTTTTGTCCATAGTGACAGCCTATTGCAATCGTCCTGCAAGCTCTCCACATCGCCTTGATTAACTATTACTCTACCTAATTTCGCATCATCAGCAAACAACTGACTTTTTCCTTTCATGTCACTTCCTGTATCATTTATGTAATAATTAAACAGCAACGGCCCCAGCAATGAACCTTGTGGCACACCAATAGTCACCTGTTTTTCGCCTCTATTCTGCCCCTGCATATATCACTTTTGGATATCTGTCCAGCAGCCACCATCTTATCTGCATAACCAGTGTCATATCCATCCCCACTTGTTCTAATTTGCGTAATAACAGAGTTCCATGTGGTATTCTGTCAAATGCCTTCGCAAAATCATCGTGTAGCCATTTCCTTTATCCAATTCAGAAGTTACTCTATTATAAAAAAAGTAAGTAAATTACTGAGGCATGACCAACCTTCACAACTCTATGTTGACTCATACGATATCATATTTTTATTTCCTCTACCCATTCTTGAATTCTCTTTTTCACTAATTTTTCCATTACTTTTACCACCACGTCTGAGATACTGATTTGTCTATAATTTGCTAGTGTAGTCTTAGAACCTCCCTTATGCAAAGGAACAATTTTGCCCTCTTTCCACTCCCTTGGAACTCTACCAGAGCTGAGACTTAAATTAAACAGCTTAGTCAAAAGCATTGCCAGTTCTCTTGCACATTCTCGCAAAACTCTAGCTGATGTCCCATCTAATCCCACAGCTGTATTTACACTGAGAGTCTGCAATATTGAAGACCTCCAATTCATCCACCTCTGTTCCCACATTAGTGTCTGTCACATAGGTTAAAACGTAATCTCACTAGAAAGATATATACTTGCAAAATGGTTACTCACTAACTCAACTATTTTATCCGCTTCCGTCTCCTAGTGACCATCATCACTCATTAAGGTTAATCTTCCATAGTCATTCTTCCTCTTACTCGCCACATAACGAAAGAACTCTTTGGAATTTCCTTTGGCCTGGTCGGCTAAATGCTTCTCATAATCTATGCCTTCTCATAATCTATGCCTTCCTGGTCACCCTTCTTGCCTGAGCCTTGTACTGTTCATGAGTTTGCTGGTCATCTTTCTCTTTATATACCCTCCACAGCATTTTTCTTCTTCTGAAGCTCATGCTTAATGATATTACTCATCCACTCCTAACAGATTAACCCTCCTTACCCTAGGTATACAATTTAATACTGCTTCCTCTAGATGACCCTTAACAATATCCCATGCACTACTAACATCCTTACCCTGCAGTATTTTATGCAATGATACAGATTTAAGTTTCTTCTTAAGCATGTCACAATCACCTGCCTTGTATTTCCACAAATATTCCTTCTTGATACCCCATGTTGTAAAATCTCCCAAGTCAAGACCACATGGTCACTTTTACCAATTGGAGGCATGTTGAATCGAATTCAAATTCGACTCAGCCTATTCGACTGAATGCGAATTGTATATATTGTAAATAATATTGATGTTAACACTGTCAAAGTGTAATATATATATATATATATATATATACTAGGGGGCTCCTCCCCCTGACACCTACGGCGCCCCCCCCCCGAGTTCCGGACTGGTAGGCCGATTCTCCTTGAATTCTGATGACTCGAATTTTGAAAACTCAAAAGGGGGGTTCTTCCCCCCTTGGTGCCTATGGCGCCCATCCCCAGAGTTGGGGAGTGGTAGGCCAGTTCGCCTTGAATTCTGATGACTCGACACTCAGGGTAGCCCCTGAGTTTCAAAACGTTTCAAATAACTTGACAAAAAACGTGACACAAAAACGTTACAAAAAAAGCATATTATTTTATATTATAGAGTAGATATACACACATACAATGAAACAGATAATCATGTAATCTGCCCTTTGTAACTGCGAACCATTGTGAACTATTGTTAAAATTTGTTATTATTATTATTATTCTCAACGGGAGCGGGCAGTTGTTTTTAGCCCTAATTTTCTTGTAAAATTGGCAAGAGCCGGTTTCCAATGTTAAGAGTCACAGACAATTAAGTTCAATTAATTCAGAGGAACTTAAGACAAGAGTATTATATGACAATTGCGGGAGGACCCACTGTCACACACACATATTATCATAACCCGCTTTAATAACGGGGGCAGGGGTCTAGAAAGTTATGATAACCACCTCGAACAAAAATGATATTAAAGCACCTGATATAACCACAAGAAAGAACATGAGGATATAAGCACATAATTTATCTTCATAATTCTGCTACTAGCTTGCTCATTCTTGTGATTATATCAGTTGCTTTAATATCATTTGTGTTCTACGTGTTTATCAGAACTTTCTAGACTCCTCCTCCTGTGTTCACCGCCTCCGCACTCACTACACTCTTGGGCAATGCATTCTCCATTCAAAACATAAAAAGGGAGTTTCTCACTCCCTTGCTCACAATCTTCTTATACAGCTTCCAGGGATAACCTCTTGTTTTCTTAATGTCTTAACCCATTCTATGCAATTACCTCCTCCACATTAATCAAGTAATAACCCCTAACAACTTATACGTCTCAATCATATCCCCCTCCTCCTCCCATCCACCAGTTTCTGCAAATTTCATTTTCTCAATCTGTCTTCATACTCAATATTCCACAGACCAGAAACTACCTTAGTCAATCGTCGCTGGATGCTTGCCAATATATTGTTTTGCAAACCAGGTGACCAAAGATGCGCACAATAATATAATCCATATGTGGCCTGATCAAAACCTTACTTCTAGAAGTCAGCGCTTCACATCATTCCCATTATCTGCTGTGCTGTCCTCACAATTTTAGAAATATGATCCTGAAATTTTAGATCTTTGTCCACAATCACTCCTAGATCTATCATCTCTTCTAATTCCAAGATGTTTCCAACAACTGTGTACTCTACATCACATCTCTACTTCCCAAATTTCAAAACTTCACACTTCGTAACATTCAACTGCGAAACCCCCATTCATTTGCCTATTCAGCCTAGTGCATTCAAGTTTCTTGCAAAACCATGGCATCTGCTCTACTCCTGATAGTTTCCCCCAACTTTGTATCATCTGAAAACAACTGCATATCACCATTTAGACCTCTCTCGTTATCTGTACATACCAATTAGCAGCAATGGACCCAAAACAGACCCTAGTGACTTTCCACTTCTGGGACATCGCTCCTACATAGACAACTAGCTGATACCAGTCAGACAGGCAATGTCCAATCCAGTGCAGTAATCTACTATCTAGCCTAATCAGTTCTAATTTAATCACCAGCATCTCATGTGGAAATTTATTAAAGACCTTTGCAAAATCTAAATATATAACTGTGTATGCATCACCCTTATCCAATTTATTTGTCACCTTATAATTAAGCACATTCATCATCATCACGAATCATGGGCTCACTGCCCGTTGATGTCTGATGCCTGTTTCACTATCTTCTTCAACACCTTTCTTTGTCCACTGCACAGTGTCGCAGTTTTTGTACACCCATTCCACACCAATCTTTTATATCGTCTATCCATTCTCTGTATGGTCTACCTCTTCTGTTTAAACCATCCAAAATACCAAACATAAATGTCTTTATCTTCCGGTCCTCACTCATTTTACAGATGTGTCCAAATAATTGCAGCTTTCGTTTTATAATCTTCTGCATTAGATTCTGTTTTGTTTGAATCTTCTGATAGAGCTCTTCACTGGTGATTTTCTGTACCCATCCTATTCTTATAATCTTCCTGTAACAAGTTCTTTCAAATGCCAAAATTCTTTTTCTTGATTCCTTATTTATTGCCCACGTTTCAGATCCGTACAGTACACTGCTGAAGATGCATGTTTCCAATACTCTTAGTTTTGTTTGCAGACTGATCACTTTGCTTTTCCAGATGTTATCCATGGCCTTCAGATTTGTTCTTCCCTTTGCAATCCTGATCTTTATTTCTTTTTTACAGTCCAAGTCATATGTCAGTTTACTTCCCAAACATGTGAATTGTTCTACATTTTCTATATCAGTTCCATCGACTTGTATCTTTTGTTTCATGTTCTTCTCACCAAATACCATTGTCTTTGTCTTTTCCAAGTTCATAACAAGTCCAAATCTCTTCCCTTCCTCATTTAACAGTTTCGGTGTTTTTTTTTGTAGTTCTCTTTCGTCTTCTTCAATAATAACAATGTCATCTGCAAATCTCAGATTGTTAATTCTCATTCCGTGTACAGATATTCCTTTGGCATCTTCTTTCATTTTATCCACTGCTCTTTCTAAATGTGCGATGAAAATGCTTGGTGATATTGGGTCTCCCTGTCTAGTACCTCTGCTTGTTTTAAACCATTTCCCCAAATCATCACCTATTCTAACTGCTGCAACTGCATTCTGGTAAACATCTTTTGATATAGCTATTAGTTTTTTTTATCAATTCCATAGGATTCCAGAACTGCTAATGTCACTTTCTGGTCTCATGTCAAATGCTTTCTGAAAGTCAACAAAGCAAGTATATATGTTTTTGTTTTTTCTCCTAGCTTTCTCTGCTATTAACCTCATTGTCAAAATCTGTTGAATTGTAGTTCTATCCTTTCTAAATCCTGCTTGCTCGTCTGCAAGGTATGCTTCCAACTGTGTTCTCAATCTTTCTGTCAATATGATCATCATCACTTTACCAAGGTGACTAATCAAGGCAATTGTTCTATAATTTTTACATTCTAGCTTATTTTTTCTTGTATAATGTTAGTAATATTGATTTCACCCACTCCTCTGGCATTTTCCCTTCTTTCCATACCATATTGCATAGTTTGTGCATTTCTGTAACCATATTTACACCACCATATTTAATAATTTCTCCAGTAATGTTATCGTTACCAGGACTCTTGTTGCGTTTTAGCCGTCCTATTGCTTTTTCTATCTCTCCTCTTAAAATGTCCATATCATGCTCATTACCTGGTGGTGATATCTGGTTCAATTCTTCAGTCAGTTTTCCAACGCTATCTGAATCTAGTTTTTCTTCATATAACTCACTACAGTATCTTGTCCACCGCTGTACAATTTTTTCTTTATTCATCAATACTTTGCCTTTTTCATCTTTAATTGTGGTCTGTTTTGGTTGCCACTTTCTATTAATGGTTCTGATCATTTTGTATACCTCCCTTGTTTTATGCTCTCCATAGAACTGTTCTATATTGTTGCATTGGGCTTCTAACCATTTCATCTTATCCATTCTGACTGCTTTTTTCACCTCATTACACTTTCTTCTATATTGCTCTTCTATTTGTTCTGATGTATCCCTTCTTATCTTCAACATTCTTTTCTCCTGTACTAACGTCAGTGTTTTTTGTGTAATCCATTTCTTCTTAATCTTCTTTTCTTCTGGTACTGTTTCTTCAACTGCATCTTCTATCGCCTTCATTACTCTTTTCACTCTTAAATTCGAGTTTTTTTCTTTCTCCACACTTTTAGGTTTCTCTGCTAACACTGTTCTGTACCTTCTTTCTATTTCTGCTTCACTTATTCGTGCTGTATCTCTTCTATTCTGATGTTCGGGTTTATATTTCTTTTTTAATTTCATCTTGATGTTTGCAATCACTAAACTATGGTCCGAGTCTATATCCGCTCCTTGAAAATTTCGACATTGCTGTACTGATGTTATCCATCTTCTTTTAATCATAATCATATCAATCATGTTTTTGGTTTTCCCATCATTTGATCGCTACGTCCATTTTCTACACTCCTTTTGTCGGAATTTTGTGTTACAGATCATTATCTCGTGGTCCACAGCAAATTCTAACAATTTTTCACCTCGTTCATTTCTTTCTCCGAAACCATATTTTCCCATGACTCTTTCCCAACCATCATTATCTATTCCAACTTTGACATTCCAATCTCCTTCAATAATTAGCACATCTTGCTTTGGTATTGTTTCTATTGTCTCTGTCAGATCTTTGTAGAATAAGTCAATATCCTCATCTGTGCAGTCAGATGTGGGTGCATATATCTGGACTATTGATATGTTGAATGGCTTTGCCTGAAATCTTGCTACTATGATTCGTTCATTAACTGGTTTGTAGCCTAACAGTGCCTCTCGAGCTCTTTTGCTAAGAAGGAAGCCAACTCCTGCTCGGTGCATGGTGTCATGTCCTGACCATATTACTTCGCATCCATTGATCTCTCCAGATGATGTCCATCTCATCTCTGCCAATCCTAGTATATCCCACCGATATCTCTTCATTTCCTCACAAAGTAGTTCTAATTTTCCTGACACCCAGGGTGTCCGCACAATCCACGTTCCTACTGATAACAGTTCTGTTAGTTTCAGTTTCTGTTTCCTTTCGGTATCCCACTTTTCGATCCAATCCCGATCGCTCGATTGGGAAAATTAAGCACATTGACTAAACACAATCAATCTTCCTTTAACAAACCCGTGCTGACCATCAAAGAGCATTGTAAATCCAATTCTTTATTTTGGTCCTAACTAATCTCTAGCATTTGAACTATTACTCCAGACACAGACGGGCCTATAATTCAAAGACGTAGTCTTATCACCTCCCTTATGAATCGGAACAATTTTGCGCTCTTCCCAGTCATTTGGAACGTGACCAAGTGCGAGACTCATGTTAAAAAGTATGTAAAAGCTGTTGTTAATCCCTTAAAACATTCCTTCAAAACACGTGGTGAAATAGCATCAAGTCCTACATCCTTATTAATATCAAGGATTTTCAATTCCCCATATATCTGCTGGTCACAGGTCCTTCTCCTTTCCACTGCATTCAAGTTCTGCATGATATCACTTTCACAAGAATGAAATTTTATGAATTGCTCATTAAATACCTCAACTATATCCTCTGCAGAAATTATCACTGTACTATTTTCACCGATCAATGTCATCCTTCCGTAATCATTCTTTATTCTACTGGGCCTTCATACTGCACTTTCGCTACCTTATCAAACGAGTCATCTTCCTCGCCTAATCTGTACTCCTTATGCAAGTGGTTTATTGTTACCACTGGCCTTATTGCATACTTTATCTCTTATTCATCCATTTCTATTTCACAACTGTTCTATTTAATCTCTTAACCTTTGAAATATATTCTGATATTGTCTCCACCAGATACTTCTTGATTAGGGCCCAAGCAGCATTGATATTTTTTCCATCAAGTTTCTCATTCCATGTTATTGCAGAAATTCCTGAGCTTTTCATAATCACCAGCCTTATAATTCCACACATATCCCTTTCTAACAGAAGTCCTCATATGGCTGGCCACCCTGCAAGTGATCCCCTCATGATCACGCTCACCAACTGATGAAAGATTTGACACCCCATTTATAACATCATCTGATGAGATACTCAAATCCAACACCCTTGATCCTCATGTATTCTCTGTTACGTACTCCAGAAAAAAACCCTCCAGAAATTCATTCTATTTGCCCACAGAATTTCCACTAACTCAGCAGCATTAAAAACAGGCATCTTATATGTAAATGAAATTATTATAGGATCTTGTTGGAGATTGTCAAAAGATGGTGTCACTGCCTGTGGCTCCTCCATTTCTATTACTGTCTTCACTTTGTTGCAATCCTTCTACTAACACTGATTTTGCATAGATGAAAGCAAATTCTGAGCTGGAGTCAGTGGAGAGTTAGTTCATGACAGCTCTAATTTTCTTTCACTTGTGAACAACTTTACTGGCCTGATGACATCTTCTGGTATGTCCAGTTCATTCCTTCTTAATGATACTTCAGTCTTTGGAGGGACTTTTTACTAAGCCTTTCTTCGACCGGTTCCCGAGTTTAGTCGATCTCTGGCACAGGCAAGCGAGTTTTTCCTCCTGAAAACTCAAGAAAATCGACCGTAGTACCCACATTATTTCAGACAGTAACATATCCTGTTAGGGTTAGGTACCAAGAGATGGCAGCACTTGTTTGCTAGCCTCTTCATCGGTGGCTGCTATAATTAGTTATAGACATGGGCCAGCAGCTATCTCTGATTGGCTACTGTAGAGATTGAACTGCCCACTCAGTCTCCAAAAGCTATAGGGTATAAAGGCCTCACCTAACGCCTTTTATTCCTTATAAAGGAATAAAAGGCGTTAGCTGATTTTATTATTTTTTTATTTTTTAAACATATTTGTTGAGCTTCCATCTTTATGATTTAGTGAGCATTTTATTATTTTATTATTATTATTTTTTTTTTTTAAGTTAACCGATATAAAATTGTAAAACACAACCAGCTTCTTAGTAACAGATTGTTATGTCTTTACTGGCAACCAGTAACGAACAAATTAAGCCAAACAAGTCGAATTTTCATCAAGTTTTCAGCTTTGGTTTTATTTTTGTTTCAGTTCACAACAATTTTGGTTTTGGTTTCGGTTCGCTATTTTGGTTGAGTGCTGCGTGTTTTAATTGTCTCTACGATGTTCATTTTTAATAGGTTGACATTCGTAGTGTTTTATTCATTTCGTGTAGCTATAAAATGGATACATCTCCAAGAAAGCGTTCAAAAATATGTACTCTTTCTCGACACACATCAATGAGTCAAAGACAAATTACCAATGAGCGTGGTGTTGGTTCAAGATCGTTTACTAGTTAGGAAAAGCAAAATGAATCCAAGATTGTCTGTTGTAGACTTAGAGACTTAGCAGCAAGTGGAATAAATGTTTCTGACATGACAGTCCGTCGAAGATTGTTGGAAGCAGGGAGGACTGCACAAAGACCAAAAAAAAAAAAAAGAAACAACTATTGACGAAAGTTATGCAGAAAAAGAGGCTCCAGTGGACAAAACTGTACAAAGAGTGGACCGTTGAGAAGTAGAAGATCATATTCTCAGATGAGCTATCTTTGTCCAAGTAGAGCGGGTATCCTATGTTCGCAAATCAGTGGCTGAGAAGACTTCTCCCACTCACCATCAACAAGCTCCTAAACACTCAGCTAAAAAGATGTTCTGGGGGTGTTTTACACATGATGGACCAGGATCGGTTGCACCTGTTGACGGTATGATGAAAAGTGACCAATACATAAAAATATTGGAGAAAAGAAAAGAGCGGGCCGACAGCAGAAAGACAAAGAACCCATTTTCAAACAGGATTTAGCTCCGTGCCACACTTAAAAAAAAAGTGAAAGAGTTCCTCAAAAATCACAACATCCAATGGCTTCAGTGGCCAGATAACTCTCCTGAGATTAACCCAATAGAAAATTTATGGGCTATAGTGAAAAAGAGACTTGGAAAATTAAATTGTGATACAAAGCATAACTTAATACAATCCATTATAAAAGTATGGTTTCGAGATGAAGAAATAAGAAAATGTGTTCCACGTTGGTAGAGTCCATGCCTAAGCGAATTAATGAACTTACTAGTAACAGAAGAGCACATATAAATTATTAGGTAATCGGAGTTTAATTTTGATATTTATTTTCTTGCGAAATTAAAATTTTTCTTTAAAATGTGTGTTCGGATTAATTTGTTCGCTACTGTACAATATTAATCATCACATACATCTAAATTATGCCTAAATTATGCACATGTACGAAACCCCAATAAATGAAATTATCACATCAGATTACTGACTTTACACACCATATTAATGGCTTCATTTATCTAAGGATCTGATCACACATAGGCTATCAATATAATTCAATTACAACTTCTTGACAAACTAATACATTAATATAAACATGAGAACTGAAACACATACCACATTAACTAATACGCCACCTGCAGAATATCGTGGTACCCAAACCAGTTAGTGTTTAGGATTACTAGATGGGGTGTGAAATACTGTAAACTATATTAAGCTTTTTGAGTGGCGGGATTAAAAACCCGAGTTTCATGGAGGAGGAGGAACCCCACGTGTCCTTGTCAAAGGTTGATTATTTTTCAGCAATCAGTTGAAAAAAGGCTTAGAAAAATTTTCTCTAGTCGGCAACAAGAATCGTATCTATAACAATCTTTCTTCGGGCATGGAAGCAAAACCCCTACGCAGGCACCTTTACAGTTATTTTCCAACCCTAGGTGACATGATGGTTCACCATTGCTTCCCCCAACCCTCCAATTTTATCCGGGCTCGGGACTGGCGTATGGCTGGGACGTATTCATGACTGTAATCCATATGTGTTCACGGGGCTGGTTTGCCTATTCTGGGAGACGAAAAAATTCGAGTTTCCGGGTGAAAAAAAAACCTTACATCCGTATGAGACCAGATAAAGGGCCCTCACGTCACTGACAGGAATCAAACCCAGGTCTTTACGACCAATGGGCTTCGTCTATACTGACTAAGCTACGGAGGTTCGTTCTTTAGTATATTGGGGAATTAATTCTGTTGTTGATGTCAACAGGATTAATAATAATAATAATAATAATAATAATAATAATAATAATAATATTATTATTATTATTATTATTATTATTATTATTATTGGGGGTGGTTCTAAACTGCAAATAAGGGAATGCTAGTACTTTATCCGTGAAAATAAGATGTCAAATGTCACCCTTCTTAATCGAATCAGTAATAAGAAAACTATGACTAAGAAGAACTAAAATAATAAGAACTAAAAAAAAAAATTATCCATGTAATATTTTTTCATTACACCTTTTATGATGAATGGTTTCATTTTTTTTATTTGATTTAGCTTATTTATTTATAAAATGCTTCTTTCTATCATTATGCAAAATAATCATTATGCAAAATTATTTTATTTTAATAAATTCTTAAATGTTCAATTCTTGTACAATAGTTCAAAAATGTTTTTAAATATTATTATCCGCTCTAAGAATTGCACGCTTTTCAATAAAAGGGATCATCGACTAAAGGAACAATAAATTTGTTACCGTCCCATTTCTGAAAGCATTGCTAATTTAAGCAGAAATGATTCAGTTTTCTGACACTAGATGGTGCCAATGACAATGCCATAACATTACTTCTTCTTTTTTTTTTTTTTTTTTTTGAAGTTTGTTGATTGACATATGGAAATTAACTAAGTAAATAAATCAGAAATTATTTATACCAAACATGAAATGTAGCGATTAAATACTAGCTACGAACCATGTAGCATTTTCTTTACTTTTGCTTTAAACAGCGTGTAATAATAAAAACAGCATTTTATTCGATAATTAATTGCAATTTTATACGATTATGCACAGTTAAATTCAGCATAAAAAATCGCAGTTTGTATGACAATCGTTTGTTATTTTATTCTTTATTTGTTTTCATTTCTGGGACTTAAGTAGACTAACACTTTCAGTTAACGATTCGGAGAAGTGTGCGAGAGATACTTCGGTCAATGACCGTTTACCGTCTGAGCTGGTGGCAACACTAAGGAATATTTTTTCGACCACTGGTCTAGACTCTTGAGTTACCTAACCCTACTTAGCAACGAACAGTGAAACGATATCACATTTGAGCTGTACGTCTCCTGCATCTTTACGTTTATGTCTCCATAAATTTTGTCGGTGGGTCGGACTTCTGACTGCAAGTGTTCAACTGATAAGCAATAATGTATTGGATCAACTTGTATTTGCTTGGTGTACAATGAAACATAATTATTAGGTGTTTGCACATTCCAGGGCGAGTCGATTGATCCCTTGACCCTACCAGCGGGCGCTCATGATGAACTAATTACAAAAAAGAAATTAGAGTAATTATTTTTCACTCGTTCTTTGCGTGTCCAGAGCCATGTAGACTTTACAGAAGCTAAGAACAACCAACACTTCTTCTGGAGAAAGAAAGAAAAAATCACCGCTTCTCAAATAAATTGATATTTAGTTGCATGGTTTAAAAATACCATAGCTAGTAAAAGAGACGAAGCCTTTCTTCCAATTTTTCAAAGCTGTTGTTAGCAATCGATTAATTTTACACAAGCCAATGACTAGTTCACGATTACTACTACTGAAATATTTGACGATGATAATAATTATCGCATTTCATGTAACAAACGAGATATATTTTTTGGAAGTTTTTCCACTTAATATAAATTAAAGATACCAAGAAATTATATACTGTACTAGGTTTAATCCTTTATCCAAGAAGCAAACAAGTTTGCACCTGAACTATTTTCAAGACTGAGGCAACTCGTAGAATCTTATGACTTCACATCACTTGCCTTAGTATCCCATAATGCAAAGCACATATCCTTATGTGCTTTGCATTGGGTATGGGTATATGGGTATGCATATGGGTATGTGTAATGCTATGCATTATGGGAAGGGTCACTACCCAGGCCGGTTTCGACCTTTATTGGGGTCTCTTCAGTGAGAGCCAGACCCAGAGGTGATACTAAAATTAAAGAAATGCAGAAGTCATATTTTCATATACAAGTTGCCAAAAGGTGTCATACCTTATTATTAAATTACTCTGGATTAGAGATAGTTGTTGGAAGTTTTTCCGCTTGGTTTACTCAGTGGCGGCTCGTGGCTTGAAAAGTATGCAGTTTGGCATAATTCAAAATTACTTAAAAATAAAATCCATTATCATAACACTAATAATGTGCTAAAATAAAAGAATTTATTCCGATAATAGCGTAATCAATCCGTATATTGTGGGATGAGTTGTTTATTATTATACGACGGAAAATTAACTTCTCTTTTATGATCATTGTAGTTTTTAAAGTGTTAAATATGTTGCTTATATAACAGTTGGAAAAGTTTACCTATAAAGCAAGTGATTTCGCGTGTTGGCGACCAATTCGTACGTCCTTCATTTCTTTCTCCCCTTCAGCATGAACAGCATGAATCGACTATTCTTGGCATGTCTCCAAGCGAAGTTCTCTAAAGTGTGGGCATACTATAATAGCTCGCATCTCACTATGACGTGCATATGCTTGAGCGCGTAGCAATATGACACTGTGGTAAACACAGTGATGGATTTTTATTATTTTTTATACAAAATAAGAGAATTGTATAGGATTGTTGATGATAAAATTAAATATTACAAGCAAATATAAATAAATTAATAAATATATTTATATATCAAGAAAAAAATGGGGGTGCTGCAGTGCCACAGTACCTATGCACGAGCCGCCCCTGGTTATACTATAAATTATAAAGTATACTATAAATACTAAGGCAAGGAATGTGAAGTCATAAACTTCTATATACAAGTTGCCCCAGTCCTGAAAATAGTTCAGGTGCAAACTTGTTTGCTTACTCTTGGATAAAGAATTAAACTAATTATATAATTTCTTGGTATCTTTAATTTAAACCAGATATATACCTATTAATATCCTTCTATGTGATACTTAACTTCAGGTTCATAAAGTGTCAATTGCTAATCCCATAATACCTAACCCTCCCTCCAAAAATCCTTAATTGCATCTGCGTCCGATAACTGTGCCCTTTGAGAAATACTGAACAAAGATTTTAAAAAAAAAATTGTCGTAAAGTTCTAAGCCGAAACTTCTAGTTACATTGTGTTAACCAAACTGCTATTACAACTTTAAATATATGAACGTGATCGGTAATCCGATTTTTTATCACCGTTAAAATGAAGTCATGGAGAAAAGAAAACATGATGATGATGACATATGAACAGAAATCATGAAGTTATTCCCTTTCTAAAAAAAATGACAGATTTATCTAAGATATAGTTGGAATAAGAATCCCTTCCATCAAGTGCCTTATATGGGGTAGGTGTAATTTAGGTTTCATCAAGCCACGAAACTCACAAGAGCCCAAGGTAGTTGGGTGGAGTTCTACCTTTGGAGGACGTCTCATTAGTGTCCAAGTAGGCTGTCAACCTTGAGAATTTGCTAAAACCAAGTCGATAAGTGTAGGACTGAATTACTTGCGAGATAAGAAGGGGGGGGGGGGAATTAAACGATGTTCATCTAATCCCTAAGGCACTTTGAGGATATGACATTATTTATTGAGTACTCCAACGAATGGCATGCGAAATTATTCAGTGGGTAGAATGTCATTTCTATCACTCCACTACAGCATTAAAAAATGAAAAAAAAAAGTATTTTTTTGATAATATACGTCTAGTTCTTTAGGCGTCTGATAACAGAATTGATAAATGTTCTTGTGTAAACCATTTTAAGTTACCAGTTTTCGTTTAATTTGCAATACAAAAATTGACTCAGTTATTTAACTTCTGATTTATATGTTATTTTTATAGATGTAAACAAAAATCAAAGACTAGATTATATCTTCATTTCAGGGTCAAATTCAAAGCTACGTAACTGGTGCTACTACGTTGATTCGTTTGCTTTTAATGTACGTGATTTTATCGTCTGTTTTTCACGCTATTGCATTCACAATAATGTAAATTAAGTCAGTAGATGGAGTTGTGCACAGTCGCTTCAGTTTGTGTTACGTATAAAAAAATACGAGATCATTTTTAAATGATGTAACACGCTGAGGGGAAAGGGACTGTGACATCTGTGATAAGGAAAGGTTTACCTAGAATGATGTCACATTACATACGCCCTAAAGTCGAAGTATTTTTAGAAAATTTTCAATTTTTCAGATAACGATTTTTTAAAATCTTATGAATCATAAAACATTCCACGAAAATATTCAGTGAAAATATTTGACCAAACTGCTGGATATAAAACGGAATCTAACAGTTAAAAATAGTACACTGTGAATACCCTTATTTGCACTTATTGTTAAGAGAGAGAGAGAGGAGAGAGAGAGAGAGAGAGAGAGAGAGAGAGAGAGAGAGAGAGAAGGAAATGTAATTAGTAAAATGCTGGATCTAATATACACTTTGCTTATATAAGATGGAAATGTATTTGCTTTAAAAGTAAAATAGTGTGTTTGGTTGTCTTTAAATGACGTTATACGTTTATTATTATTATTATTATTATTATTATTATTATTATTATTATTATTATTATTATTAAATAATAATTATAATAATTAGTTGTCATAATAATATGACAACTAATTATATCACATATAAATACAATAATCACTACGGAAAGGCCACGCGACACTTCTACATCCAGACATCATAAACAAATTACCTTTTGAATACAGAAACCTTACAAACTACAATAGCCTGAAAAGAGCTCTAAGGACATACTACGAACAAGAAACACGCACCCAAAATACCATACAAACTTAATGAAACACAATATATTCGTTCAGGCTTCCAGTTCAGCGACGCATCAATACATTCCAAGTTATTGTGTGCGTGCGTGCGTGCGTACGCGCGAATTTCTCAATCATAGATTTCGTAACTTCCCAACACAGCAAAAAAAAACAATAAATAATAACCAACTAGTGTCATCCTCAGATAAGCTTACATATAAGCGTCGAGGATGAAAGCAGAGAAATTAGTTCTCATCCAAGATGCATCATATGTCAAATGTAAGTAATGTATGTAATAACTGTAACAAAAGTATGCAATATAGAGTGATTATATCCATTGATATTGTATGTATATATATATATATATATATATATATATATATATATATATATATATATATATATATATATATATATATATATATATATATATATATATAGAGTGTAAAATTGCAAAGAAACATCTGTAATAATCATCATTATGAATATTATAATAATATACGTTGTAAACAGTTATTGTTATTATTATTATTTAAAAAACTTTATGCACGAGAAAGTATTTGTTATGCATAATTGTGTTCATGTAATGTATGCAATTTATCTGAGAAATAATAAAATGTTAAAATATATATATATATATATATATATAATTAGTTCTCAGTAACTGGCCCTCCTTTTAAGTCTACGTTGCTCGTAAGCTATATCTGCGGACAATTTTTCCTATTTACAAATATAATGACTGGAACAAATTTAGCAACAAGCATACACACAGCAGTCACCGAATTAGAAGCTTTTATGCAGATATGTGCAAACGTCACTTGCGCACCGTATATGCAAAATATTTGGCCACGTGCATCACCACGTGTTCTAGGAAACTATTTAAGAGTGCTTCTGGTCAGTAATGGTCAATAGTGTTGATCACAATGGGAAAAAACAAAGGTTCTTTCGAAGTTCGAAAAAGGGTTTATTGTGGGAATCTGTCTAGCTGAAGCCACGATTTTGAATAACAGCAGAGCTGACTGGTTTCTCAAAAGGTGAGATATCCCTGTTGTTTAGTCAGTGGAAAAATAACCCTCATGGCTTGTCTAAAAGGCGTAACTGTGGTCCTAAGACTGTCAGGAACGAGATTGCCCGTTGCTCTATCCCCCCCCCCCACATTTTATCAGTACTTGGCGAATCAGGCCTATGGTTGGGTGGTAAGTATTCATGGCTGTAAATTCGTGTGTGTTCACGAGGTCGGTTTGCCTGTTCTGAGGGACGAAAAACCGAGTTTCCGGATGAATAAATCCTCTACCTCCGAGTAGAGGATCTGCTAACTGCTTTAGTTGAAATAGACGATAAAGGTTCCTGATGTCATAGACGGAAATCGAACCTAGGTCTTTCCGACCAAAGGGCTTCGTCTATACCGACTGAACTACTGAGGAATAATAATAATAATCATAATAAGAATAATAAGAATAATAAATTTGTTGGAGTAAAATGTAATTTTTAATTATCATGTTTATGTTAATAAGAAATGAAAATAGCTTTCTAAACAAAGTTATATTTTTTCTTTGATGAAACTGCTATTCTTGGGAATTTCGAAACTGCTCTCTCTCTCTCTCTCTCTCTCTAAATACATGGTACATACATTAGCATCTTTTATTTCCTCAAACATCATGCGCAGAATCAGTCCGTTTTAGTTCTAGTCTGAAGATCGACTGCAGTTAGGCTTATCTGCAGCAAAGTCGTTTATTCTGCACAATTAAAAAAATTATATATATGAAATAGGAACTGAACTTAAATGTTTTGACAATTTCTTACTTGGTCGATGTGGGTAGAACTTAAGCCTATTCGTATGAGTTGTGTAAAAATTGTTTATATAATCTGTTCAACAATTAATAATAACGTAGCCATGGGTTCTGCGACCGAGCAAGAACTGTTGGCGCTCGAACAAAGCTGAAAAATAAGTCTCAAAATAGGAAGACTTCTAATGTCTGATGCGGTCTTTTCTTTAGTAAGTCGTTACATTGACTATGTGGCAGGTGATTCCGAAAAATGGGATTTTCCATGAATCGTCGACCAGATTCTGATAATATCGGATTTAGAGCTATATTCTACAATATTTTGTTATAATATGGTCGCTATCAGTTTTTCCCCCCCCTCGGCAGCCGATAATTAGCCGACAATGTAGTCGAAGACAGAAATAAAATCGAATCATAAAAATTAATTAATTTAATATTTATTGAAGTTATATCACTGTATTAATGATAATTAAGCCTTAAATGGCGGCAAAAAATGAAAAAAAAAATCATTTTACAGAATATTAACAGAAATTTTTTCTATAAATATTCTGGTTCGAATTAAACGCGACTTGGTATCGTTGCACAATTCGCACTAAATCGAATATCGTATTATTCGAACTCGCTAAGTAAGCAAATACTCTAAGGATGAACAGATTTGGGATTTACAGTGTCAGGAGCTATAAAAGTTAGAAGTAGTATCTTGAATGGAAAAGGACACCAAGTTTTGTGGCGATGGAAACTATGAACGCAATGGGTTTGCACCAGGAAAAGCTAGAGATGCATATCAGCTCAAGAAGAGAATCTGATCCCGACTAGAGAAATGAATATCATCAAAAATATGGGGCAATGAAATCAGATCTCATTTCAATTCCTCATAGTTTTCTGAGAAATAAAATAGGAATGAGTTTTTGGTAGCGTTGAAGTCCACCATATTATGCCCACTATCACAGTCCACGACAATGCTTTTAAAAATTCCATAGCTTGAATCGTTCAGGTAACTACAAGGCTTGTAAAATGAAGAAGTAGATGGTGCACATAAAGAAACCATGGACAAGACTAGTGTTCAGTACGAAGATCATCAATATATAGCAGGAAGAGTATGTATGAAAGCACTGACCCCTTGGAGGACACCAACACTGATAAAGAAATCTAAAGAGGGCAAACCATTCGCTTTGGTATGCAGTGATACAGCCAGAAAGAACTCGCTAGCTAATCACAAAGAATTAAGGTAAACCACAAGATGGTAACTTAGCAAGAAGCAAGGAACTGCCATGACAATCAAATCCTTGGGAAATACCAATAATGATCACGAGTTTCTTCACTATGAAATAAGAACGACAGAAGCCACACCGGCTAGCGCCACTCACCTGGTAACCCTAGATAGTGAAGAAGCCTTCTACCGATGGCCCTCTTCACTCTTTTTGAAAGAGCTAAAGAGAGATTGACGGCGAAGCATCCCAATGGACGATATTCATTTTCTTTCAGGGGATACTTCACATACAGATTTATTCCTTTGATGTTGGGAATGAAAATGGGAATGGGCCCAGCTTGAATAGACGACATACAAGGATCAATTCTCTAGTCTAAATTCCAAACACAGCTGCTGGCGGATATCTTCCAGACTAAAAGGCAACAAGACTAATGAGGACTCTTCTGAATGTTTTCCTGCAAAAGATCAGAGAATATGCAGTGGGCAACTCGTAACACTTGGATGGAGATTCCTCTGGACATCCATACAAGAGCCAAAAGAGAAGATTGATGCCAAGAAGTCAATCCCATTCACAGGCGATGTTACCATGGTCATCACCCAGGAATGTTACCATACGAGATGGCAGACTAACCCCTACAAGAGCAGGAGGTTAGTGTGTTTTGTGATCAAGCCTTTCAAACTCTGATTCACACCACCACTGATGGTCTTTTACAGATGCCTCGAACGTGGCTGATGACTGATTAAGAAACAAACTATATATGTGCGACCACAATTGCAAGACCCCTCGACACTTCTACGCATGTCAGAAGAAGGCGAATCTATTCCGATAATATGGTAATCAATGCGTTTCATGTGATGAGTGTTTATTATTATACATCGGAAAATTAGCTTTTGTTTTATGAAAATTCTAGTTTTTAAAGTGGTTACTATTTTGCTTGTGCAACAGTTGGAAAATTTTACGTATAAAGCGGGTGATTTTACATGTTGGTGACGAATTCGTACATGGCGCATTGCCTGCACCGAGGGGTCTCGCATCTGTGGTCGGACAGTATCTTTATATATAGCACCTGTACAGCGCTGTTTGGAAATGGCGTTTGTTTACATCGTCAAACGTCAACTGAGAAAATATTAATTTCAAAAAACGTAAAATAATAAAACAATTTAAAAAAATCACCAGATACGTAGATGTAAGAGTTTTGAAATAAAATTCATACACAGCAAATAATTAAGCCTACTTTTAATTAAGAAATGTAAATGAATTAAAATTTTGGAAGTGGGACAAAAACGAGATCGAGGAGGATGAAAAATAAGTATTGAAATGCTCAGAGGTGCCTGAGTAGTCCTGTGAAATAGCATATGCTTCCATATTGCAAGACCACCCGAATAAAGTCAATATAGGTTCGATTGTGGTCTCCATCTAGAGGAAAAAACTTGTTTTAGGTCTCCGGTTCACTAGTTAGTCAAGCTTTGACATGACAAAAAGAATTTTCCTAAAATTCTAAAATTTCCTAAAATTGCACTAACAGTCCAAAAACGTATTGTAAACTTTACACTATTTCAGATATAACATACACTTGTTATGGTTTAGGGCTACGAGATGGCGGTACTTGTCCGTCACGATTTCTTCCCTGAAAGCTACAATTCATTAATAGCTTGAAAACTCATTATCAGGATGGAGACCAGCTACCAACCAATTCTCAAAAGCAAGGCATCAAAGGGTTTATTTTATTATAATCAATGTTTTTGTGATAACTATACCGCTATCTAATTTTATCCCTATGAAACAATTCGACAGGTTTTAATAGAGATCTTTAATATTAAAAAAATCCATTCAGCTAATGTCGAATTTATCAGTTCGAAACGTTTTGTTAAATTTGCTGATAAAAATGATTCAGTGAGTTGCTTCCAATTTACATCTTCTTGTGTACCTCACATTTCTCAAATTTTATTAAATTCTATCCAGTTACAGCGGAGTTATTGCAATATGTAATTTAGATTTTTTTTTTTGTCTTTGTGCCACTGAAAATGATCGAAGTGATATAAAATTGGAATTACGCAAACTTCTATAAGGATTCATAGTATCATATTTTAATTTCCATGCAATTTGTTTTCATACGATCTGTGGAAACAAATACACTCAGTTCTCTTTTTATGCGGATCTTTTTTTATGAGGATTTGAAGTTATGCGGTATAGTACGGTATATATTAATTAATAATTAATTGTTAATTTAGCTCATTTTTTATTATTAATTAATAATTAATTAAACATCAATTAACCATAAACATCATTAAATTAATTTGTGCTGATTTTCATTGACATATCCCATTCTGATCACCAAAAATTTATAATATTATTATAAGTACGAGGTGAATGCAGACTTTTTCTCCTGTATGCTGGTAGTTTTCCCCTCCTTTTGTACATCTTGGAGATTGCTTTGTAGGCTGGATGTGGATGAATCACTATCTGTTGCGTCACAAACACCTTCATAAGAGATTTCTTAACGCCAAAATTAAACAAAGTCCCTTTTCTCTTATTCATATTAAAATTTAAATCTGTAGGCCTATTATTTTAAAAAATCACGGCACTACGGTTTCGAAACAAGCGCTTTCACCTTACAATACGAACTTGTGAAGAAAGTATTCAGTATTACTAGATCTTAGAACCAGATAGAGACTACCTTGATCTTCAATTTCAGTGGAAAAATTTTCTTAATACTTCCTTGCTGATTGGCCACTAGCATATGCAGATGTTATTTCGTTCAGTTTTGAGAACAGAGGATACGCGTCGCATTGTTGTAATCGGCTTGCAGGCAATTTTTATGACCGGTCATAAACAGCGGTATTTCCTTTCCCAAATGTTGAAAGGTTTCGATGTGTGAAAATTAACGATAATTCATGAAATTTCCACATTTAAAAATACACGGCTTGGTCATCACTAACATTTGCTACACAGATGTTATTTAGACGTTCTGGGTCTGAGCTTTTCGACATATTCACGAATGTTATTCTCCTCAGAATATTTCCACTATAACATATTTATTCATGAAAAATGCTTAGAATACTAAATTGACAAATTCCAGGAGACTTCTTGCGGAACACTTATTCACCTTCCACAGAACACAGTTTGGGAACTGCGGGGTAATCAATCCTATTATGGGATGAGTTGTTTATTATTACACGTCGGAATATTAACTTCTCTTTTATGATCATTGTAGTTTTTAAAGTGGTAACTATTTTGCTTGTATAACAGTGGAAAATTTTACCTATAAAACACCTGATTTCACGTGCTTTATAGGTAAAAATTTCTATATAACGTGTAAGCAGTGAGTGTTCGTGAAGTTTAATTTTGCATGTGAGTAAGTTTGTGTTTGTCTTTTCATTATTGTAATTGTATTGCTACTTTTTATTTTAAAGATTTAATTTGGCCCAATGGAGGAAAAAAGCACTAAAGAAGAGCAATTTCTTTGGGAATGAAAATTGCAATTTTAGATCGCTTAGCAAAAGGAGAAGGATCTACGGCTACTGGTAAACATTTTAATTTAGGCGTATCTACTATAAGAGCAATTAAAAAGAATGAAGTCGTAATAAGAAAATTTGTCATTTCTGGCACAAAACTAAGCGCCAAATTATCATCGTACTCAAGAGATTCTTTATTAGAAAACACGGAACGAGCGCTCGTATTGGATTGAAGAATTAACTCAAAGAAGAATTCCTATAAATTGTTATTTAATTAAACAAAAAGCTCTTCGGTTTTATGAACAGATGAAGCAATTGGAGCCGTCTACTTCCGCTTCCCAGGCTGATAAAAGAATTTTCGGCTAGCAAAGGATGGTAAACCGAGTTTTTAAAAAGGAATGCACTTCATAACGTGAAGATTACAGGCGAGGTTGCAGCAGCAGATGAAGAAATAGCCAAAACGTCTCAAGAAAAGTTAGCCAAAATTATTGAAGATGGTGGATATTGTCCCGATCAGGTTCGATTAACAACCGAACGTGTTAATCGGGGCAATATCAGGTGGATATTGCCCCGATTAACGCTGACGAAACAGGATTGCTTTGGAAGAAAATGCCTAGTTGAACTTACATCACAAAGTCTGAGAAAAAAGCAAGCGGGTTTAAAGCAAGCAAAGATTGAGTGACGTTGTTACTTTGTAGCAATGCATCAAGAGATCGAATGTTGAAACCCCTCCTAGTAAATCGATTTCTAAGACCACGTGCTCTAAAAGGCAAAGATCTAAAACAGCTGCCCCTGTACATTGGATTGCTAATACAAAGGCCTGGATAACACCTGCTGTATTTACTGAATGGTTCAATAATTGCTTTGTACTAGAAGTGGAAACATATATGAAGCAAAAAAACTCTAAATTTTAAAGTTTTATTAATTGTTGACAATGCACCAAGTCATCCGCATTTAGAACATCCAAAGTGCAGGTAGTGTTTTTTCCATCCAATACAACAAGCATTATTCAGCCATTAGATCAAGGCATAATTGCTACTTTTTAAAAATATTACGTTAAGCATACTTCTCAATTTATATTGGTTAAACTGGAAAATGAATCATTAACAGTAACTGGTGTTTGGAAAACATTTTCTATTTTGGACTGCTTAAATCATGTTACACATGCTAAAATAAGACTGAAATAAGACCACAAACTTTAAATGCCTGCTGGAAAGCAGCTTGGCCTGGATGTGTTGCAAACAGTGCAACCATGCAAACATCTACATTATCAGCTGAAATCATTACTTTGGCACATGAAATTGGTGGAGAAGGTTTTGATACATTTAGCCAGAACGATGTAGACGAATTGCTTGTGGATAATGCCTTAAGTGACAATGATATTATTGGATATCGATTAACTTTAGATATCGTCGAAGATCCAGAAAACGATGGTGAAGCGGAAGAAAAACCTGTCCCCCTCACTGCAAATATAATTCCAGAAGGTCTTGAATTGTGCAATAAATTGGAAAATCATTTTATTGTTAATAACACAAATTCTGAACGAACCTTTAAATTCCAACGTGAGCTGAAGAATGTCTGGATATATCTGGATATATCCAGATATGAGATATGTCTGGATATCGCGAGCTGTATAAAAAATTGATGAAATCATCATCGCAAAGTTTAATCACTGATTACATTGTAAGAAGAAAAAAAATCAGCACAGAACGAGAGTGAAGCTAATTCTGTTTGTGAAGAACCATTGCCTTTACCATACAGATCTGATGCGCTGACTATCTCTTCTGGTGACGAAAGTGATTTCGCACCAGTTCGCAAAAGTTGTCGAATATTGTCTAATAGCGATGATAATTCTGATGCCAAAATGTAAAAAAAATAAATAAAAAATGTTACTTTTCAATAAAATTAAATGAATAAAGCTTTAAAAAAATTATGCATTCTTATTTTCCTGATTTTTTTAAACTTTTATGCGAGTTTAGGTTTATTTTAATTCATTGTTTCGGTTTTATGCGGTTTTAGAAAATTATGGAACGTATCCCTAATTTTTAAACTTAAGTTTAGGCCTTTGTTGTGCGATTTTTTATATGCGGTTTTCTGTGGAACGTATCTACCGCATAAAAAGAGACCCGACTGTATCTTCTAAAATAAAGAGCCAAATGGCTTCACTTCGGCGATGCAAAATTATATAAATTAAGTGGATATTAAATCCAACATCATTTCAAAGCTGAATACAGAAACTATAAACGTTTCGTGCGAAAATTGACCAGAGAGCTTACAGGAATTTGAGTGTTCGTCGCTTCTATAAAGTTCGGCTAGGGCAACTCGCAGTATGGCGGAGAATGTATTCCTGCAAGCTCTCTGGTCAATTTTCGCACGAAACTTTTATAGTTTCTGTATTCGGCTTTGAAATGATGTTGGATTTAATATCCACTTAATTTATACAAATAATTTCTAACAAAATTATAAGAATTTAATCCCATCTCACAATTAACTACATAGGAGGTGTGTGTGTGTGTGTGATTATTATTTATTAACAATAATAATAATAATAGAAAAATGCCTCGAATGCAAGAGAAGAGTGGTGTGTGGTATTTAACCAACATCGTTATATAAAAATAGTGAATATTATAAATGCCTGGATGTTCTTTTGCAAGAACTGCATAGTCTGAACAGCTACACACACACACACACACACACACACACACACACACACACACACACACACACACACACACACACACACACACACACACACACACACACACACACACACACACACACACACACACACACACACACACACACACACACACACACACACACACACACACACACACACACACACACACACACACACACACACACACACACACACACACACACACACACACACACACACACACACACACACACACACACACACACACACACACACACACACACACACACACACACACACACACACACACACACACACACACACACACACACACACACACACACACACACACACACACACACACACACACACACACACACACACACACACACACACACACACACACACACACACACACACACACACACACACACACACACACACACACACACACACACACACACACACACACACACACACACACACACACACACACACACACACACACACACACACACACACACACACACACACACACACACACACACACACACACACACACACACACACACACACACACACACACACACACACACACACACACACACACACACACACACACACACACACACACACACACACACACACACACACACACACACACACACACACACACACACACACACACACACACACACACACACACACACACACACACACACACACACACACACACACACACACACACACACACACACACACACACACACACACACACACACACACACACACACACACACACACACACACACACACACACACACACACACACACACACACACACACACACACACACACACACACACACACAGATTATTACAGATATAGCATTTCCTGATATCAAATTACGATCTCGTTTGCAGGCTACTGAAACCGAAAGAATAATTCTCAACTACATCATGAAATCGTCTATTGGTTAATTCATAGCGTAGCCGAGAAAAAGATGAAATAAAAAAAAAATCCTTTAAGATTTAAATAGAGATTTACCTAGGCGGCGAATATATAAACACTAACTGTTGTTTCTTTCGGAAGACAAGGAAGAGGCGAGGCGATATACGAATGATTCAACCACCACTATTATCTACTAGATTAGCCCTGCTAACCACAACGACCTATTTTATAAATAGCTAAACTTATCTTCCTGGATTTTATCGCTTCTTTGCACAGCGTAGTTAGGTTGAACTTTAAGTATGCAAAACAGATACATGTGTAAATGGGTTCTACGGATTTGGAGTTCATCTGATGGGCTTGAAAGAAAGAGAGAGAGAGAGAATGAAAATGCAACTTTTCTCTTCCGTGTTCAGAACTAGTTTTCTAAGGAAAAAAAAATCAGTTTTAACAAGGAAGGTGTTACGTTACCCAGTTTTCGATCCATGGGACGAAAAACTGATTTTTTTTTCCCTGTAAGACTTACACAATAAAATATTGTCCTTTTTTTCCCCTGAGGTATTTTACGCTAATTACTTATTCCCTGGTACATTAGCATGTTGGTAATGCTAATGTAGTTTTCTGCATGGTAATTTCAGTTCTTCAAATTCATTTTTAATGTTTCCATAGCAATTGGAGACGCTAGAAGACAATGGACGCTACGGGCGTTTTTCTCTATGGTGATCCATATCATGAAAGAACCAAATGACAATGGACCGAAAATGATCTTTTTTATATGACATCATCAAAATTTTTTTTTTAATTGGGTAACAATATTTCGACAGCAATTATCACCTTTTGAGAAACGAACAGACTTCAGCAATAATTGTACCAAATGGAAACCATGACCCCTTGTCGTCTAGGCTGGAAAAGTAGGTAGCGTCGAAACTACACTGCAGGATCCTGAGACCCTGAAAAAACTCCGCGGTGACGCGATTGGTCCACGCCATTATTGGAGTTAATGACATTAACTGACGCAAAGTCGGTATCTGTCACAAAATTCTTGATATATTAATTAATGTTTCAGTAGAATTAGTAAACAACAACAGTTAATGCTAGAACATTTACATCTTTATCCTGAAGACAACGTGAATAGGTCAGAAGGATCTATCTCACCTACCATGAATAGGCCAAGGAGCTCTCTTTTCATCTGGAGTATAATTATTGCTACAGTCTGATGCTTATTTATATTGTTAACAAGAAATTATAAGCAAACCAAGTTTGCGCGTGAATCAGCCTTGTATATACAGGCTGTTGACTTCACATCAATTATCTCAGTATACCATAATGCATAGCAACGCGTACGTTGCTATATATTACGGGATTACAACTCAGATTGGTTTGACTGTTATTGAGGTCTGAATTCAGGAAGACACTACAATTGAATCAATACAGAAGTCATATTTTTCATATCGAAGTATTAAAATGGATGTCAACATTTTAATTTTTTGTTGTTATTTACCTGTTGCTTATTACAAGGGGTAGCTCGTGCATAGGCACTGCGGAACTGCAACACCTTTTTTCTCGATATATAAATACAGTATATTTAATTTATTTATATTTGCTTGTAATATTTAATTTTATCATCAACAATCCTATAGGATTCTCTTATAATTCTCTTATTTTGTATAAAAAATAATAAAAATCCATCTTGTAGCACTTAGGAGGGCAAAGGACGCTAGCAGCACTGTGTTACCAAAGTGGCATATTGCTACGCGCGCAAACATATGCACGTCATAGTGAGATGCGAGCTATTAGCGTAATGCGGCACTGTCCGTCGCGCAGTTCCACTGTTGTTTATATGCACTTTGTGCCAGTAGTAGAGTGTTCGTAGTGCTTATCGTGTTTACTCTGTCTCTTTAAATATTTGGATATTACAATTAAAGACAACATTTGTTCATTATTGGAGTTATGATAATGGATTTTATTTTTTAGTAATTTTGAATTATACTAAACTGTATAGTTTTATCGATAATAAACAATATTTTTTCATGTTTAATTTTTTTTAACCATAATTTTGATATTTTATCCAAACACGTATACACTGTACTTACAGTGTGTATATATATTTCGAAAGTTGCAGCACCCCCCCCCCCCACCCCACGATTTGAAGCCACTGCTAATTACTTAAATAATTATTTAACGCTGACTTATTGATTGGGTGGGCTAAGATATTTTTTCTATTTTATCAATTTCATTTATTTATTTTTAAATTTATTTTCTACATAATCCGGAATCCCTGCTCTAGAGACCAAACATAGAAATTTTTCAAGCCACTTCAGCCCTCCAATAATGGAAAATGAATTTCACGATGAAATTCATCTCCCACCTAAAGACAATTGTAAATATCTCTGCCCACGGCGGGATACGAACCCACAATTATATATTTATATATAAAATGCATATTCACATCCTATACACGAGCATGTTTTCAAAAAAGACATGAGTTAAATGTCTATCAATTAACTTTGCTGACGGAGCAGTTTTTTTTTTCTTTGAGAGAGAGAGAGAGAGAGAGAGGAATTAATCGAGTTTCTGAAGGTTAAAAGCTTGCCACTACTACTAGTTAAGGCTGGCAAACTGACTTCAAATTCCCAAACAGCACATTTGGAATACGCTATGGTATCTCCTTTAAGGATATGATAAAATATTATACTTTCACAAAAATAAAATGAATTTTATGCAGTCTTAGTTGGTATAGGTCGTCATTTCTTCCTTTTTTTTAATTTATTTTTTTATATATGGAATTAAAGCCAACAACAAAATGACAGATGCAGAAAAACTGCATAAATGTTGGTAGATTCATTGGGTGTCATATAGAGAATGTGCTCATCTCGTCTGTTATTTTGTAGTTCGGTCCGACAAAATCACAATCAACGATTATTCTCAGATCCAGTCCAACTATTTACTTCACCGACGTTTCGTACACGAGGTCTTTTATGTATCTTGGAAAAAAAGAAATCTAGATGTATCAAATGTGGTGGGCTAGGAATTCGTGAGATGGAACCTGCTTTCTGGAAGGCAGTAATCTGTGATTCGGTAATCGCTGGGCTGTAATCCATAATTTCAAACAGCATATTGCTGTGCTTTACTATGGTTTCCACGAAGAAGTAGAAGTGCCCAGCTTAGAATCTGAACTTTAATAGAATCAGATATGATTCTATTAAAATATAATTATTGCATGCGTCCTCACATCACTATCCTGCATAGAAAGGGTATCATCTCAACTCTAGCACATCGTGCCAGATCTATACTGTCAGATGATGAAGAGCTAAAATATGAACACATCTACAAAGAACATTCACAAGTAATGGCTACTCGTCGAAAACTATTAATAAGCATCTATACCGCCGCCATCAGAACAACTCAGAAACACAAGACAATCCAAAAGGTTATATCTCCTTACTATACATCAGCTCGCTCTCCACGAAACTAAGAAGAATTTTACGAAACTTCAACATAAAAACCTGTTTCTCTACTCTTCCTAAACTAAGATCGATTTTAAGCAAATACAAACAAGCTCACAACCATCTACAATTCCCAGGAGTGTACAAAATCACGTGTGGCTGCGGGAAGCAGTACTATGGCCAAACTGAAAAATCCATCCTCCTACGCCTGGAAGAACACCAAGGGACATTGCCTGCAAAAGAACTAGAGCAAGTGCCCTGTCAAGCCATGTACTGTTTTGAGTAAACACAAATGATGAAGGCCGTCAACATGAGATAAACTGGACAACAACCTCAAACCTTCATATATGCCGTGACGAGGTGGAGCGCCGCATAGTCGAGTCTAAAGAAATTGTTATGGACCCTCATCACACAAATAATAACCTTAGCTATAATCTACCGGACTCTTTCAGCTCTGCTATCCGATATTGGCACACTCGTGAAATCAGACGCACGTAGCTGCCTAACAATAGAACTTCAACACGGACTATAGCTACAGTTCAAAAGCTAACTGAATTTTATAATAGTCGTTTTTATAGTGATACTATGTTTCTTATAGTGTTCATTTGCTTTCTATGTTCCATGCCTGAAGAAGTCGGACAATCCGATGAAACATGTTGCGTTTTGAATAAAT
The DNA here is from genome assembly GCF_054136105.1 of Typopeltis vanoorti. NCBI lineage: Eukaryota > Metazoa > Arthropoda > Arachnida > Uropygi > Thelyphonidae > Typopeltis > Typopeltis vanoorti. The sequence continues at coordinate 141,436,659 of NC_143552.1, forward strand.
TTAATTGTTATTCTAGTCTCGGTTATAGTCAGTATATATAAATATGAACATATCCCAATTCCGAGTTAATATGACAAATTGTTATATATATATATATATATATATATATGTGCAATAATATAAAATTTGTATTTGTATGTGAAAGAGAGAGAGAGAGAGAGAGAGAGAGAGAGAGAGAGAGAGAGCAAACACGGTTATTCGCCAACACCCTACTCTTTTAAATGTGAGTGGAGCTCTTACCTCCACCCTTTTACACAAAAGAGAGGAAAATTCCCGCCATACGGAAGGCGGTAGTCGTGATTGTAAGCTCTCCCCCCGAGGAATATCATTCATAAAAGTCGTTCACTTGCTCTTCCCTACACCCAAGCCCTATTTATTATAGACTGCACACGCACGTGATCAGTGTATTTGACCATAATTCACTATTATGGTGCTTTGCTGACAAAAGATGTCCGCTTAAGCCTTGTTGTTGAAAAAAAATGTGGGCTGTTGTGAAAATCTTTAAACTGATAATCTAGACATGTTCCAACCATCGTCTGTTAATCTGTGCTACTCCACCCTGAACACGGTACTTGTACACTAAAATTAGGGTGTCCTAATAACAACATACAGTGATGTGCTATATATATATAATATAAGTTTCTTATATATACACTTCTGAGTATTCCGAACTTGCTACAGATGGACTGGTTACTCTGTTTTTCTCTCACATTCTTGTGCCACAAGGTTACTACTACATTAGTGTCAAAATCTACTTACGAAGCAAGGTTGTTTACTTTTTATTGCTGCCTTAGCACCACATTCTGTAAATCATGAATGCTATTCTCCATCAACTTGTCATAAGATTTTATATTTCTGCATGACTGCCCAGCCTTGAGATTACTATCTGTGCTTTATGTGTTATTCACAACTGGTGAAGTTAGTTTTGATTACTCAAAATTTGCCTAATCTATTAATCGGAACTTTCTTTGAGAAAGTGAAAATACCAAAAACGTTTATATAATTTTTTTTTAAAAAAATTGTAATTTTTTCCCACTAATTTTAAATTAAATTTTTTAATTTTCACCTTACTTGCCTTTTTTGTGATTTTTCGATTTAATTTATTTTTGGTAATATGTTCCGCTGTTTTCATGATTGACTTCCGTTTTACAAACAAAAACTAACTTTCAACGTTACCGTAACCAGTTTTAAACAATGTGCAATTTTCTTTCTATATCGACAGTATAAGAACAAATTTATTTATATTTACCTACTTTTGAAGGTTCTGTAGTTTGCTTGTGATAACAATAAAACTGCGGAAGCAAACTATAACAGTTTTTTTTTTCAACAATGCTCGGTATATTTCAAATAAGTGCATTTTTAACGTTATCCTTATTCTGAAAAAAAAAGCAAGCCACAGAATCTGCAAAACTAGTAGATATAATTGGATTTTTTAAATGAATACTGTGGATATATCTTGAAATAAAATTTATGTAATGCTCAAACCTGGCAACGGACTGTAGCATCATGGCATTTTTAGTGAACAATAGCAGTAAATACCTAAATAAAAATTGGAAATATCAAGTATGATTTTTTTTTCAATTGCAAGGAATTTCGACGCCCACCATATATAGTATATAAGGCCTCAGTAAATGAGGCCTTTTTAGGTATATCGGTCCGTTTGTGTTCGAGATGATTTCACTCATGCATTGCAGGACTGATGTGCAGGAGCAGGGTGGAACCCACTAATAATTTAAACACCCATCATCAATTATCTGTACAAGCTATCATGCTCATCCCCGACAACATAGTAGCATGACAGCAAGCCTTTATCTACCTCATCTTAAAAAAAAAAAAAGTCAGCCATCAAACTATCTCATTGTCCTTATGTCAGTCTTCTAGAAAACAATGGAGAATATCATTACAGCCATCTTTTTCACTACTCGAAGGCTTACCAATTAAGTAATTAATGATCAAAAAATAATATTCTTTCACTAAAATAAAGAGCCAAAAGGCTTCATTTCGGCGCAAAATTATATAAATCAAGTGGATATTAAATATCCAGCATTATTTCAAAGCCGAACGCAGAAACTAAGAAAGTTTCGTAAGAAATTTGACCAGAGAGCTTACGGGAATACACTCGTCGACATTTACGAGTTGCCCTAGCGCGGACCACTTTAGAAAACATGATCTCTTGCCCAAGCGTCCATATATTCGCCTTCTATTGGTCCATTTTGATAAAGTTTCACTGGCCTGACAGCTGTTAGGAACTGGTTGGTTCTCTTCAGAGACCAGGCAGGGAATATATATATATATAATTGCCGTAAGCTTTCTGGTCAACTTTTTTACCAAACTTTCATAGTTTCTGCATTCAGCTTTGAAATAATGATGGATCTAATATCCACTTGACTTTTATAATTTTGCATCGCCGACTTGAAGCCTTTTGGCTGTTTATTTTAGTAAATACTTTTACGCACCGACCGAGTTCGCTTACGAAAAATAAAGAGCCAAAAGGCTTCAGTAAGCGAACTCGGTCGGTTCGTAAAAGTATTTACTAAAATAAAGAGCCAAAAGGCTTCAGTTCGGGGATGCAAAATTATAAAAATCAAGTGGATATTAGATCCATCAAATCCCCCCTTTCGGACACTTCGAGTTCCTTAGTACTGAATGAGAGTTTTTGCTCTCTTAAGGTTTCTTCCGGAATTTCGGTCCCGGTGAGGGGAGGGACTTAGATTTCGGGGGTTTGCCTTGAGAGAGCATTTTGAGTCTCGGTGGATGCTTTTCCCTGGAATATGAGCGGTTCTGCTCAGTAGTAGGGTGAGCCTGTCATTGAGTGGAACCACTGCTGAAATGGACGATCTTTCGGTCATTCGTAGGGAGTGGTCCAGGAGATCGCCTGATTTTTAGAGAGGGCTTTACTTAAGTATCTGTCTGGTCTCTGAAGAGAACCAACCAGTGCGAAACAGCGGTCAGGCCAGTGAAACCTTATCAAAATGGACCAATAGAAGGCGAATATATATGGACGTTTGAACATCGATCATGTTTTCTATAAGGTCCGCACTAGGGCAACTCGTAAATGCCAGCGAATGTATTCCCGTAAGCTCTCTGTCAAATTTCGTACGAAACTTTCATAGTTTATACATTCGGCTTTGAAATAATGCTGGATTTAATATCCACTTGACTTTTATAATATTCTTTCATTCTTGCTAAGCAAATCTGTTAGTTAACTTAGCCAATTTTGGACAAAAACCATTTAGTCTCCTCAGCCTTTAAAAACCTCCATTCAAGACACTGTTTCTCGCGTGTATAACTCCTAATATTACATATAAATTCAAATTTTCCAAGGCTTAGAATAATGTTCACGTTTGTTGTGAGAATAGTACTCAATCCATAACGACGATATCTAACTAATGCATATGCCTAGTAGAATACCTAACTGACTGAGTTAGGTATTCTACGTGGTTACGGCAATCCGTAACCGTGGTTCAATCTGTAACGACGACGTCGACCATTCAAATTAATCAGTTTCCACTAGACATACACATGGAAGATTTTTCTACAGCGAAGCACGAGATGAAAGAACAAGAGGTGATCGTTGATAGTTGTGTAAAAATTCGATGAACAGATGCGCGCGGAGTAGATTCCTGTGTATGGAGAGTGGTGGGAAGGTAGAATACGTTGTCGGTAGGAATGCTGTTTATTTTCATTGAACTGAATGCGCTACTCTTGAAAGGAGTGAATGTATCAGCTTCGAATCATTTTAAGTCAAGTCATGACGAATCTCCACAACGAGTTCCCAGAGGTTTTAAAAAAGTAATAATAAATTGGTCATTTAGAATTATTTCATCATTAAGTCCATCTTTTGATTTTATTATTTTTTTCTTGGGTTGCTGTTTTTTATAGTTCTGATTTTTTTTTCATTTTGGTTCTTTGTTATTTTTCTAGTCTATCATAGTTTTTTTTTAATTTTTTCATCTCTGTCGATATCATGCTTTTCTATTTCATGCCTTAAGTTGTTCTATGTCATATTTTATTTTATTTTGCTTTATTCTGCCTTATTTCTCTAATTGCTACTTTTTCCATTTCTTTCTTTTTTCCTATTCATTCTTTTTTTTTCGCTTCTTTTTCTTCGACGGTTTTCTTTACTTTCACCAAATGTCTTTGATTCTTCTTCGCATTTTCTTTCTATCCTTTGAATTTTTCTTTCTTTGAATAATTACCAATACTTGCCAAATATGAAGCTTGTAAGAATTCAACAACAACGTCTTTTTTTTTTTTTCCAATAAATAAAACTTGACCTCAGTCTGAATTACTATAAACAAATCATTCGCTATACTAAAAATAAACTCATAACGGAGTCTTCTGACAAGACAAGAACACAGCATTCGCATTCATTTCTTTATTTGATCTTTTTTTTTTTAATTCACTCGTATATATTCGTCCAAAACTGGTTTTTGATTGAGAACAGAGAACACTGGTCAGTAGTTACTGCAAATTGTCTACAGGTGGTCTTGCTGTTGCCCGTAATGGCTCTTAGCGTGTGCGTGCGGGATGTGCTCTACGCTTGGGTGAATAAAAAAAAATACAAAGAAAATAATACTGCCTTTAACGATACACGAGGGTTGTCTTTCATTAGTGGAAGAAAAGCAAAGGAGCAGAGAGAAGAAAGAAAGAACATTATCTAAAGTTCTCTCTCTCTCTCTCTCTTAGATCTAGAGTTCAGGCCACAGTACACTTTGACTTTTCGGGTTGACCCCACCTCATGCCATACTCGTGCTTTTTATCTCTTTGCAGCGTTCTCTTTATCAAAGATTAAGTCGGCATAAAGTCGTCGTCTTCATCACCGAAACATATATAAAAGATGGGATTCTCATTAACAACTCTCTCTAAGAGCGGCTTAAAGTAGACGGAGGTCTGTCATTAAAACCGACAATGAAATATTTTAACGATTAAAGAGATAACAAAGATAGATTTCGGCGAGACGCCTACCTACTCGATAAGGCCGTTGTGAGAATAGCAAATCAAGAAGTGATACTTGGATGAATACAAGTTCAAGGAAAGGGAAATTATTTAAAAGAGGAGAATAACAGTGTCACCTATAGGAAAATGATTTGAATAAAAAGCAATAATAATGAGTATTTTTAAAAAAGTATAAATACCAAAATGGAAGAAAGGAACAGAATTGTTAAGTTATGGAAATACAATGTATATTTAAACCGTTCTGTGTAGGAAGATGTTGGATGAATATTTTTTTTAAAAAACTCTAAGCGATTGTGAAGAAAAGTTTCTGCAAAGGTGTCAGAGTTATTGGCGAGCACTAGCCTACATTTAGAACAAATCTGAAGGAGATGGATAACATCTGGAAAAGTAAAGTGATCAGCCTACAAACAAAACGAAGAGTGCTGGAAACATGCATCTTTTGCGGTGTACTGTACGGATCTGAAACGTGGGTAATAAATAAGGAATCAAGAAAAAGAATTTTGGCATTTGAAAGAACTTGTTACAGGAAGATTCTAAGAATAGAATGGGTACAGAAAATCACAAATGAAGAGCTCTGTTGGAGGATACAACCAAAAATAAGAATCTAATAATAATCTTCTTATAATAAGAAGATTATAAAACGGAAGTTGCAATTATTTGGACACATCTGCACAATGAGTGAGGACCGGAAGACCAAGACATTCATGTTTGGTATTGTGGATGGTGTAAACAGAAGAGGTAGACCATACAGAGAATAGATAGACGACATAAAGGACTGGTGTGGAATGGTGTACAGAAACTGCGACACTGTGCACTGGACAAAAAAAAAAAGGTGGAAGAAGATAGTGAAGGAGGCATCGGACACCAAAGAGCAGTGAGTCCATAGTTCGTGATGATGACTAGCCTACACAACAATTAGACGCACCGTATCCTACTTTAGAAAAGCAGTTGACTCGGATTCTCATGCAAGACAAATATGTACTGGGGTACACCAGGCAGGGGGAGAGAGAGAGAGAGAGAGAAAACTACCACTACTTTGATCTTCCCATATCTAAATCTGAAAGTGAAAATACTCTTCTACTGAATATGGTGGAACAAAGATAAAGATATATTTAAAAAAAAGGAAAAATAAATCCGTAAAAATCGTAGAGAGAGCAAATTAATGAGTTTAAAAAAAGATGAATGAAAGATACCAAATGAAAACCAGAAGCAAAAAAGAAAAGATTACACCGAAATAAAATGTAGAAGACAAAAACAAAGAATGAAAAATAAAATAAAAATATGAGAGTGAGAGAAAAAAAGAATGGTTCCGAAGGAAAAAAGAGATATGAAATAAAAGAACATAAGACAAGAAAATGAAAGAAGGGAAACAACAAAAAGAAGCAAGAAAGATAAGACTTGAGGATAAGAAATAAATAATAGGATGAGAAGGAAATAAAGGGAGTTAGAAAATCTCAGGTTGTGTGCAAAGTATATTATGTCTTTCAACTGCATATGATTTCCAATTGGTTTGTGTGGTTTTGTTAGAAGAAAAACTTCCAGTTTTTTTAAGACTGGCTAACTCCACCTGAAAAGCTCTTATAAAGTTGCTTTTGTCTTAAATGGGATTTGAATCCAAATCCTTCCAACCGAACAGAAAAGTCAATTCATCCGATTGCTCATAAGAGATAAGGAACAGAAGAAAGAAAGAAGAGAATGTGAAAGATGAGAAAGAGGAGCAAAGGATAGGCAAGTAACATAAAAAGAACGTGAAATTTGAGGTAGAAAAAAAAAGAAAGTGCAGAGGAAAAAAGCTTTTGAAAAATCAGAACAGGGATATATTAAGCGAAAGAGAAAAGGGTGGTTTTAGAGGGAGAGAAGATGAGAATTGTGAGGGGAGGTAGGAGGTCAGAATGTTTTAAAAAGAAAAAAGATAGAAAGAAGAAAGGAATCAACGTTGTCTTTTAACATGGGCAACGCATGAGGTTCTGAATTTAAATACCACAAAGTCTCGAACAAATGTTTTCATATTTTGTCAGTTCTTAAAATAAACATATCAAGCAGATAAAAAAAAAACACAGATCGTAATGTAGATAAGTCAAGTTTAAAAAAAAAATCTGAACTTAGGGAAGGAAGGGGGAGTGCTAGAATCATGCATACAGAATGAAATTAAAATGACAAACGGAAAATAGCAAACCAAATTCACAGTAATATCACCACCATGATCGATTTAACAACACGACGATATTCTCTTTCCAACCATCGGTTGCTAAGTTACCAAAGATACCGCTCTTACACTTGGAAGTGCAAAGGAGCGGGACACCCATGGGAGGAAAAAACAAGTTTTACTATGTACTGACGTCATTACATCATTGCCAGATAATCGATTGTTTGAGCAGTCTAGAATGTCAAGAAGCGAATCCAGACTGCAACACCATTGTGCCGAAATATTACTTATGGCAGTGGGAATGAAGTCTCTTTGAATATCATCAAGCAACAGTCTGGGTTGTCAAAGACATCCGTATGTCTGCCGTGGTGAACATAAAGAACAAAACAGAACTGGAGTTTTTCCCAATACGTCTGAATAAATGACGATTATTTCACAGTTAGAATTCTCATTTAAAGTAGGCCTAACAAATAATGATTTCAACCTTGAGGCCGGTTAAGAAAGTTGAATTCGATAGGATAAGTATGAGTGATAGATAATAGGAAGGCAAAGTTTTTTTGCAACTTAAATGTAGCATGCAGTCGGATTACGAACAATCCAGCCCTCCTATGAAGTTCCTAAAGTTAGAAAACCCCTTTCATGCCCCCCACCAGTGGTTCTTTTCTCTTCGCATTCCTTATGCGTTGATTACAGTGACGAGGATTCTGTTTGTACACATAATAATCACAAAGAAAAATCCCTAGCTTTAGGGGATGTCACCAGTGCCTATTTTCCCCGTAATAATTGTGGTCAGCGAATGAATTCTTTCTTCACCCCAAGCAATAGTCGAAGAATGCACCTTCTTTGTTGCTTTGCGAGGTTGTTCAGATTGACGGCCTTTAATTAAAGGGTGGCGAATGAGATGCTTCAAGAAGTCATTCAACCTCTAGGACATCACCGGACCTTTTTTTTTTTTTTTTTTTAAATACAATTTGTTTATCAAAAGACAGACTTGTAAACGTGTGATACATAATAGACATTGAATCTTGAATGCCGTTAGCCACTTGCGAAGAAGTAAGCAGGCTGTATCTTTTTATACGAAAGGCCGCCATTGTTACCAAATCAAGCTTTTTTCATACACTGTATGACAACTTCGTATTTTTTAAAATTAATATTTCTATACATATTATTTTTTCTCCCTTTGGTTATCCCGTGTTTTTTTATTTTATGCGCTCTTGATAATATGAGCTTCAAGGAGGTTCTAGTAGCGGCTATGGTTTTAAAGTATCTTATTTAAATAAGCATTAAAAAATCATGCTATTAGATCCAAAAGGCATAATTTATAAGCTAGAGCTTATGACATTGTTAACAAGCGGCTTGCCAAATGAAAGCAGATGAAGCGCCTTCTTCAATTAATGACAGTAGATGATATCAGAGAAAATAAATAAATGTTTACTTGTTGCTGAGTGACTTCACCTTGACGTCACTCAGCACCTCGTATACTGATATACATGCAGTAGAATTATTATTATTATTATTATAACGGTGTCTCCATGGAGTCAAAAGACTCATCGCGGGGGACCCTACATTGAAACACTAACCATTATTTACACAATACCTGTCATACTTCTCCTTAAATTCATTCACAGACGAAGTATTCACCACCACCTCTGGCAACTCATTCCACCCAGTCACAACCCTCCAAGCAAAAAATGTAGTCCTAACACCCTTGTTAACCACATTCTTAGACAATCTCCAGGGATGACCCCTCGTTTCTCTCCCTTCCTGCACTGGTCTTAAAAAAAGTTATCAGTATCAATCCTATAAAACCCTTTTAACAATTTATATGCCTCTATCATATCTACTCTCCTACGTCTATAAACAAGTTTTTGAAGCTCACAGACCTTCAATCTATCCTAGTAGCAGACATCTCACAGGTCTGCAACAATTTTCGTAACCCGCTTCTGAATCCTCTCCACCATTTCTACATCACCAAGAAATCCAGGTGAGCAGATCTGTGTGCAATAGTCCAAATCAGTCTTATTAATGCCTTATAAAGTGGAACAATAACTTCCTTAACCCTGCTTGTTAGTGTGTTCTTCAACAACCATGTAATTTGACATGATGTTTTGGCAAACTTTGCAATATGCCCTCAAAACTTAAGTTCTTAAATTCATCAATATAGTAAACAGCATGTGATCTCACCCTCCCGAAGTGCATCCTTACACTTAGCTACGTTAAATTAACAGCCATTTAGCTTGGTCCATTACAGTCAGCCTATTTAAGTCATCCTGCAAGATATCTACATCATTTGAATTGACTATCGCTCTTCCTAATTTTGAATCATCAGCAAACAAGTGGATATTTCCTTTCAAAGTATTCCCAATATCATCGATGTAAAAATTAAACAATAGAGGATCAAGCACTGAGCCCTGAGGTACACCACTAGTCACCTGCCTTCTCCTGGACACAGCGCTTCCATAAACCACTCTTTGATATCTATTCACCAGCCACCCTCTAATCCAAATCACCAGCTTCGGATCCATACCCATTTGTTCTAATTGCTGTAACAGAGTTCCGTGTGGAATCCTGTCAAATGCCTTTGCAAAGTCCAGCAGTATCACTGAGTAAGGATTTCATTTATCCAGCTCCACTGTTACTTTATTATAGAAAGTAAGCAAGTTACCGAGGCAAGACCTACCCTTCACAAACCTATGTCGCCCCTTGTGAAGTATCATATTGCTGTTCACCCAGTCCTGAATTTTAATTTTCAGGATTGGGTGAACGGTTTTAGAGAAATTCAGCAATTTCTCTAAAACCTTAACTATAATTTGCAACCTCTGTCTTGGAGCCTCCCTTATGCAGTGGAATTACTTCCCCCCCCCCTCTTTCCAATCTATTGGTGCTTTACCAGAACTGAGGCTTAAATTAAACAGCCTGGTTAGAGGAGGTGCTAATTCTCTTGCACATTCTCGTAACACATGGGCCGATATGCCATCTAACCCAATGGCAGTGTTAGCATTAAGGTTCTGTAATATATTAAGCACCTCTATTTCGTCTATCTCTAGACTCTCATCAGTCAATGACACATTCGTCACTGCAATATCACATATATGCAGCATATAACGCAAATAAGTTATTAATATTTAATTTATGCGAAGCATAATTATGAAGTCATATCATATTAACAGAAGTAACAACAGACTGCATATTTGAAATGCAAAATTGTTTTTAGATTAACATGTTCATTGCCAATCACGCGATATCGCGCGATGCGAGTTCTCACCAAACGGCCGATCACGCGTTATCGCGTTGACGTCGCTAACTAAATAAAAAATAAAAAAAAATTTGGCCACCATACGAAATTCCAATTTTCAGCTTGGCAATGAAAGTGTTAAGAAACCATTACGTATACTGTATTTTTTTTATTTTGTGTTTTACTACTGACTAATTACACGAAGCTTTACCAAGTACTATGTTTTTGTTTTTCAGTAAATATCAGCTTTTTTTTTTTTTTAATGGTAATTCATCTATTTACACTAATTATTTTCATTCAATGTGCAATTTCCATGACTGTCTCTCAATATATGAATTTTAAAAACAACACGGATCTAAAAATACGTTTGTAAGCTGCTTATTTTACTGGTTCTATCGTTATAATTCTTCATCTGCCTTTCTCCCCATGATTTTTTTGCTTCCCCTATTAGTTGACATACTAATTAAAGAGGTGGGGATGATTACTAGCAGATTAAGGTTGCAGGGTCCTGAAACTGCGTCACAACAAGTATCTCAAGATCCTGAAAGAAAGTACTCTATTGATATGGTACAGTATACATAGGTGAGCTTGGCAGTGCATTGATATTTCGGATGGACAGCGGCTTGCATCATCAATATAGAGGAATAATTCGCTGAACTCAATTAAATGAAGCAATTTTTGGCGACGTTACTGTGCGTGAGTCATATTATTCAAGCAATGACTACAGGATATTGGTTCATGTAAGTATGAAAAGAAGCGATCTGTTGTCCTAGTAATAGTAAAATAAGTCATTTAATGTCTTTTATACCTCAAATGGAGTAGGTGGTATTCTTTCAACCCTAACTTTTTTGGAAATCGGTAAGTAACCGTTCTCCACACTTATCCATCGCTGATAGTTGAGTTCATGGTTACACACGAATTTGAAGGAGCTAGAGTAGTAAACAACTGTCACAAATTCGCGTTCTTAAATCTTAACTATTGTCTGAAATTATGTGAACTGTATTTCTGAGTATGATGTTTCAAAAAAATTGAAGTTTTCAGGAGGAAAAACACCCTACTGGTCTGTGCTAAAGATCGACCAACTCGGAATGGGTTAGAGAAAAAAAAGCCTAGGAAAAAAGGTTCAGTCCAGACTTAGAAAACCTGAAACTTTGCAACAGAATTGCACAGGCGTCTTCTTCTTCCACTATGCCTTACATGTTAAACGGGGTTGGCGCACCGATCTTTAACCTTCCTCTTCCAAGTTCTCCGGTCCAGGGCGTCCTTCGTACTCCATCCTTTCTCCCTAAGATCCTCTGTCACCTTATCCCTCCACCTGAGCTTGGGCCTGCCTCTTTTCCTCCTTCCCTCCAACTCCATATACTCCACTCGTTTACCAACATACTCCTCACCCTTCCTCTCTACATGTCCGAACCACCTCAGCCTACTTTCTTGTATCTTCTTGCCAATTGGTCCCACTTTAACCGTCCCTCTGATGTAGTCATTCCTTATCCTGTCCTACTTTGTCACACTACTCATCCATCTCAACATCCGCATCTCCGCTACCTCCATCTTCCTCTCCTGTGCCTTTGTTATAGGCCACGTCTTCGCGCCATGAAGCATCGCCAGCCTCACCACCATCATTTAATGTCTTTTATACCTCAAATAGAGTAGGTGGTATTCTTTCAACCCTAACCTTTTTGGAAATCGGTAAGTAACCGTTCTCCACACTTATTCATCGCTGATAGTTGAGTTCATGGTTACACACGAATTTGAAGGAGCTAGAGTAGTAAACAACTGTCACAAATTCGCGTTCTTAAATCCTAACTATTGTCTGAAATTATGTGAACTGTATTTCTGAGTATGATGTTTCAAATTGCACAGGCGTCTAATAACAATTAAAGTTCTTGAATATGCTTTCATACCACCTTCTTGAATATAATCCAATCCGTTGAAATCAAAAGAATGCAGAAAGGGAAAAACAGATAATATTAGCATCTTAGCAGAAATATACCCGATTCATATTACGTGGGATCAAATAGGAGGGACTGAACTGTTTGATACTTTACAAATCATGATATTCTCATCGCATATTCTTTAGTATGGCATTTTAGGTGTTCACTTCTAGATGACTTAAACTTAAGCCTTGCCTTATGATTACAATAATGTTTCTAATACGTATTCATCGAATTAAAATGAAATTATTTATGCATAACTAAATGTTTTATATAGAAATGAGTACTATCTCTTCTTTTATCCCTCCTTCTTTGTTTCATTGGAGTTTTTATTCTCGTGAAAATAATATATTATTAAACTTCTCTCCTCCCTGGAGCTTCTCTTGAGACCCCGCTACACTAATCAATCAGATGCAGAATAATTGAGGACAGCCATGACAAAGAATGACCACTAGGAGATAGAGCCTACACGGAATTCTAATGCGTACGTGTTTCGAAGTCTAATGCTCTCAAAGTCGGCATAAGTAGCGGACATAATACATAAAAAAAAAAAAAGGTCGATTACGCCCTTTCTTTTTATAGACGATAATGAGATAGATAAGTGACCTTGGAATAGAAAGGGATGTTCGGAAAACGTGAAGTCTGGCAGCTTCCTGGCTCGTGGGGAAAACGTGCAAAAGTGACTGCTTGATCTTGCGAATAGAGCGTGCTCTTTTGCCAGTAGAGTCCATCATGAATGTTGCCTTTGGCGATGCATTATACCCGAGGATCATTACGTTTTGACAACACACACAGAGGAAGAAGATTGGTTTTTGAAAAGGCACGCTTTGAATAGATGTTCTCTTGACACCACGTTGATAGTGTTGCCGTTTTCTCATCTATCGCCGATTAGTCCAAACCCATCACTTCCTTACCCAAATGGGCGTTGTCGAATACAACGGGTTATACACGTTCCATATGTTACGACAAAACGAAAACTGTTTGCTTACGTAAGCGAGAAATCAATGCAAACGAGAATGATGTACTCATTTCATTTGAAATATTCTACGTCCAAAAAATTAAATTTTAAGCTATCAAAATCGTTTGTATAGGAAGCCCATTGCATTGCTTCATAAATGAGTTGTCCATGCACTCGATGGCGAGTTTGAAAAGGTCTGCTTGTTCAAGTATCAGTTCCTAAATGTGCACACAACTGTGAATGGGGTTCTTTTAGAACCCTTTTAAGATGCGATTCATTAATATAGCTTAAATCTTATGTTTCTCAGTGAATTTTAATAGCTATCATCTTAAAATGTATAAAAATCTACACGATTTAATTGATTACGGTAGTTAAAATTCAACAAATGAATGCGTAATTTATTAATATTAACATCTTATCACTTTTATGGAGGTCAGGACTCATCGTGTGAGATCCACTCTATATATAATATCAATTAATTATCATGATAATTAACAACTTACAATTATTTATGAATTATCACAAGAGCCAAATAACAGGAACAATTTTCAGCGTGGACCCATCTAGCTCACACAGCGCCTTTCATACATCTCCATAAACCCGTTTCCCCTATTTCCACTTCTTTGTTGCTTGTACTACGCACTTTATAAAGCAGAAGTTTCCATTTGCAGTCCACAAACCCCTGGGAGTTCGCAAGAAGCTGCAGATCGGCACATTAAGCTGGCTATTTGACTACCACTTCAAACGAAATGAGTATTTGCGGAAGTCCTTAAGTTCTGTTCTATTCCCTTACCTTCTCTTCTTCCAAAGGTTGAAAATGGTAAAATGTGCTAGTAAGGATAGGAATGTAAAAGAAACGTGCGATGCGTAATAATAGCTAACGGTACACCGAGTTCCTATGGAGTACGTATTATGAATAGTTACTTTTAGCTTTCATGTAAAAATCAATCACGTATAAATCGTCCGAATAATAGATCATCTATGTTTCCTATCAATAACCATCGCTACGTTAAAATACGGTAGACATAAATAGATTGAATGATAATGAACAACAGAATATTTAACTGAAAATCAACGTGCAGATGAAACAAAAGAATTCAAACAAGGCGGATATAATCGGTTAAAAGCAGATCTCGCATACTAGAAGGATGACGTCATACAAATGAAACTGGAATAATCCTAAATATTAAAAATTAAATTTAAATACTAAATGAAATCTATTTACAAAGCATAACAATCGCCTTACTAAAGTTTGGCTTCTCATCCTTCAGTAAATGTATTTTATTTAAATTAAATGATTTTATATTAATAGCAGATGACATAACTGCAAGAATCAGAAATGAAATAGCGCCCTCTGTGATGAGTACTTAGGAGAAAATTGTCTTAATGAAAATGGGAAAAGATTAATAAATTTGGGTTTTACAAAGAAACAGAATGGAAAGGTGAGAAGAAGAATGGAAAAATCTGACACTGATTATACATAATGCAATAGAAGAAAGTTGGGGGGGATAAAAAATGGAAACGAAACAAGGACTCTGAATATGGAATGAAAATCAAGAATATCATTCAAGATTAAAAACTTCATAAATTAAATGACTTATCTCAAGAAATGCAATGGCAAAAAGAAAGACAAGAAAACGTCGCATAAAAATCTGGGATAATTATATTAGAAAAAATAAATAGAAATATATAAACCGCAACCCAAACTCTATAAAGCAGTAAAGTTCTTACAGAAAGAAACAATAAATATTGGATAGACAGATGATCCACAACGGATATATTATTATTATAAAACTCTGGAAAGGAAATAACGATCATAATCACTATTTAAAAGATTTTTAGAAAATATAAATAATAATAAGTCTCCAAAATAACATTACATCAGAAAAATTAAAGGAAGTATTAAAAGAAATGAAAATGTAGAATCACCAGGATAAGATAAAATCGCAATAGAACTTATAAAATATGCAAGAAATAAATTTAACCAACGATTTATTACTTTCATAAACGAAATATATAGCGCAGGAAGACTGCCCAAGGAATGCAACTGTGATTCTCATCTTTAAAAAAAAAAAACGTTTTTCATTTGTATGACGTCATCCTTCTAGCAGAAGATGACTGCCTTTTTCAGTTTAATGATTTATATATTCTGCCTTGCTTGAATTGTTTACGTTTTTTATTCTTAATTTCAGTATGCAATTACGTGTTTTTTTTTTTTTTTCAATCATTTCATAAGAACAAGGAGTGCTTCATGAATGTCATATTTTGTGCTTTCGTTGCGCTCACACAGGTGTGGTATTACGCATCTGGTAGCATTTTATTTATTTTATTTTTTTCCCTAAAACATTCTAAAACACGTCATATATAAAAAATAAAACAAAATACTTAGAAAGTAGGAAATTGCCCGCAATTTTAAAGCAGCTATTTGGCTGACAAATTTCGAAACTGCAGACACAATCAACTTGCTCACTACTTGCGTTAAAAAAAAAAAAAAAAAAAACTTTTTTTTAAAAGCTGCTTATGATGCATTTAAATTGCTCTAATGCGTTCATTAATTGGATTTGACACTTCAAATTTTACAAGTTGTCCTTTGTTGACTATCACTGTCGAATAAAAATGACGCATTTATCAGTCTACAGCAGGAGTTACTACAGACCCAGCTTCGACCATAAAGATATAAGAGTTAAGTCAGTGACTTTAAAAAGAACGTGGCTTAATAGCCACTGTCGTGACTCTTGATAACAATAGTATGCAATGTCACACCCCTAGGTGATCCCCATGAAACTAGTGAGTAAAATGTCCCCAATAAACATATTAAACAAATAAATTTTAATTAATTTTCTATCTTTAGTTTCGTATTTCAAATGTATGTTATTTGATAGCAAATATCAAGAAATGAGCCAAAACTTCAGTTTGTTAGAAGAATCTTTAAAAAAAATAAAACAATGGTGAGTAAAGAAATCCCCTTGTGTGTGTGTGTGTGTGTGTGTGTGTGTGTGTGTGTGTGTGTGTGTGTGTGTGTGTGTGTGTGTGTGTGTGTGTGTGTGTGTGTGTTCTTGGGGGGGGGAACAAATACTACACAGATATTGCTAAATTCCACAGAATGCTTCGACACAAGAAAAAAAATGAAAAGATCTTACAGAATTAGAAATACTCAGCAGAGCGTTTGTCCTAGGATAAATTAGCTGACATCATCGATAACCTTTAAATAGGATTTTAGCTGATCAATATCGATCCAGTAAAGTTCCCTTACTGTTTTAACAAACATGATGAAAAGAAAAGTATAAAGGTTTCATTGGGACGTTTTGTCATCATTAAAGATTTAATGCTATTAATAATAGTTCATGGCGACAGAGTGTTGTGTGGAAAATGTGATATTTTATGATGGGGAGAGGCTTGTCTTGCAAATGTCAAGTCAATAAAATGCACTTGTTATGTAGGGAGAGGAAGGAAGCTGAATTCTGCGACATTGTGACAGTGGAGAAGAGTCCAAAATGAGAAAGAGAAAAATACGCAGCTCTATTTTTTTTTCCTAAAAAGGTTGAGGAGTTTTGAAAGAAAATACACTTTATACATTTGCACCTAAATACACACCTGTTTACAAACAATTTTTATTATATTCTGAAGTATTTAATACAAAAAAAAAACAACATGAAACACTTACAGAAGTATCTTACCATCAGTGGCGACTCGTAGCTTGAAATCGTGGGGGTGCTGCAACTTTCAAAATATGCATACACACTGTAAGAACATGTGTATTTTATTCAAACACATATACACATACGTGTTTGGATAAAATATCAAAATTTTGATAAAAAAATAAATAAACATGAAAAAATATTGTTTCTTATTGATTAAATTATACAATTTTAATTCAAAATTACTTAAATATAAAATCCGTTATCATAACCCCAATAATGTTCTAAAATGAAACTACGCTCTACGAACACTCTATTCCTGGCGCAAAATGCGTATAAGCAACAGTGGAACTGCACGACGGACAGTGCCGCATTACGCGAATAGCTCGCATCTCACTATGACGTGCATATGCTTGCGCGCGTAGCAATATGACACTGTGGCAAGCACAGTGCTGCTAGCGTCCTTCGCCCTCCTAAGTGCTACAAGATGGATTTTTATTCAAAATAAGAGAATTGTATAGGATTGTTGATGATAAAATTAAACATTACAAGCAAATATAAATAAATATATTTATATATCGAGAAAAATTGGGGATGCTGCAGTTCAAGTGCCTATGCACGAGCCGTCCCTGCTTACCATTAAGAAAAACAATTACCACTTTTATTTACAAGAGTTCCGTATTTAGGAAGAATGCTCGACAAATTGCAGGCCTTGGCCGTAGTTGTTGGCATATCCAATCAACAGCCTATAGGGTCAAACCAACGTGGGAAAGGACGGCATAAATCGTGTTAGAGGATTTTTTTAATCCAGTGTAAGACGACTACTACCACTCTGTTTATTGGAGACGTAACATAACAAAACGAATAACCTCCTACAAAAAACCATGGAGTTTCCACGAAACATACGCCTTTCTGTTCGTTCTTTACATCCACTCATTCCAAGGTTATACGGTCTCCCAAAGGTACACAAAGAAAACTGCCCAATGAGACCTATTGTGGATAGTATTGACTCACCTACCTACCGGTTATCTAAATATCTGGCATCGTCCTTAAAAGATTTTGCAGGAAAATCTTCAGATATCAAAAACTCAACTGATTTCGTCTCTAAAATCAAGAATTTAAAACTCAAGTCTTCAGATATCATGATGAGCTTTGACGATGATTCCCACTTTCTTCAAAAACATTCCAACTCAAGAAGTTCTCGATATTTTAAGCAACAAGATTTCAAAAAAGATGTTTTCCTTGCTATTACATTGTGTAAACTGGCTACTTTCAATTTGAAGGAAAAATTTACAAACAAAATAAAGGATTAGCAATGGACAGCACCCTATCCCCAATACTAGCCAACATCTTTTTTGAAGACTACGAACAAAAGGCAATCTCCTCATTTACTCTTAAGCCAAAAGTCTGGCTGAGATATGTAGATGACATATTCCTTATCTGGGAACATGGTACTGATAACCTTCACACTTTTTAGATCACTTAAACAACTTCCACCAAGCCATCAAATTAACCATGGAGGTTGAAGAAAATGGATCTCTTCCTTTTCTGGATGTAAAATTTACCATCTGACTCCATAAAAATCTTCCATCTTTAGAAAATCTACACACACGGATAGATACCTGCATGAGTCTTCACATCACTATCCAGCACAGAAAGAGGGTATCATCTCAACTCTAGCACACCGCGCCAGATTTGTACTCTCAGATGATGAAGAGCTAAAAAATGAACTACATCTAAAAAGAACCTTCACGAGTAATGGCTACTCTTCAAACTCTATTAACAAGCATCTATACCGTCACCATCAAAACAACTCAGAAACACAGAACAATCCAAAGGTTATATCTCCTTACCATACATCAGCTCGCTCTCCAAGAAACTAGGAAGAATTTTAAGAAAGTTTAACACAAAAAAGTACTTCTCTACCCTTCCCAAATTAAGATCAATTATAAGCAAACATAAACCAGCTCACAACCATCTACAGTTCCCAGGAGTGTACAAAATTACGCGCGACTGTGGTAAGCCATACTATGGCCAGACTGAGAAATACATCCTCCTACGTCTAGAAGAACACCAGAGAGACATTCCCTACAAAAGAACTAGAGCAAGTGCCCTGTGAAGCCATGTCCTGTTTTCAGTAAACATAAATAATGAAGGCCGCCAACATGAGATAACTGGACAACTTCAAACCTTCATATATGCCACGATGAGGTAGAACGCCGCATAGTCGAGTTCTAAGGAAATTGTTAAGGATATTAATTTATTATTATTATTATTACGGGCAACTCCAAGGAGTCCTTAGACTCATCGAGAGAGGCCCTAAACATCATATCCAGAATAACTATTCGGCATTCTCACAGTATTTTGTACACTCATTTACAGTCATGGCACCCACAACAAACTCTGGCAGCTTATTCCACTCATTTACCACTCTCCAAGTAAAAAACCTGGTTCTAACACCCTTGCTAACCACACTCTTGCTCAGTTTCCATGGCTGGCCCCTAGTTTTCCCATCACCAGACCAGTTCTGAAAAATTTCCTCTGAATTAATCTTGTAAAAACCCTTCAGTAATTTGAATGTCTCAATCATATCACCCCTTTTCTGCCTATCAACCAATTTCTGTAACCGACAGATCTTCAACCTGTTCTCGTAAGGTTCATTCCGTAGATCAGCTATCATCTTGGTCACTCGCCTCCGGATCCTCTCTACCTCCTCCCCATCAAGAAGAAACCCAGGAGCCCAGATCTGGGCACAGTAGTCAAGATGGAGTTTTATCAAGGCTCGATAAAGAGGAACAATAACTTGCTTGTCTCTTCTCGTCAAAGTATTCTTCAGTAACCAAGTGATCTGATGAGCTGATTTAGCCACTTTTGCTATGTGCCCCATAAACGTCAACTCCCTATCCACCAACACTCCCAAATCTCTGACTTCCACTGTCAAAGGCCTTAGCAAAATCACTGTACTCCAGGATATTGGTGGAACTGTACTCCAGGATATTGGCGAAGTCAGAGATTTGGGAGTGTTGGTGGATAGGGAGTTGACGTTTATGGGGCACATAGCAAAAGTGGCTAAATCAGCTCATCAGATCACTTGGTTACTGAAGAATACTTTGACGAGAAGTATTCTTCAAAGGCCTTAGCAAAATCCCTTCACAAAATCATGCTGTCCCCCATACAGTATTATATACTGCTGCTAATCTTTTCACCCCAAAATGAATAAGCTTACACTTTGCTACATTAAACTGACATCCATTCTCATTAGCTCAGACTGCTAATCTATCCAAATCATCCTGCGCAATTTTGACATCATTTGTATTAACTAGTGCTCTACCCAACTTTCCATCATTGGCAAATAAACGAAAAGTTCCTCTCAGATCCTTTCCCATATCATTAATGAACAAATTAAATAGCAGTGGTCCAAGAACAGAACCCTGCGGCACACCACTAGTCACAACTCTTCGTTTGGTCACTCTATTCCTGAATAAACTACTCTCTGATATCTCTCCATCTCACCAACCCTATACCCATCCCTATGTGCTGTAGTTTACTGATTAGAATTTCATGTGGTATCCTGTCAAAGGCCTTCACAAAACCATGCTGTCCCCCATACAGTATACCATTGTCATCTATCCATTCCTGTATTTTACTCTTGACTAATATCTCCAAAACCTTGACAACGATTCCTGATATGTTGATCGGTCAGTAATTTGAAACAGCAGTCTTGGAACCTCCTTTATGCAATGGAATTATTTTCCCCTCTTTCCTCCCCCTTGGGACTAACCCAGAGCTAAGACTTAAATTTAAAACAATATATATATATATATATATAATAAAAAGCTATTCACAGTGTGTCAGTCTTTACGTAACTAAAGATACGAGTAGTTCATTTTTTATTATGAAATAAAAAGTAACCTGTCAAGTTTATACATGAAAAAAATGGAAGATTAAGATTGATGGCCATCTCATTTTTTGTAGGATTTTCTTGGTTTTCAATTAAAAAGAAATAAGAAATAAACAAAACTAATTAAAAAAAATCACGGGTGAAAAAATATTTTAACATGTCCAATTACTGCATTTCAGTTTCCCGATACTAGTATTGGCAGGTGAACGCGCTGTAGGCTAAAAACTGCATGAGGACTTGGGTTGGCTTTCTCTGATTTGTACGTGTTTCCACATTAAGCTAGCCTGCGTACGAAATTCATGCCTGATTCACAGTCAAAATATGGAACTACAAAACACAGAATGCTGCTTTATCGCATTATATTGCCATTATATACGCACTTGGTCGCAAAGGTTAAAGTTATTCCAAATTGAATAAGCCTTAGCGAGTTGTCCTCAGGATGAGTATAATCGAATCGGAACAGTGTAGAAAGTCTGTTTGTTTGGTCACAAACTCTTAAATTTCACGACTAGAACAATCAAAATTGATACATGTTCTCCTATCTAGATAGTCCATATTAGCCTAACACGGTTCATCCATTATCGGCGATATCCTTTGGGTTGGGCATCCTGGGTTTGAATCCCGTCTAGGAAGGGAAGAAACTTAATAAGGACTTTTCAACTGAAGGTGAGTTAACCGGTATCATCCTGAGGCGAAGGATTCCCCCTCCCCCGGAACGTTAGAGTTTTAATTCTTCAAAAGCAGGAAAACAAGCAAGAAGTTAATGAATCAAAATTGATTTAATTAATTAAAATTACTTTTTTTTTTTTTTCAAATGAAAAATCCTAGCCCTTCTCGTATATATTGTTTTAAATAATCTATCAAGACGTTGCTCCAAAAATGTATTATGTTGTATGGTTTCATTTTATTAGTCAATATCTCCTATCAATAATACTTTTTTTTATCTCATTAAGAAACTCGCACATATTTTCATTACTTCTTCCACTGTGGTAACTTACATCTTGAACTGTGCAAACCCCGTGCTTTTTTATGTATCCCACTTTCTCAAATTCATGTCCCGAATAGAAAATTCAATGTACCATCAATCGGATAGTCGAAATCCTCCATAATAAGCAATATCACTTCCCCTCTTTTCATCTATTCGGCCTCTTCTCATTAAACAAAGACTAAGAAATCTCTACAATATGAGATTTTTATAGAAATCTCTATAAAATTCACATAAGCTTATTCTTATACATGTACATGGCCAAGCAGAAATCAGTTATTTCCGTATAGGCATGTGACTGCCAATACCGACCCTCTTCAGTTCCTGTGCATAGTTCGGTAAGATATGGGTCGGCAACAGCCTTCAATAAATGCTTCGATCAATTGCTTCACACAGCGAGTTTAGTTTGTCCATGCAAGCCTTTTCAGATGACGGCGATCTCGTTCCTAACAGACTGTCTTAGAACCACAGTTACGCCTCTTAGACAAACAATGTGGGTTATTTTTCCACTGATTAAACACCCGGAATATCTCACCTTTTGAGAAACCAGTCAGTTCTGCTGTTTTCAAAATCGAATCGCGACTCCAGCCAGACGGGCATCCACAATATGCCATTTATCGAACTGAAAGATCCTTTGTTTTTTCCCATTGTGATCAACACTATTGACGATGACTGACTAGCATCATTCTTAAATAGTTGACTAGAACACGTGGCGGCGCACGACCTATCATATGCAAGTATTTTGCATATAAGCTGCGTAAGTGGCGTTTACGTATATCTGTATAAATGTTTCTAGTTCAGTGGCCGGTATGGGTAGATGTAATATTTATATTAAACTAAACAATTGAGCAAATCATTACAATAAAGCACTTTACATATGTATTATTGATTTAACTAAAATCTTTAATAGAATACAGTTGAATGACATAACTGCATTCAAATTAAGAAAAATACCAAAACAAATTTCAAAACTAATAAAGAATTGTATAATAAATACAGAACAAGAACATACTGAAGAAATCAAAATAACTGAAGGAATTAAGCAAGGTGACTCGTCCCACCTTATTTAACTTAGTAACTGATGAAATAATAAAGAGGTAAACAAAATGAGAAAGTGTGGAATACAAATTAAAAAAGCGAAAAATTAAGAATAATTAGATATGCTAAGGATATAATCTTGCAAGCAGAAATTGGAGATGATCTACAATGAAGATCACTAAACACAATTCAGTAATGTAGCAGAATAGAAAAATACGAGGATACCAACAGAAAACCAACAAACTACAAAAAAATTAAAAGAATGAGATGAAAACGTTAAGAAAAACTGAAGGTTTAATAATATTAAAACAAAATTAAAACCGTGTGCAAAAATCAGAGAAAATTGTAAACTATAGTCAATAAATGACTGAAAATAAAAGCGAAAAGAAGAACGAAAAATCATATTGAAAGAATGCAAGATAATAGATGGGAAACGAAAGTAAAGAACTGCATACCGAACAGAAAGAGAAGCGGAGAAATGCCAAGACGAAGATGGCGGGATGACTTCTTAAAAACAGCTTAACTACCGCTTATGCCCACACCTC
This sequence comes from Typopeltis vanoorti, assembly GCF_054136105.1. Classification (NCBI taxonomy): domain Eukaryota; kingdom Metazoa; phylum Arthropoda; class Arachnida; order Uropygi; family Thelyphonidae; genus Typopeltis; species Typopeltis vanoorti. The sequence goes on from NC_143552.1 coordinate 141,459,998, forward strand.
CCTATTATAACTCGGAATGTCCTTCATATCTACATCCACTCACTTGTCATAAAATTCCTCAGGTGTCGTTTCTAAGTCTTTCAAAAACGTCACGGATTTTATGGCCTTACTAAGCTCGATGTATCCACAGTATTCAGATGGATATCATCACTACCAGGGCCGGCTGGAAGTTGTAGAATCTCGGGAAAATGTTATTAGTGGGGTCTCAAAATATTTGCAAAAAAATAATTTTTTTATCGAAAAATCATATAATTTTATTAAACATAATTTACAAACATTAAATACATATAATTATATACTAAAATATTTCCCATACAATACATCTCTGAAACAACAAAAATTCTATTATCAAATTTTCTTAGAAATTTGAAAGTGCTGGGCCCCTATGAGCGCAGGACCTCGGTATGAGGTCCGTAAAGACGACATCTGAGCCGGCCCTGATTACTACCGAATCACTTCGGATTTCTAAGCGATTGATTCCATATGTTAATATAAATTAATATGATATAAGAAATTATTTGAAGGAAGATATTCAGCTGTTTGCTGGTGATGCAAAGTTGGATAGGATAATAGTTAATGAAGGTAATAGTTAATAAATGTAGAGAGCTTGCAGGATGCGGTAAGTAACTACCAGAATGCGTAATCCAATAGGATTACGCATTCTGGTAGTTTTTGTAAAAGACTCTACAAACTGCACCACATTCATGGAAATTGTACATTATCGAAAGTGAAGAAACATGACTGGGGGGGGGGGTGTTCGAAGATACAGCTGAAGTTCATGGGGCATACTGCTAAGGTCTTATTGCTCACAGGGTTAATGGTTATCGAAGAACACACTAACATGCAAAGATACCATCACTCTTTATAACGCCTTGATACGTCTACATCTGGTATGTGCTCAGGTCTTGTCACTTTGATTTCTTATGGATAAGGAAGTGAAGAAGATCCCGAGGGGAGCGACCAAGATGATGAGTGGTCTGTGGAATGCACCTTATGAAGACAGAATGAGGATTTTGAGTTGCAAAAGTTCACTGATAGACAGAAAAAAGGGGACAGGATAGAAATACCGGTAATACTTACTAAAAGGGTTTTATAGGATTAATGCACGGGAAATATTTCAGCACTTAGCGTCAGAACAAGAGGTCATCTGTGGAAATTATCTGTGGAAATTGAGTAAGAGTAGTCAAGGGTGTGAGGACTAGATTTTATTTTTGGAAAGTGGTGAACGATTGGAATGGATTGCCAGAATCCCTTGTGAGTGCTTCGTCTGTTAATAAATTCAAGGAGAGGTAAGACAGATATGTAGCTAGTTTGGGTCTCTCGACGAGTCTTCAGACTTCATAGATGTCCGTATAACAATAAAAAACTCTCCAATTATGTGCAGCGCATAACCACACTTAACATGTGTCGTTATGCTTTTTTAAACTTCTCCTTTAGCCCAATTTCAGTTTTAGATCATTCGTTCCCACTAACATAAATACCTCAGAATTTTTGTCATTTTCCATACACATGACTTCATTTAAATCACTTACTCTAGCCTCAGGCAAACATACTCGAGAGACATTTTTGTGATCTAACCAGCATGTAATCTTCCCTACCTCTCTTACCATAGAATTGCCATAGATTGATGAAAAGAAAGAGGATGAGATGATAAAATATCCTCAACATAATGGGGAGGGAGGAACTTCATTATCTAAGGTACTGTCAGCAATAAATAAATATGGAACCCGCTGTCTTATCCTATTATAAAATTCAAACAGCCATCATTTATAAATAAATAAAAAACTTAAAAAAAAAAGATGAAGGCACAGAGATGTATAAACAGGAATAGTCCCTGTACTACTTTACATACATATTGAGAAACCAATATAAGAGTTCAAAGAAAAATATGGAGATATGAAAATTAATGGCGATTGCAGATGATATAGGCTATTGCTGGTAATGAAGTACAACAACCCTTTGAGAAGGTGAACCGGATTTTTAAAGCGATCTATAATTTAAACGCATACACGAGTAAAACGAAAGTTTTATGTAGTGATACACCTGATATATATTAATAAATATTGGGGAAGATAAAATGCAAATAGATGAGGTGTACTCCCGACGTTACCTAGAAATTAAATACAAAATGATGGAAGTAGTAAGAAAAAATTACACATCGAGTAAATCAGCTATGAAAGATTTCCTTTTTTAATAGCTTAACAGCAAAAAAAAAAGATAAATATACCGATAAGAAAGTAATTTATGTTTCTTATCTGTATATTACAACTTATGTTTATTTTTCTTATCAATAATTATAACTCTTTAATTAGCTATTGCTATTATGCATCTCACAACTACCGTTCAAAGAAGGAGTCTTTTTCTTTATAACACCCATCTCTCAACAGATTTTAAGGAAAGGTTAAGGGAAAAATTGGATTTTAGCTTTTGATCATTTGAATAGCATTCGTAGAAAAGTTAGATTCAAACTTCTATTGTATGGTCTCGTTCACATCCAGTTTCAATCGGATGACCATTTTTCCTTCTTTTTGGCCGCTATGTTTTCTTTCTTTTTTAATTCCTCTTCGTTTCAAAATATTCCATTGCACAAACAACAAACCCTAAGGAATATCTAGTGGTACCGAGTTTCTTTACATCTGATTCTAAACAGTACGAATGAAAATGCAACAGATTTTTCTACTGTTGCATTTTCATTGGCTTTGCAGAATGCACAATTCAAATGATTATTATGCTAATTAAGAAGCTTTCATTTAAAATCAATCAGGATTAAACTGGAACAAAGAATGGACAAAAATCATCGTCTCAGACTCATTTAAATGGTTTTAGCCGTTAACTAAGTAGAAATTGGACAATAATTCTACATCACGATGTTAGCCAATGTAACAATTCAAAAATCATGAATTAATATTTCCCACTACATATGCCGGCCTCGGTTGGCCGAGTAGTTCTCCAGCCAAAAGGCTGCGGGTTCGAATCCCGCCATGGGCATGAATGTTTGTGATAATACTTTGTGATAAGTTGTGAGATACTAATGTTGGCGGTAGATGGCGTTGGTATAGGTGATGAACGTAGTTGTAGCTTGTGGAGATGAAGAGTAGGTACCCTCCCTCGATGAGTCCTTGCACTCCCTGGAGGTGTTACATAATAATATCGAATCCGCGTTTAGAATTTGAGGCTTTTTTTTATTTTTTAAATTCGACCTATTTATTCTTTTGACACTGTCAGTGATTACATTTGTTCGAACTGTAAAATATATTTGTTATAAATGTGAAAAATAAATAAAAATACAAAAAAAACTAAAGTGGATAAAAATGGAAAAAAAAATACAAATAACTCTTGTACTTTTTAAATTTAAGTGAGACTATCCCTAGGTGAAAAAACATAACTACATATTTTTTTTTACGAATACAATTAAAATATTTCACATTCAAATATTAGAGGTTGTAATTTTCATTATAGTAACAAATAAGTAATTCGATGCTGATATGACATTTTTCGGTTGAAAATGCCTCGGTTTATTCATTTATCTCCCCACCGAGATAAAGATCTCAACGACGCTTGTCGCTTTGTATACTTGTACAAAGATTCTTCGCGAGCCACCTGACGCTTGCTATCTCCGAGTTGGACTAACACTAATATATTCAAGTATAATAACACTCAAGTTCATTCCGGAAGTAAAAATATGTTGATGTTTTTATCATAATATTAAAATTGATGGAAAAGCAGATACAACTCGCTCTTAAACAGATATCCACGACTACACAAATTACCACACCGCTTACAAATTCAGGAAGTTTTCAAATCCGGTTTTCTTAGTGACGATCTAAACAGTCATAGCACCAATAAGGACAAGTTTCCTTATCTCCACTTTTAACTATCGTTACGTCAGGAGTCAAGGAAGGACACAAGACTAATTGTTAATAAAATATTTCTAGTGCCAGGTGCGTATGAATGTATAATATCGTCTTATCCTTTCACTACCAACCCACTCGCCTCTTTCTATTGTTAAGCCTTAGGTGCACATATTTTTTGAGAAAAGCTTAGGGGAAGAGCCTCACGAATTGCGCAACTAGAGGCCATAATAGATGATAAATTTAAATTCCTAAAGGATGGTATCATTCCCGAGGTGGGTCATGAACTTTAAATCATCCTACCAAGAGCTATCCACGTCTCATTACGCAAACAAATACATAATTTTTATCAACGAGAACTCGAGGTCGCCTGTCAAGCAGCTGCTTTCGGATGCTATTCTTGTTTGAGTTATGAGAGTCCATTAAGATTTATACGTCATGCATTAATTATGAAAGATAATGAATATTAAAAAGCTAAGGATTTGTCTTAGTCAAAGTAAGAATTTAAACCACGTTTTTGCTGTATGTGGCTTCAATACTTTCATAAAGTATAAAATAATTATTTGTAAATATCGAAGTTTTATTATAATATTTGAGATAATTTTGAAGTATTAAATTATATATGGAAAACATAAATCCATTTATAAATAGGAATTTAAATAATTCGTGGTACCGTAAATGGGCATAAAGACTTCTAGGAGTGGAAGGCTGATGGTAACTACAACAGCAACAATAGTAATATTATATTGATATTGTAATTACTTAACATAATATCGGAGGACAGTAACATTATTTACTATTACAGTACATTATATTATTTATTATTATTACATCAACTGTCCTAGAGTCAAAGACTCTAGGACAGTTGATGTAATAATAATAAATTGGGGATGCTGCAACTTTCGAAATATACATACAAACTGTAAGTACAGCGTATACGTGTTTGAATAAAATATCAAAATTATGGTAAAAATTTAAAAAAATTAAACATGAAAAAATATTTTTTTATTATCGATAAAATTATACAGTTTAGTATAATTTAAAATTACTTAAAAATTCTGAGGTCATAATTGTCAATAACCGCAATAATATTCTAAAATAAAAACTATAACAAATATTATGTCTATAATTGTAATGTCCAAATATTTAAAGAGACGAAGTAAACACGATAAGCACTACGAACACTCTACTACTGGCGCAAACTATAAACAACAGTGGAACTGCGCGACGGGCAGTGCTGCATTAGGCTAATAGCTCGTACTCAGTATGACGTGCATATGCTTGGGCGCGTAGCAATATGACACTGTGGTAAACACAGTGTTGCTAGCGTCCTTCTCCCTCCTAAGTGCTACAAGATGAATTTTTATTATTTTTTATACAAAATAAGAGAATTGTATAGGATTGTTGATGATAAAATTCAATATTACAAGCAAATATAAATAAATTAATAAATATATTTATATATATCGAGAAAATTTGGCGTGCTGCAGTTCCGCAGTGCCTATGCACGAGCCGCCCCTGCATATATTACAAAAGTCCACAGACTTATCACGGACAATCTCTACATCTTATCATACTGAAGCTTAAACACATTCACATTCTTAGCACTCATACCATACTCAGGCAATGCATTCCACTCAACCACAACTGTTCATGTAAAAAATACCCCTCACACTCTTATTTACCACTTGCTTGCGTAATTTCCAAGGATGACCTCTAGGTCTTGTCCCGTCCTTTTCTACTACCTGAAAAATTTCTTATCCATCCATCTCGTAAAGGTCTCTACCATATCTCACCTTTATCAGCCAAATGCAGATTACTTGACTTCAATCTATCCTCATAGTTAACATTCCACAGTTCTGAAATCAATTTTGTCAACCGTCTCTGCACCCTCTATAAAATATCTTCATCCCCTCCAAACCCAGTGACCATATTTCAGCACAGTAGTCCAAATCTGGCCTGATCAGCGCCTTAAACAATGGAATCACTACCATTTTTATCTCTGTGATTAATGTTCTTCTTAATACTGCAGAGATTCTCTGAGTTGTCTTTATTACATTGGCAATAAGCCCTTTAAATTTAAAATTTCAACCCACCATAACCCCCAAATCCCTTGTTTCCTCCAGTATACTTCTACATACTTCCACTGTCCCATCTGCAGATCCCAAAATTCAAAACCTATTTAGCAACTTCAAACTGGCGTCCCCATTCACGTTTCTACCTTATTCAGATGCTCCAGAAGAACCATCCCATCAGCACTGAACTCGATAACCTTTCCTAGTAACGTCTTCAAACAATTGAATATTTATCTGAATTACAGGTGATAACATTATGAATATGAAAGTTGAAAAATGGTCCTAGCGCAGAGATTTGTGAAACCCAAGTGGTACCTTTGCTTTTCTCTGATTGCGCAACCCTTTACCATCCATTAGGCAGCCAATCATCAATCCACTCCAACTTAATATCAAAACCCATGCTTTGCAGCTTGAATATTAGTTAAAATGATCGTAGATGAACGATCATTTTTATTTATTTATTATTTTTTATCGAATGAGTAGATAAACAGCAATATTGTTCAATGTTAGCCCACATGTGGCCTGGTTGGCCGAGTGGTTAGCGTACTTGCTCTCCAACCAACAGGTCGCGGATTCGAATCCCGCCGTGGGCATATTTGTGATTGTCTTTAGGTAGAGTTCCGTCGCGGTTATTGATAAAATTCAAGAAAGTATCCGTAGCATCTGCTTTGGTTTCAATGCAGTATTTACAACATTACCGGGGAAAATAGGAGATGTTACTTTAAACATGCACTTCCATATTTTCTAATAACAAAAATTAAATAAACAAGAAAGCAAAGTGTATTCTGCAGCGGAATACATATATTAGAGCCTTAGGTTCTTGTAAAAGCTTCTGGAATTTCTACTTTCGCTTTATTCCTGGTGATGCCATTAATATGAAACGAGCCGAAATGTCGAATTTGGGATAATTATTAAAGTTATTAAAGAGTTATTAGTTGCTGAAATCATTATACCGAATAGTTAACGCTTAACCATAGGTAAGGTCAAAATATCTATTGATAATGATCAAATTCCAACATTTCAAGCACCACTATTTGTACGCCCACAGATATGCGACCCTTCGACACACTTCTGCGCATTTCAACAGAAGGAGAATCCATTCTGATAATATGGTAATCAATCCGTATTGTGGGATGAGTGTTTATTATTACACGTCGGAAAATTAACTTCGCTTTTATGATCATTGTAGTTTTAAAGTGGTAACTATTTTGCTTGTATAACAGTTGGAAAATTTTACCTATGAAGCACGTGATTTCTCCTGTTAGCGACCAATTCTTACATCCTTCATTTCTTTCTCTCCTTCAGCATGAATCGACTATTCTTAGCACAAAGCCAAGCGAAGCTCTACCAAATGTGGGCATATTATACAATAAAATATGCTGATTCATAAAGCTGCTGATGGTTTTCTGGATTTCAAAGCTAATAGAGAAGGAACATCATACTATGCAATCCAAGAGGGAGCCATTATACACACAATTTCAAATTGTAAGCAACATCGTCAAATAATCAATACGAATTTATTAAAAAGTTGTTCACCACTTATAAAAGTATTGTTCAGCTCAGTTGTGCTCTACTCTATCTAAAACGATGTCAACTTATCTAATTTCTATCTACATTTAGTCGTTTTTCTATTTAATATAGGGTTGGTTTGAATTACGATCTAAGGCTATGAGCGCGCGCGCGCGCGTGTGTGTGTGTGTGTCTAATATGCGAGTTACATACACTATGATAATCAAACCTATACTCCATTTTTTTTTCTTTCACTGCTTGAATGAAGGCCTTGAATTTTGTATTAGTGTAAGGTTAGTAGAAGCAAAACAGTGTTGGAAATGTAGGCCAATTTAAATATTTACAATGCGTTATGTTTTGAATATCCGCAAACATGAGCCCTTCAAGCAAAGAAAAGTGCACAGCTACACTGATATATAGCCTAAAAGATAAAAATATATTTCAATAAAAAAAGAAAACAGTTACAGCTTCCAGAATTCTTTGAAGCGGATGTGAATTTGTATTCGAAGATTCGTACCGGTGTTCATTCGTTTTCTTGAAGTAGGTCAAAATGCGGAGGAGCGAAAGGTCACAGGAAGCTAGAGGCGGGAGTCAAATGCTGTGTAGAGCGCGTGCCATTCATTACTTGAGTAATGATAAAACAGGTTATTATCAATGGAAATTTTTTGAAAACAAAAAAATTTAATTAATGACTAAGGGATTCAAAGCAGAATTAAGATGATCATTTATTATGTTGCGAAGGGGTAGCGGGTATATGTCAGAAAAGAAGTTAGTTTAAATAAACTAGGTACTTTCAAATGTAATGATTTCAAATTAAATTCATTTTTTTTGCATTCACACTTAATTTATAAACAATCGAAAAATACTAAAATTAAATCATAATTAGTTATCATCTGCCACGATGCTTTCAATTCTTTCGTTGAAAATTACTAAAACTCGTAATGAAAAACGTATTTAAATTACTGCAAAGAGAAAACCAAAATAGCATCACTTTTCTACATCAAAAATACTTAAAATTAAAAACCGAGATAATGAACCGAAATAGCAAAGCTTTTTTGGTAATGAAGCTGCCCATATGTTCGAACCTAAGGTTAAATTTAGTTCCAATTAGAATAGTTTTTTAAATATATAAATTATGTTAGGAGAGAATTAAAATGATATACCTGGGTGAGTATTTTTGACGATAGGATGACATGACACATCTCACAAATTAGCACGATAACATCAGAAAAATAATAATATATTTAATAGCTATATATTTCAATCTGGCTATTACAGGTCATTGTCAGTGGTATCAGGAAGTTGAATACAAAGTAGAACTCGAACAATGGAGGGGGGGGAGGGGGTATTTAAATGATGTGCGATTAGAATAAAACTCTCTCAGCTCTTCGGTAGTGAGAGTCAGTCATTCCGATTTAAGATTGAAGTAAGGCCTCAACGCTTTCTTTACAACGTAAAGAAAGTCACATGGTACAAACTATCATCATGGGAACCATAATGATAGTTTGTTGAAATGAATCAATAGAGCCACTAAATTACATATTTTTTAAAAGATTCTAGAGATTAGTTCGGAGATGCTAGAAATGTATGGGATAGGGATTCTTCGTATTATTTCATTGTCGTTTGAGCTTGGGTTATTGGAATCAAAAATATGTCGTATGGTCTGCTTTGAGAAGCCATTGAAATTCATATATTGTTTAATATATAAAAGTTCTCGCTGTAGTAGTTGTTACGGCTTGGAGCTTATAATGGCAAAGTACTTGGTGCCTAACTTGATTGCATATAATAAGAATATACTGAAGATAAGGAACAAATATGTTAACGTAAAAATATGATGAAAAGATAATGGGGCAAATATGCTATGGACTTTGAAAGAGTTATGTTACATCTTAGCATTCTATTCCGAAGAATAATTCTACTCATACTTTCCCGCGATGAGTTCTGGTAACTTAATGGATCATGTTTTAGGACCTATGTATGTTTATTTGTATGAGTATAATTTCCAGATCTTTGAAAATATCGTGTACCATTTCTCAATTTATTTCTGGGTTATGTGAGTTCTTGAACTCATTTTTGAACATTTTTTAAATAAAAATTATGAACATTAAGTGACATTCCTTAATTAACGGAGGAAGCAGAGATCTGTTAACTCCTTAAAAGTTCTCGGCTTCCAGACAATCATCAAATGGCCCATTTCTCAATAGTATTTTTTACAACGACATAATTCCTTATTACAGCAACTGAGCACAAAGCCGTTTGTCTTAGGTATTGTATACACAGCTTATTTATTGCAATACGAGTTTAAGTAAGTTGTTTTGCTTAATTTCTTCTAAGTATGACTTGATTTAAATGAAAATTGAAACGGATTGCCAAATTTTACTAACGATACCAAATACTATTTAATAAAATCCATCCAGCAAGAATGGAGTTAATAATATGCATGTGGACGAACTGGTACCTGTTAGATTCGTTTTGTTAGCTAACGCGTTTTACCAAAAATGCGAAATAGTACATGAATGCATGGTTTCAACTGTGCTTTTTATTGTGTATATATTTTGTTTTGTCGTCATTTCTAAAGTAAGTCATACTTTCCCGCTCATATAAAAACAATGTGATTATCACATTGTTTTTATATGAGCGATTTTTTTCCTTTCATTTTTAATATGCGAATGAGCAAACTTGCAGAGAAATTAGTCTGGTATTTACGAAAAATGTAAAAGTATCTGCAGAATGTAACTTTTATTCATTTTGATTTTGAAAAAAAAAAAATAGAGCGACTTAGAAAATAATTTTCGAAAAATAATTCACATTGTTCAAGAACACTGAAAAAAAGTAATTGAAATTTTAGTAAAGAATATTGAGGTGAAAACGTAAACGTCACAAGTTTATTACATTTGTTACTGTGTGTCTTCACTGACCGATCTGCTGTTTTTTGGAGAAAAATCCAAGTTTCAGAAATATCAAAAAATGCTAGAATGCAGACAGACTGAACAACTCAGGTTCAGAGTGTGGAAAATGATCGTGGCATCCTTGATAGAACAGAACGCAGATTCTTCCAATTAATAACGTTTCTTCCTAATATGCCACAGATGTGACTGGAAAATGTAAATACCTCCCTGCTCGGCTTCCTGTTTATGCCTTACAAAAAACTGTTATCCTTCATCGCTTTCCATGAACAAGGAAATTAACTTAGATCGGTTAAATGGAATCGTTGTGATAAATGGCATACACAATTCCCATTTTCATAGGTAATGTAATATATCTTTTCTTTCCTTCTTTTTTTTTTTTTTACTTCCCTTGTTTCAATAGTAACCTGAAGAGAAGAGATGTTAAGGAAAATAAAATTGAAATCATTACGGAAATTGAATGGGGACGGACAATAAAATAGATGGAGAAAAACAACAAAAACTAGCTTTGAGACGAAAACAGGAAAAACCAAAACTTTAAAAAAACAAAGAATTAATAGAATATCTCAATAAAATCAAAACGTGTAAACTGATTATTGTTTGCCATACTAGTATTCCAAGCAAACACCGTAACATTCAATCTGGAATTAAAATGAAGCTTGAACTGCATTTTGTTACATGTAAACACTCACAATCATACATATACACATCAAAACATAAAGGAACAACAACAACAACAACAACAACAACAACAAAAATTCTTAGAGCAGCGAGACAAAATTGTCGGAGTGATAGAAAAATTATCTCTCACAAGAGGCGTCTCCGTGACATAGCGAAAAGAAAATATGCCGTCTAGGCGAGGAAAGAAACATGTAGGGAATATTTATGACTCTTCGAATGGAGATGAGCTAGCTTTCATATGAAGACAGTATTCTTTCGGCAAATTCAGATTTTTCTTCCAAGAAACAGTGGTCTCTCCTGGACTCTTCGCCGTAATTTTAACCAGTCATAATGTTTTACAAATAAATGAAGATGGTCTCATTGTCATTTAAAAAGACAATTGTAAAGTACAAATGATAAAAGAAAAACTGAAGGAGTTTAATAGATAGGTAAGCATTACAAGAAAGGATAAGATGATAAAGAAGTCCCAAAACATCATCTTTGGAGGTTTTGCGACCTCCATTTGTGAAGAAATTGGGGATCTGAACCGGCTGCGTAGAAGATAGACCCAGAGAATTGTCTTTGTACGTTTTATCGTATGTTTACATTACACGAAAGAACGGAAACCTAGTTTACAAATAAAGGAGGGTAGGATATGTTAGGTTAATTGCACAATATCAAAACTCTTATTATTATTATTATTTAAATTTTTTCTTTAATTTTCAAAATTCCAAGTTCTGAATAATATAAAAGGCAAAACCTCTCGCTAATAATATTTACAAAGAAAAGGAACCAACTTTGAAATAAAATCAGGATTAAATATTTTTTATTTTATGTATGTCAAATATAATTAGTTGATACATTTAATTATACGACTACAAAGAATATTATTCGCACATAATATGAAAATGTGTTCATAAGTATAATATATTGATATTTTTCAAATATTGTTAAAAAAAGGTTCTGTACTGAATTACTTAATGGCACAAAATCATCTATTTCTCTCAAGTTATATAATTCTCTCTCTCTCTCCCTGATGCTTTTAAAATCATCGGTGGCCTTGAGCTCAGCGATCGATGATGACTAATAGTGGAAAACGAGGTGCCTGCAGATTTTTTCAAAAGTTAGCCAGGGCTAACGGAATTCCACTTACACTCCTTTGGAAATGAAAAGGTGTTCGATGATTTATGGAAGAAATAGAAATCAGTTACGTTACATTAACATTGTTCTATTAGCAAGAAATAAACAAGCTCAGAAAAAATGGGCAAAGAAAGAAAAATAAGTCATACGGGGAAAAAAAAGTTTGAAGTATAACATAACTAAAAACAAAATTTATGACAAATTCAGACCATAGACAACTAAAATTATCAGATAATACTGTTGAAATTGTGGATGACTATTTGTGTTGGAAAATTAATTAGCTTTAATGAAAACCAAGATAAAGAAATAAATGAATAGAAGAACCACAATGAGAAAAAAGCATTTTGTCTGCAAAAACATTGATAAACTTACCTGTTATATGCTTACAAAGAAAGCTATTTGATATGGGCATCATTCCTGTGTTTACTTAAGGAAGTAAAACACGGCCAATGACAAAAAAAAAAAAAAAATCAGGAAGACAGATTGAAAGTGGGCTAAAGAGCCTGAGAGAGAAGAATGTCCCACATAACAAAAACGGATAGAATTAGAAATAATGGAATTAGAAGCAGAAGATATTGTGAAGTGTTGCAAAGCATATAAATAGAGATGGAGACTGACCATATTAGCAGATAGACAAAATGAAGTATTGAGTGGATACAAAGAGAAGAAAAGTCTCCAAAGAAAAAGATTGAGCCGATGAATTACAAAGGTTTTATACAAAGTCGTGGACTTTAGCTAAGGACAGGACAACCGGAAATTTATATGGCAGGCTTATCTCCAACAGTGGATGAAAAAAAGGCTGAAGAGGATTTATTGATTTTATCTATCTATCGTTTATATTATGTACGCGTGCTTATCATGTATTATTTTTTAATAATAATAATAACCGGAGGTATTTAAAGGCCCTTAAAGCCCACTACTCGCCCAGATCAGCTTGCACTGTGATAGCTCTCCTCCTTAGTTAATAATGATACGGATACAGACAGTTTCATGAAGATCAAAAAGTTGTTTCTTGCTTTCAAAAGTTACTTTGAGGATTGATAAAAAATCAATTTCGCTACCAAGATATAGATTTTAGCACAAATTTTCCAGATTATTCGATAGTTTTAAAAATGCGAGAATTATTCTAAAAATATAGGCTACCCATTGTTCAGCACAGGATTTTATTGCTTAAATTTTCTTCTGTAATTTTTTTAGCTTTTAAGGATTTCAGGTAAACAAGGGAGGGTTCTGTAGCATTTCCGCCCTGAAAATGCACAATATCTTCGAAATATGCACTTTATCATTACTTAATTCTCCACCTACACAAAACGCCATCTACCGCCTATCATTATCACCACCACCGCCAACAACCGTATTTTTGTTTGTAAATTGCGTGTGTTCACATGGCGATTTGCAGGATGAAAAACCCGCGTTTCCGAAAGAAAAAACACCCTGCTACCGTATGAGAACGGTAACTCACTTTCAATTGTAAAAACCTATATAAAAATGTATGTTATATTTTAAAACTTTTACATTAAAACTTAATGTAAAAGCATTTAATGTAAAAAAGAAAAGTTGAATATATACATGCACACTATATATTCACTACCATTTCATTTACTGTAGGTCAATAAATAATTATTCTATATTCTTTATACTAAATTTTTTTTTTTAATTTATATTTAAGGCTTACGGCTTTTTTTTTTTTTTCAAACTTGAGCATACTAGTACAACGAAAGCAATCCGAAACATCAGCAATGTAAAAGGAATGAATGCTATAAAAAAAAAAGAAAAAAAAAGCTCATTTGGCTAGTTCAAAAAAAAAAAAAAAAAGTTCAAGGCCGACGACATCACTTTAGACCAGGGGTCGTCAAAGCTATTGCCCGTCGACCCCTTCAAGCGTTTCTTGACTTTTTATCGATCCCCTATATTTTACTATTACGTAATTATAATAGGACAAGCAAAAAATAGCTTATGTGAGTTTTTAGATTGTTTATTTCATAGTTACAGTGTTTATTGTATGTATAATATAGTATATATTATTATATTACTATTACTACTACTATTACTATCACTAGTAATATCACTGGTATTACTAGTGATATTAATAAACTACTGGTATTAATATCACTGGTATTACTACCAGCGCTGCTCAACTCTTCAACATAGAAAAGTTTAGTTCGTGAATGAATAACGATTGAATTATAATTTGTATGTTGATGAATTTTAGAACATTAACGCTCACTTGTATGTCGATGCGCAAAAATGAGACTGGGATCGAATACTTGTAAGTATCAGTAAATAAGAACCACGCACGTGTTGCAATCTCGCTCCCACTGCGCCGGCCGACAGGAACCACCAACATCCGTTTATTGGTAAATACGTCATTTTTGGCCTACTTGATTGGCCTCAGTAACTATTATCATGACCTTACTTCATCTTACAGGTCCTATTCATGGATCTGTAAGATGGAGGTACTGATCCCACGATTGCGTTGTCATTACCTCCATGTCTTTTGTCATGGAGGTAATCCAAGTTTTCTGTCGACCCCTGAGCCCGAATCGACCCCTAACAATGTCATATCGACCCCTTTGGCGACCACTGCTTTAGACCAAACTCGTTCTAGACAGTTAATCGATTCCGAGACTCTAATTGAAGCCTTCGAAGCATTTGATGATAAGCCCTAAAGACTGCTGGCCGAACTCGATAATCCTTGGCAATGACAATCAGACCTATTAAAAATTGTTTACAAAATACCATAATTAACAAATATTACACCAGAACAAGCTATAGTATCGCACTGACGTCAGTAGAGAATTTTTTACTAAATCTGGAAAACAATCGTTACCCATAATGAAGCAGTGAATCTACTTCAACAACTGAACACACAAAATCAATGGGCCAAATAGAGAGAAGCACTTTTGCCTCGATAAGAGATCAGTTCCAACATAGTAATGTTTTGCATTGGTGGGATTTTTGATGATAGTTTATTCTGACTAGTTCCAGAAGGGATGCGACATCAACTCCGATTTCTCCTCTCAAACGAGAGCAAGGGCACGCTTTGAGTGTGAGCGAATGCTACCTGGCACTGATCAGACGAAAGCGAACACTCCTACGACAAAACAATGGCAAGGTACAGTTAAGAAGTTAGAGAAAGAAATCAAGGCCCCGTAGATAAAGCATGTTTACCAAGCAGTCATAATTTATTGCTGATTTTCACTAGTTTCAATCGAAGGCTCACTTTGATCGAAACAATGTCACTTTGCACCTACGACACTTCGCTCATTGAAGTCAGTCTAAATATTAACTTCTTTTTTTTTTGGTCCCAATATTGTAGAAGGATTGAACTTCCTCTAGAGAGATGGATCAAGACCAAACAACGTAATGACACATTTTGTGAACGATGTGTTTCATTTGTAGTTTTATATGCTAAGGATCGGAATTTTTAAAACTTTTAAGACATCGTAGTATTACGTATAATAACTATCCAAACCCATTTGCATTAGTTATTAATAGTACATCTTTCAGATGTTTATTCCCCATTTGGATTCAAAATTTACACTTTGTTTATCATAGGTAAGATTAATAAAGATTCATATATATCTACAGAGCTGCATACGTTTTATCGTCAGCAATCCGAGGATTGTTGACTTGAATGATTTACACTGAGGAAGGAGTGTCCTAGGTTCGATTCCCGTCGACGACGTGAGGAGCTTAAGGATCTTCCTCAGTCAGAGCCAAGTTAGCTGGTCTTGGGCGTGGACAGCAGGATTTTTCTCCCAGTTTATCTGGGGTTTTTCATCCCGCAAGAAGGCAAACCCGCCCGTGAACACACACACACAGATACAGTCAGGAATACTTAAGACAATCCCTTCAGCCATAGGTCTGAATTGTCAGCTATGCCGGTCCCGAGCCAGGATAAAAATAGGGGGTATTGATGTGGTGCAGTACCTCCCCGTAAAAGAGGCTCACGGCCGTTGAATCACCATACGAAATGGATGACCCTACACGACAACCATTTTGGTTCATGTAAGACAAACGTTTCAAAAACTTAACATATAGAAAACATAGCTGGGGGAAAAAATCACAGTTAGAGAATTCTAGTTTTTCTTTAGATTTATAATTATAGGACAATAAACTTACCATTAAAGCGATTGTAAAATTATATATATACAAATAGTTTCCATTAATGAAGCAACTGCTTAAATTCAAGAATAGATCCCACAGATAATAAAGAAACTTGAGTCATCTGTCATTCTTCAATGACAATGATGTATTACTCTCACGCGTCACACCCGATGTAGCTTGATGTAATACGATTCCCAATTGGTTCAAGATTCTCCATTTTGTGAATATATTTTCTCTCTCATAAAAAAAAAAAAAAGAAAAAAAGAAGAAGAAAAGCTGCTTCTGTTTACAGTTATTTGCATTTTGAAAGTTAAACTACACAATTACACGAAATACCAATTAAAACATACTGGAAATATTTTAATTAATAACTACTTATTTAAAACATTAGTTTCTAATGCTTTGAAATGATTTCGATTAGCTAATTGAAGCGTGCTTGTTTAGTATGCAGCAGGCGCCTTACTAAATCAGCATGTTGTTTGGATAAAAGTTTTCGTCTGCTTTTTAATGCATATTTTGTGTACTGATAAATCTCATAAATAATGCACTCCATGTCAATCGAATATTAAATTCAAAACGTCAACACGTTATATGCAACACGTTCGCGATGTTTTTAATGGCAGTGAATTTTAATGAGATTGCAAAATCATCGACCTTGATATTATTTTGAAAACGTACTAAAATATCACAACTGTTAAACGTTAGCTACAATTAAATTGGCATTTTCAACTAGCAAACGCTATGTAAATAAATAAAAATAAATAATCTTAATTAATTTTTGTTTATCATTATGGTTATTAAAGGCTGACCGTCAATCTAGTTTAATTATGCTTAAATCGGGCGTCAGTCCAGCTAATCCACTTATTAATGAACTTGTTAATTATGCCATATCTAAATTAACTAGAAAGTTCCTTCTCTTATTCTTTTGGTGTTTTTTTAATAAGATTTTCAACTGGGATTATTTCCTTTGCCTTTTTATTATACCGCCTGGTGAAATCAATGTCAAGTTTATTATTATTATTATTGCATTTTCCACAACATGTAGGCAATAATAACATACAAGACTGGTATTTAAGTAATTCAGTAGGAAGGATTGGGAGAAGAAAGAAAATCACTGAATTAAAAGAAGCATATCTGTCAATCATCATTTAAAAAAAAATCATCATGAAACTATGTTAGAATGTAAATTGTGTACAAATACTTGCCGAAGTTGTACTTTAATTAGCTGTTAAAAAAATTCTAACCATTTAATCTACTCTCCTAAATTCCACATTAGCAGAAGCATACAAAAAAGGGGTTTACTGACTCCGTTATTTTTATTTCTCTCCAATTATAACGGATTGAACCGTAAAGTTGAATGACGTCAATTTAAAACCGCATTCTACTGAAACAGCTTTTTTTTTTATTATTATTTAAATGTTAGAAAGCATCTATGAGTAGTTACTTATTGTTGGGTCTTGGCTCTGTCAGGAGGCGCATGCATGCACCTGCCGTTACAACAGGTTGTGCTGGAACTGACGACCGGACCAGTCCGCCAGCCATCAACTTCGCTGCGCTAGTTGCAAGCTGTTACGTACTGATGATTACTACCCCACCCCCCCTCCAAACTTTTCTTTTGCGTCCGACACGACTCGCTCCAAGACGTTTTTTTTTTTTTTTTTAAACAGTACTTTGTTATAGCGAAAGTGAACCTGGTCACATAATCTTCTTCTATTACTCCCTTCCTTAGCCAGATCTTCCTCTTCAGAAGTCATGTATCTTCCGTAGCCTACTCCTCCCTCTTGCTTCATTGGTGCGATTGGTAGACCTGTTAGTGGAGCTAAGGGAAACTCGAGGAGTTCCGCACAATGTGCTCACGCTCAGCGGCAAACTGGTCATTACCCGCCATTTCGTGTTTGTGTGTGTTGTGGTGAAAGCTGCGAAAATCTCGAGCGCGTGCAAGGCTACCCAAAAGAATATTCAGTGGAAACAAAAATGATTGCGTCTGTACCCTTAAGAAAAAGTAAGTAGTTTTAAAATTTTTTTTCCATTTCTTATTTGTAATACTAACTTTATTTACATCTAATTATTTAAAGGTACAATTAAATACCCACATGTGTTTACTTTTTCAAATGTGCGTGGTAACCTTTGTTCCGGTAAAATAGCAGACAGTAAGTACTGCAGACATTTCTCGTGTTCGAACAAAAAGAAAGCTTTTTATTATATTTTTTTAGAATCGCTAAGTATATTTAAATAAATATGAACTGTTTATTTATAAATGCCATATTTTTATTTGAATAACATGGAATGGATTATTTAAAGAAGGCATACAGATATCGTCTGCTCTGCATTGTCACGTGTTTTGAACTCATCGAGAAATAACGCATTTTCAATGTTACCTTCGTCTGCCAAATTGCTTTACTTAAAAGATGGTTTAACTCATATTTTTAACATAAATCGTTTCAATAACGAAAATGCACCATCAGATTGTGATATTCTGATTACTTTATCAGCTGGCTCATAAAACGAACTGCAGTTCCATGAAATAAATTTATCTGTGAATTTTAAAGACCGCATGTGTTTAGACAATGATAGCAGTGAAGCACAATCACATAGGTGAGGGGGGGGATAACACCGTATAAGAATGGCCTTTTTAAAACATAATTGTGATTTCGGAAAGTGGAAATGTCTGCATTTAGCATTCAGTTATATACTCTTAATCAAACTACGAGGGTACATTAGAGATTTGATTTTTATCGAACTATCTCAATTATTTAAAATAACTTACGATCTTTGTTATCCACCATGTACCTATCTTGATCAAACTATTGAGGGTGTCCTTGATTTTGCGTTAGTCAAGCTTTTTTTTTTTCTAGAAATGGGAGGAGAAATGGCCGAAGGTCAGAAATGTTCAAACGGTGTCCGTATGTTTAATTAAAGCGAAGGTGAGGCAAAATGCTTACGAGGGTTACATTTTAAGAGATTCGAATAATAAGGAAACTAGTTTTAAGGAGATAATCGAGGTTAGTTGTCTGTTTGCCTTAGGATAAGGAAATTGAACTGTGACAGATTGTGAGTTTTCTTGAAATATGGAGTAGTGAATGGAAGGACTTCCAAGGTAAAAAAGAACCGTGGTTGAACAAATTGTCAAATATACAGAGTGGATTTGAGGTCAGCGTATTGAAGCCAACGACCAGATTGATGTCGTTTAAATATAAACAACTGCCGTTTAATATATGGAAAGAAAATTGCTGCCTTGTCATTGGCGCCATAAAATGATTTAGAACCTGATATTGCATATTAAGAATATGCAAAGATTTTTCTAGATGTTATTAACTTCGGCTTGAAATTAATTTAAATATTTAGGATTCTTAAATGCATGTTGTCATGTGTATATATAAATTGCATCTCAGTTTCTAGCAGGGACGGCTCGTGCATAGGCACTGCGGAACTGCAGCACTCCCATTTTTTCTCGATATATAAATATATTTATTAATTTATTTATATTTGCTTGTATATTTAATTTTATCATCAACAATCCTGTACAATTCTCTTATTTTATATAAAAAAATAATAAAAATCCACCTTGTAGCACTTAGGAGGATGAAGGACGCTAGCAGCAATGTGCTGACCACAGTGTCATTACGCGCGCAAGCATATGCACGTCATAGTGAGAGGCGAGCTATTAGCGTAATGCGGCACTGTCCGTCGCGCAGTTCCACTGTTGTTTATATGCAGTTTGCGCCAGTAATAGTGTTCGCAGTGCTTATCATGTTTACTCAGTCTCTTTAAATATTTGGACATTACGATTAAAGACATAACATTTGTTATAGTTTTCGAACATTATTGGGATTATGATAATAGTTTTATTTTTAAGTAATTTTGAATTATACCAAACTGTATAATTTTATCGATAATAAAGAATATTTTTTCATGTTAATTTTTTTTTGCCATAATTTTGATATTTTATCTAAACACGAATACACTGTACTTACAGTATGTATGTATATTTCGAAAGTTGCAGCACCCTCACGATTTCAAGCCACGAGCAGCCACTGATTAGTGGTTACCTATTTGATAGCGGAAGACTAAGCATTTGAATTCAGTCTTTTCTCCTCATCTATGGGGAAAAAAAAAAAAACAGTTATGAAATTTGATTAATATAGCTAACTCAATGGGCTTTTATTTTACCCAGACGGAAATAAATCGTTATATTAGAATATTATTAGGTGGATTACAGTGTTAACCCTGGGCGATTGTTATTCATGGTATGGGGGAGGATGCATGGCATTTCACCAACTCAAAAAAAAAATAAATGAATAAAAAATAAATAAGGCGCTCACACCCTTAAAATTAATTTTTTCGTATTTTATAGTCCAAAAAAAAAAAAAAAAAAAATCAAAATTGGCCAAGAAGGGAAGGTGTTTTTAGGAACAATATCTGGTAATTAAGCAGTCAGAAATGCGCTAATAAGGTACTTGCGTTAGTAGACTTTAACATAAGTTAAGTACACAAATACAACATTATTCATAGCTTAAAAAATTGCGTTTTAGATAATTATTCATTAACTGCATAATTTTAAGCGGCTATTGGCGAGTATAAAAATACATTGTTATTCTGCAGCATAAAAACATAAGTATGTTTGAATTTGTTATACTTCTTCAACCTTTTGGTTCTGTCCACTGCTGGACGAAGGTCTTCCCCCCCCCCATGATTTTCCAGACCACTCGGTTTTTTTCTGCCTCTCCCACCCATCTCACTCCTGCAATTTCAGTTCATCCCTCCACCAATTTGTTATACGAGTTTGTGTTATTTGTACTTATTGTCGTGAAATTTTGTGTGGCCTCCTGGTTGGCTATGAAAAGACAGTAGAAGAAATAATCGGAGAAAAAAAAAAAATGTCGATTCCATTCTCTCCCCACGTCAGATAATTTTACTAAATATTTTGTAAGTCTTATATACCGTCTGTTATTTTCGATATAGCACGAAAAATCGTCAACGAAACTTAAAAATATATATAACTGCAAAAGAAATATTTACCGAATCAAGACACTTATGGTTATAATTCATTTTAAAACAAGAAAACTTATATTTTCTAGGTTGTATGAAACAACAATCACTACACACACTAAGCCACTCCTAAGGTTTTATCGTCTACATTAAAAAGAAAGAAGCCATGTTATATTCTCCTTATAGCTGTCAGAGCTGTTCGAAATTGTGCCTGACATCGAAGAAATTCGATACTTTAGGTATAGCCTGTCAAAGGGTGGAATTTGCAATCACCTTCACTTGCTGACCGGCCTCGTCAAGGTTGCTATGCTACGGAACCAGAAAAGGGAGGAGGCATGGATATTTCATATGCTGTAGTCTCCATTTAAGTTGTAAAAAACACTTTTTTTTTTTGAAGATATGGTGATTATTATTAGAAGTAAATCCGTGAATTAGCAACTTTTCAAAGAGCATATGTTATTATATACATAACAGTACTGATAATAAAAATTGTTAATACTAAACAGGTATGAAAATTGTCAAAGCAGTAATTTCTTTAATTATACGAGTCTATTTTCGTATCAGAATAACGGAGTCTTATTTTCTACGGACTAAAAAAAAAAAAAAAAAATCGATAACTTGATCACGTGTCGAATTTCAGTCGAGGAAAAAAAAATTATACTTTCCGACTACCAATTTTAACCTCAAAAGTATACAGTTATTTCCAATAGTTTTTGGGAAAGAATAAAAACTTTCATAAAAATAGCAACAAACGCGCATGCGTAAAATGCATGCGATCAAATTCCGGCAATAAGAAATGTAATTTCAATTTCAATTTTTGAAAATGAATATATTTAATTAAAATACCTCGACAGTTAATGAATACATTCAGACTGTGCAGGATTATTATTAGTCTGCGATTTTTAATTTTTAGCATTTTTTTTAAACATATTTTTCCTTTCATTACATCTTATTAGCAACTCATTATTCTTCTCTGTGAAATTCGCCTAATGAGAACATTAATATTGAAAATAACTAATTTGATGAAAGGCCGGAGGAGAGATTAATTTGTCTAACCACATCTAATAATTATTCAAACATTTCGGTGACAGCGTGTTCGTTTTAAATTAGGGTCTTTTTTTTTCTTTTTTTCTTTTCCTCCTGATTTTGGGTACGGCGGTACTGCTTTTCTCTTTAGTTTTCGTGGTTAATTAGAAATTTGATTATGTTTTAACTGCGTTTTACCATATTTAATAAAACAACGAACACTCGCTAACCATTGTAATATAAGCATGTTACGAATATTTAAGTATAACTTAGGCTTAATTTCCTCAGGCCATCGGTAAATAAATGCCGACAGCAGTGCGCTAAAGAACAATTACAGATCCCAAACTGCGTTATAAAAACAAGTCAATTAGTTCATTCTCTGTGCTGAAAGAAATGCAGTAAACTGGTTTTTGCTTACTACAGTGACAAATTATAACCTCTTTATAACAGGTTATAATTTGTTACTGAAGGAACTGTACATCACCGAAATATTTTTTTTTATTCGTTAAAAGGAATTCTCTTTTTTTTTTTGTTGTTGTTGTTACATACGCTAATAACGTTGATTAATGCTAACAGAAATTTCTAGAAGCAAAATAAGATTTGTCATTTTACAGCTTCACTGTCAACTTTTGCACATAATCAATGCTTATAAGAAACGCTTGTAAACTACTTAAGTCACTTTCATTATTATTTGCTCATTATTCCCAGAATATCCATGTCATAGAAGAGCCACAGGTGCATCTCTCTCTCTCTCTCTGCACCTGCATATCATTATATTTATCACTTATCTAATGAAAAAAAAAAAAAACTAATGAAATTAGAAAGATGTGTGTAAGCTTATGGAAAAGATGGTACATGGAAGTATTGAGAAGATTGCAAGTTGGAATGGATTCGTGGCGAGCTTCGCATAGTTCAGAATTGTGCTGAATCAGGAGAAACAATGTGATTAGGATGGGAGTAAAGGGGGGATGGTATTGAAAAGCGATTGCAAGTTCAGCGAGGGCCCAAGACAACATTAAAAAGGTGTACGGTAGGAGTTCAGAGGTTCAAAAATCTAAACTCTTTCAAGAATAAAGAGTTTAGATTTCTTGAATATATTAAAGAAATCTAAACTCTTTCGTCTTGTTTCTGAATTGTTTCAGTCTGACCAAAATAGAATTTTATTCCTTCCCTTTCAACGATGAATCTTTTGACTCCAATAGGTATTTTTAGTGTTAACTGATAATAAACCAGTGCTGTTGCAATAGGAGCAATTAATATTTCATAAATAACTTTTCTATTTGAATTAAATTGCAAACGTATTCTAAATTTCTTTTGTGAATCTGCAAGAAATCCCCCCTATTTACTTCCTTCCGCCAAAGAGACTTCAATGCCCCCCCCCCCCCCACACACACACCATAGGAAAAAAGTTGAGGTTTTTTCGAACACATCTTTCGCATCAACGTCAATTATACATCTAGAAGATTAGGGCACTGTAAGGCACATTCTTTGACGAAACGTCAATTACTGTATAATTATAGTATAGTATTGTACAATATTTAAGTCCATTCGAATATGAGAATAGGCAGTTTTCATCAAACTAGAAGAAAATTAATAGCCATATGTAGGAAGAGGATTTAAAATCAAGACTTGCTTTAATGCACTTTCAGTTTCGCCAAGTGATATTAATGCTAAATCTGATATCAGATATTGTCGATCTAATTGTACACTCTATCCAGCGGGTAAGCTGCAGTTCGAATCAACCTGCATGTTTGTGATGAAGTGGGAGATGAGGGGTTTCCGGATTATTTAACGCTTTACTCACCCATTGCTAAAACACATGATAGATCTAAAGTTTTCTTTTGTAAGAGGTTCACATAAAAATAAAAAAAAATTGCTTTCATAATTTTGCGTTATTTTTCTTGTAATAATTTATTTATATATCGGTATTATAAAAAAATCTTATACCGGACTTTATTATATTTATATAATATGTATATATTGTATATTTATTATATTTATATTATTGTTAATTTTTAATTCAAATTAATGTTTCGTTATTTAAATTTTTGAAACTCCCTATATAACAATATTTCTTATCAATATTTCTCCATTAGTATCTCTGGAGCAGGGATAATGGACAATGTTATAAAAAAATAAAAATCCTTAGTCTACCAACGGTACTAATGCACTATAGATTTACAACCTTTCTTGGTGGGAGTGACATGAAAAAAAAATATATATATAATAAAGTAATTACATATTTAAGCGTCTTTTTATTGTCACGGCATTATAAATTAAAAGAAAATATTTTTCTTTCAAATGAGGAAAGTTTTTTTTTTTTAATCCTTCCCCAGATGGTTTCGTTTTCCAGGAATGCTTCTCTCTTTTTTATTTTTTTTCCCGTTAAATTTTTTATCAGTATTTGTCTGCAGTGAATAGCTTCACAGATCAGACAAATACTGATTAAAAAATAAAAAAACGTGATAAAATAAAACTGGTTAGTCCCTGACAAGTAACACATCTTTCATGACTTTATTCAAACAACAGTTATGACTTATGAGAGATGAATTATAACTTCTCCACTGGCGCACACCTTCCCCGTTTTACTCATATATTATAATACTGCGTACATCAGTATTGAAGGGCTGCTTCCCTATTTGTAGCGAAAAAATTTTTCCCAATATAACTTTATGGGAACAATTCAAATAATTTTAAAAATTATTTGATTTTTAACGTTTTTATTGTTAAAGAAATTAATAAAATCATTCATAATAAAATTAAATATAAAATTTAATAGTCATAATATATAATTACATAAAAATAAAGCATAATAATAGATTTAATAACCATAATAAAATCATTCATATTCAAAACGTATAATATTCATTAGTCATTTCTTTAATAGTTTAATTAATTTGTGGCCTGTTATTCTTTACTATCTTAACTGAAAATAATTAATTTATCTAATTAGTTCGTCAGATGGGCAGATTTCATAATGAGCCAAAAATAATTTCTAGAATAATTCGCCATACATCAAAGTAATATATTACAGATGGCGAAATTTTCGATTTTTTTTTTTCTTTTTAGGCTTAACTGCGCGACAGTAAAATGTTACTTAAATAGAACATACAAGTCTAAAACAAAATGATGCTACTGCCATCTTTTAACCTAATCTTTCATGGATTAATTTATTATTATTATATTGATATAATCAGTCATTAATAGTAATAAATAAGTCATTAATAGTAATAATGTCATAGTAATAAAGATTTACATAAAACCCTAATGATCAACAAACCTACCAACAACAGAAATGCAGTCAAGTATCGCATTTTAAAACTTTCCGACTCTTGCGTAGACTGTCATTACAAGAAACAAAATGTAGCGCATTACAACATGGCGCAAACTTTACCAGACGATACGTGAAAAAAAAAACAGGAACTGGTAATGACATGCGTCGAATGTTACGCACGAAATAGCCAAAATTGCTGTATAAAGAGAAAGAAATCTCGTTACCGGGTTCGCAAAGGACATCGTAATTTTCATTAAAAAAAAGTAATAAATATTTATCTAAATTTTGAAATTAGATTATTTGTATTATATTTGTAATATTATTCCACAATATTACAAATACGTATTAAAATATGCAATTTAATTTTTTTTCTTCTTCTTTTATGCCGCGCGTTGTTTGGTGAAGCCAGGAACTTTTCATTTTATTTGCTTGGATTATAATTTATAAATAAGTTATTTAAATCTAATAACGTCAAAAATTCAGCAAATAAGGTTATGATTAATGGTTGTTATTACCAATACTATGATTGTACGCCCTATTTTACTGTAGAAGAGTAATGGATTTGGACTGATTAATAGAAGAAGAAAAATTGCCTTTTGTAGCAGTATGCCATTGACCGCAACTATTCGGAAAGGAATACATATTAAGAGGTGAGCTATTAGCTGGTTTGATTGATATAATTACGAACCATTAAAAAGGAAAGAACAACTGTAACAATGCCATCTCAAACAAAAAGGCATGACACGATACCCTTGATCAGTTATGCTTCATATTTCTCTTAGTAGAATACCTCGCTGATTATTTATAATAATAAAGTCGTTCGTATACGAAAATTGACATTGACAGATGCGCCCTTATTTATGTAACCAACATAGCGGAAATAAAGTTCCGGCTTTCTATAATCATGCAATTAAATAAACTGTTACCATAAAAAGTTCTATTATCCAGTATATTTGACGTCTAAAAAAATAATACTTACACAAACCCTTTGGGCATATAGAATTTTATTTTTTTTCTAAGTTTCGTCAACGAAGTGTGACAAAAATATCGATATTCTGTGACTGGTTTTTTGAGAAATGTCACCTTGGAACCTTGAAAAAAAAAAAAAAAAAAAAAAAAAAAAAATATATATATATATAATACGAACGACAGAAACAATAAATAATACCCTGAGGATCTTGGACAACTTTTAACATCTGGACCGATGGTTCCAGACGAGAAATGGAGCACTTCCAGTTCATTTGGATTTGTAGGGTCGGTCTTGTTCAAAAAAATTTGGGTGTTAGTAAATGCATTTTGTGCGTGTGTGCGCGCGCGTGAGAGAGAGAAATTTCTTGTTTGGTTTTCGCCGCCTTATGCAGGACAACTCAACTCTCAAGAATGCAGCGATGGGAGATTACTGAGCTAGTCACCTAAAACACCGAACATCAAAGCAGGTAACAGAAGACGCTCGCGATAGTGCGTTGAGAACTTGAGTCAGCAGTCATTCGAAGATTATCTTTGTACATAATTAAGGAATTTTGATATCCAAACTTGCTTATTGAGGTTTAGAGGATTTTTTAATCTTTTCTACTTTCATGAAAAGAAATGTCTTTTTTATTGTAAAAATAATTCATTTTAAGAGCTCTTATTTTCTGACCTCGGTTTCCAAAGCCAAAAAAAAAAAAAAATCTAGTTTTTCTTCATAGGGATATTTTATCATGAGCATCTCCATTTCTGTCCATATCTCATTAAAGATGAGTCATTCGACTTGTTATGACAGTTCTTTCAGTGACAGTGGGCAGAACAACTCACCTCCAGTCTTGTCCAGGTTAACTAATGGCCGCAAAAGAGGGGGTGAGGTGGGGGAAAGAAGAGTAATAACTATGATTCCTTTTCCATGTTTGTTCATGGCTAATTCTAGAACATGAAACTGGTAATTTAGTGTCATTGTCCGGATAGAATTTCGATACTTAGCATTGCTACATATGAATTTAGTCAAAAATGTGAATACATTTTTAATTCTTTAAAAGTGAACGCCATATATGGGGGAGGGGAAGAGCTGGAAATTGATGTCACTTCACAAGGAATTCAAAGATTTTAATATAAAGATTCTGAATGAAGATTCTAAATAATAAAATTTTAAAAATCATTAAAAATAGAAGAACATTTTGCTGAATTACAAGCAATTTGAAATTTTAGAAATTTACATTTAAAAATAATTAAAAATTATTTGCTGCAAATCACCACGAGTCCTATCGTGTAGAATAAATCCGAGAAGTTTCAGTTAAACGTTATGGATTTTAAGCATTTTTTTTCTATTTTTTTAAATTTATTAATTTTATATTTTTGGTATTATTTATTTATTTTTCATATACCCTGCTCCAGAGATCTTTTGCAAGCTACTTTTGGCCTCCAATATTAGAGGGAAAGTGGTCTCTCACACAGAACGATGAAATTCATCCCCCAAGTAAAGACAATCACAAACGTCTATACCCATGGCGAGATTCGAACCCGTAGCCTGTTGATTACGGGTTTGAATCAAGGCCAATCAGGCCGACAAAATGTACTCGTACATTCATAGTTTTGAAGTCTAGCAAATATTAGTTCGAGGATATTCTTTCCCAAGATCTGCTTGTTCAATTCGCGAAGAATTCATTCATGGGAATAAAGTTTTTATGATTATTATTAAAAGCCAAAAGTCGCTCCAAGAGCCGACTACTACACCACAGACAATCGTGGACAGTAAAATTTGTACGCAGCTTAAAAAAAAGTGATTGAATTTTTCCCATGACTAGGCTTGCCATAATGTATCCTTTTTTTTTGAGATCTTACCTCAGTTTGTAATGCTTTTTGAATATTTCCCGTTTATCATCTTGGAAATAGCTTCGGGGATTAGTAAAACACCAATCATCACTGTGTTACTCTTGCTAGAACCTCCATATTTTTGTGAATATTTAGGGAAAAGTCTGCTAATCGGTGTTGTTGATTCTAATCGATCCCAAGTGGACTTTTCTTAGAATTTCTTTTGTTTATTCCATAGTATCTGGTTACTGAGTCGATGTCTCACGAATAAAACTACAATGAGCTAGACTTTATTCTAGGCTTTTTCCCTCCTACTCTAAGTTTCCATAATTCTGAGTCAAACCGCAAAGCACGTCCTGACTTGAAGCTCTTCATCATTGAACTGAGCCTGAACACTTATCTATGATACAAGTTTTGACATGAATCAGTTGTTGCGCGCATTTATTTGTGTTCTGTTTTACGCTCATGCACAAACCCGCACCGTACCATGCATGCTCTTGAAACCAGATCCGAAAATATACCTTTTTATTGTAATTACATATTTGTATTTATTTGTATACTTTTGTCCAAAATATTGTTTCATTGTTAGTTAAATATTGTATTCTGTGCAGTTATCACGCTCTAACTGCACAAAATTTAAATTCAGAGGCGCAATTTTTATTTATGTATTATTTGTTTATTTTTTTACCGGATATTTGATGTCCAGTCGCACGTCTATAATAAAGATCCCGTGTCAGCGGTTTTTACCCTTTTTCTGTAAAAAATATACATATAACACGTCTCCAAAATTTTATGACAAATTTATGATACTATAGTTCGACCACAGATGCGAGATCCCTCGACACTTCTGCGTATGTCAGAAGATGGAATCCATTCCGATGATAGGGTAATCAATCCGTTTCGTGAGATGAGTGTTTATTATTACACGTCGGAAAATTAGTTATTCTTTTATGAACGTGTCCTAGTTTTTAAAGTGATAACTATTTTGCTTGTACAACAGTTCGAAAATTTTGCGTGTCAAGTACGTGATTTCGCCTGTTGATAACGAATTCGTACATCGCCTTATTCTTTTCTTCCCTTCAACGTGAGTTGTTTCAGCCAGCTACGGTTTTCTCAACTGTGGGTAGACTATATATTCGTTGGGGGAAGGCGATTACTGTCAAATATTAACAGTTCATTTTTTTTTAAAATTATACTACTTGCATATGCAAAAGTAGCTTCATGCTATAATACGTAAAAAGTATATGTACAAGCAGTGGCAGCTCGTGGCTTGAAATCGTGGGGGTGCTGCAACTTTCGAAATATACATACACACTGTAAGTACAGTGTATAAAATATTTGGATAAAATATCAAAATTATGGTAAAAATTAAAATAAAAAAATAAACATGAAAAAATATTGTTTATTATCGATAAAATTATACAGTTTAGTATAATTCAAAATTACTTAAAAATAAAATCCATTATCATAATCCCAATAATGTTCTAAAATAAAAACTATAACAAATGTTATGTCTTTAATTGTAATGTCCAAATATTTAAAGAGACGGAGTAAACACGATAAGCACTACGAACACTCTACTACTGGCGCAAACTGCGTATAAAGAACAGTGGAACTGCGCGAAGGACAGTGCGGCATTACGCTAATAGCTCATATCTCACTATGACGTGCATATGCTTGCGCGCGTAGCAAATATGACACTGGTAAACACAATGCCGCTAACGTCCTTCGCCCTCTTAAGTGCTACAAGATGGATTTTATTATTTTTTAATCAAAATAAGAGAATTGTATAGGATTGTTGATGATAAAATTAAATATTACAAGCAAATATTAATAAATATATTTATATATCGAGAAAAATTGGGGGTGCTGCAGTTCCGCAGTGCCTATGCACGAGCCGCCTCTGTGTACAAGTACATAATTTGCATGAACAATAATGATTTTGAATATCCGGAAATGATCCATGCAGCTCGTGCATTGATACTAACAAAAGAAACAGTCTAAACTGTGTAGAAGAAAATGACCCTTTTTTAACCTGCCTTCAAGGCCTCAAATTTAATGTGAAAATTTTAATTAGTTATGTTAAATATGCAATTTAAGCCTTGATGGTAGGAGTCAGCTCCTTATAAATCTTAGCCCTTTTCTTCCATTACCATGATTAAATAGCTATTTATACTCGTTACGTATAATGGAATATTATCCTCCAAGCCTGATTAATTTTGTATCAAGTTTGTGAAAATAATGGTGTGTGATTAACGGCTTTACACATCATATGCGACTCTCAGTTTCCCATCTCCATATTTCTAGATCTGGAAAAAAAGAATGAAGGGACGATGCACCCTTCGTCTGGAAAACATCCGAGTTTGATCATAAGGAGAGAAATTTTCATGACCTTTTCAACTGAAGGTGAGTTAGCCGATCCCACACGGAGTCAGGTTCCCGCCACTGAAAATCGTTTTTTTTTTTTTTTTTTTTTTTTTTTTTTTTTTTCTTCTCATCCGGCATACACTTAAATCAGCCAGAGAACACTATGAAAATGTGTGCACGGTAGCTTCTGGAGTAGTGTCCCGATGAATCTTTGGAGATGTTACATACTTTTTTTATATATAAAACTTGATTTAAAATTTTTAAATATTTTAAGGAATATTGATATACTACAAATTTATTAAATTACTGAATTTTTGTGTTTTATTTTATTATTTTTACTTCTTTAGCCCCTTTCCATCTTTTCGTGACAAAACAGCAACATCTTAGGACATACTCAGATGTTGTCTTATATAAATATTAATGAGTTGTTGTTATTAATATGACTAATGTGTTTGTTTATATGCGTATGACAAAAAAGGCGCTGCGCTGATGGTTAGATCGAATGAAGTGTGAAGGCCAGTTCTTAATATTTGAAGAAGTAATATTTTGAATAAAAAAGAATACCAAGCTTTTTGGGGGGGAAGGAAGATATAGATTGAATATTAATATTTATGCAAATATAAGCTAAATGCCGAAAATCAAACCGAGCTTGAAATCGGAACATTAAAAGTAAAGGGAGTAAAGAAGGATCTTTTTCTTTACGGTTAATAAGACTTTCATGACAAGATATGAAGAAATTGCAACGTTTTTCAGAATTCACAAAGAGAAATAGTAAAAATTAATTTATTGCGGACTAATTTAAAATATGTAATTTTTTTTCTAAAATTATTTCCTAGTGTAAAATTAGTTTAATGCCAAACTTTTTTTTTTCTGAAAACAACATATTGCAAATGCATAATTAAATAAATTATCAATAAAAGAAATACGTCGAATTAATAAATAAATAAATGTGAAGGCAATATTTAATTATGTGAATTATAACCGGTCGATATTGCAAGTTTATATACATGAGTCGAGTCGTCTGGCACTTTACCTTATTTTGGACTGCTGCCACTGGACGGAAAGTGGCGCTTTTAAACATTTTTCGAAAGCTGTTGATCTGTTCTGTATTATTAAAGTAAAATTTAAAAAATTATAATGTGTACAGTTTCTTTTAATCGAAATATTTCAATTTAGGTGACTTTTTTTAAAAAATAAAATGAGTTCTTGTCTGCTGATTATAAATAACTTTTCATCGTTTGTTAAATATCGCTTACATGCTGCTTTAAGTTGTTGCCCCGGCGTGAACGTGTTAAGAGACTTAGCAACAGGAAAGTTTCTTTATTTCACATTATTTATGGCAGATTTGATGCTCTCCACTATGACGGGTACAGTTCGTCAGTTTCACTGATTTTTAATGACTATTTTCCCTGTTCCTTAACAAGCAACATGCTGATTTTTTTTTTTTTTTTCTTCCTGTATGCAAATACACTAAAAAGTAAAACCGACCAGTGGTATCAACGGCACTCAGTTCAAATACAAGTCATATTTGCTGTTTCGGCAAACATACGTTAGGTTGCTTTTTTTTTTTTTTTTTTTCTTCAAGCCTGACGTCACGTTTGGCTTGCTCTAATAATCGCACATTTTGTCTTGCAGAGCAGAACGAAGGGAGGCGTGCAAGGCCTTTCGAACACGTTTTGATCTCGGTTTCTGTATTTGGATCTTAAAGGAAAAAGTGCACAGTAATGATTAATGGTGTGTTTTAAAATGAAATCCGACTGACAAAGTAAAAATAAAAACAACTGCCGAACTCATTTGAATGGTTTTCTTACTACGTGTGTGGGACACGGTCAAGAAACACAGATGGCAAATTAAGGGATTATTTGTAACAATTCTTGTGTGACAGGCGGCATGTTGAATGGTAAATTCGCACTTTCACTTTGCCTTTCGAAATTTAAAAAAAAAAATGTTAGATAAGAAATCGCCGCGCAATTTCTTTTGAAAATTTTCAAGGAACTGCTTGAAAATGGATAAGTCGTAAAATCGAGAAATTTGGAAATTTTTTACCCTAGAAATAGAAATATTAAGCACATTTGTTTCTATTTCATACATGAAATAGAAACGTTTCAGATACACTTCAGCTAAAGACTTAGGGGAAATACGGGTGCATATTTTTAAATGTTGTCAATGAACTTTCTGTATATTAAGTAAACAAGAATTTTAAAATGACATAGATACTGTATTAACAAAGAATAATATACTAGGTAATTATATATAAGGGAAATGCAGAATATATGTCTATATTCTGTTAGCCTGGTCACAGCCGGCTGGAGGTTTTGCGGGGCTTCGGGAAAAAGTTATTAGTGAGGTTCCAAAATATTTGCAAGAAAGAATTTTTTTTATCGAAAAAAATAATTTTATTAAACATAATTTACAAACATTAAATAAATATAGTTATATACTAAAATATTTCCCATATCAATACATCTCTGAAACATCAAAAATTCTATTATCAAATTTTCTTAGAAATTTGAAAAAATGCGGGGACACGGTCTGAGGCTCGAAAAACCGACGTCTGAGCCTGGTTAACTGAAATTATTAATAGTCATCCCTTTTTAGGTTTTTTGGGGATCTGAGGATAGTTGAGAGGATCCACATGCAGTTATATTCAACTTCTATGTCATTAGAAGTTGAATATAACTGCAGTTAGTAAACAAGTGAGGTTTAGATTATTTTATTTTATTTATTTATTTTTTGTACGAGGGTTACCTGAGAGGGTTGGCAGTGCTTCGGTAAATCAGTTTAAGAAGAGGTATAAATAAATATTGTTCAAATAATGGTTAGTTTGAGGTCTTTCGTGGTGAGATTTTGGAGGCATTGTGGAAGGTATGATAAGTGTATTGGACAGTGTAAAATAATGTTTGTGAGTCTTCCATAATGAGTCTTTTGGATTCCATGTAGATACGTGATTAACAGTAATAATAACCGAGTGGCTAACATCATGGCCCCCACATCCTGAAGAGGGCCCCCCCCTACCTGTCACTCAGGTTAAGGACAACGCATTGCTATACAGTCTACAGGGTTTATGATCAATTAATTTAAATGATACAAAAGTAATATTTATTTAAAAAAACTACCAACTTCTACATAATACAAACTAACAATAATATTCAAAATTACATCAAAGTATATTTTCCAGCTTTTGTCGACGCAAATTTATCAATAATGTCAATAAAATCAACTCGCTTAGCCAAATCATTTTCGATGCACAAAATTGCAAGGTGATTAAATCGTTCATGGCTACTTATAAATCTTTTGGAATTCTTGAAAGCTGATAGTTCGCACTATCTCTTACCGCATGATGTTGGAAATTACTCTGGGCCAAGTACTAGGGTCATCATATTTTATATCAGATTTTTCAACAGAGGCTGCAACTGTATCATGTTCTTCCATAGTCACTCCTTCTGCAGATTTTTCACTTGCGGCCTTTTCTTCCATTGCAAGAGGTTCACATTCAACAGTCACTTGGCTTTCGACTGCTTTATGAGTTTCGATTTGACACTGATATTCTGTTTGGATTTCAATGTCACGAACATTACCACCACCTTCACTATGATCGGTACTGGGAAGTATGTCCTTTTCATTTTCAGATTTTAAAAATTTGGTTATGAATTGACGACCTCACGATGCTTTCGATTCTCTCTCTCTCGGATTTAAGTTTCCTCTTCTGAGCTCCGGACTTATGTTTGTACTTTGAATCAGACATTGGGATTTTATTTATTTTAACCAGAACGTCTTTGCTTGCTTGAGAGCAATTTATTTAAATATTTTTAATATCTCAAATTTGTATGATCTGAAAAGAAATAATGATTAAGTTTGTTTCATACAAAAAAATCATAACTAAAAAAGCTTTATTTTCTTTTACTTACTAACTAGCAAAATTTTAATTCAAATAAGACAAATTCTTCTCAATGTAGAAAATTTTCAGTTTCTTGAGATCAACTTTCAGTTTCTTAACCAACTAAAACTATCAAATAAAGCTTTCTCTTTTACGAGTAAAATAAAATTCTCTCAACATCCGTAGCGTAGGCACCGGTAGGGTGGGTTGGAAACAATTGCAAAAGCCAGTAGTCTCTCTCTCGGCACATATTCATTCATATTTTATAAAGTTTGTCTTTTGTTAGTCTCACTTAACTGGCCGACCCGACAAGACCGGTCCCCTAATTCCGGGCTCCTAGGCTAGAGTCTTGTCAGTCCCGCCCTGGTGGGGGCCATGGCTAATATACCCGCTCTCCAACCAACAGTCGATAGGCATGTGAATGTTTGTGATTGTGTTTAGGTGGGAGAAGGATGTCATCATCCGGTGTGAGACTGCTTACTGGAGGCCTGAAGTGGCTTGAAAAAGTTCCATGTTTGGTCTCTCGATTTCCGAACAGTGTTAAAAATAAAATAAAAATAAAATAAAAAAAAGAGATAAAATTCTTTATTCAGTCCACAGTAATGATGTAGTATAGATTCACAACTGGTATGGTTTGGGGGATATTTGGTTCAGCCTACCGCTAGGTGTATCCCAAGACCGTTGCCTATGGCTCGCCCATCTTGGGCTTCTGGCAGTGGTTTTTTTTTAAAACATTTACCTGTTCAGTATAGTTTTGGGACCTTTGTATTTTAAGGACCATGATCACTGTAGTCTACCACTTGGAGGGACAATGAATTAGGCCGGATAGCAGTATTTGCAAAGAATTTTGCAGCCATTTCGCGTAGGAAAATTTTGATCTCAGGAATATCGGCTTCTCGGTGAAGCTGTGTGTTTCTTACAAACCATGGTACGTTAAACGCTATTCGTAAACATTTGTTTTGGATTGTCTGTAGTTTGCTAACGTTTGAATCCTCTGTGGGACTTCCCACATTCCCGCGGATGAGCCATACATTAAGAGTGGAACAGGAAATTTGAAGATTAATTAGCACTTAAATCTTCAAAGACTACTTTATGTATTTGGCCACTTTTCTTTTATTTAGATGGCTGACGTAGGATTTCAAATTACAAGATTTAGTTAAGTATTTGTGCATTTTTATAAGAAAAACCTTCATTGAAAATTTCCTGTCTGTACGCAGTCTCCTACGGAGTTATCACAGTGACACAGCTGAACTATTTGCGAATATGAAATTTGACGGGGAAATCATCAATGTCACAATATGGGAAAAAGAATGTATGCGACGTCACTGTAGCCTGTACTTTTTAAAGATATCAACGAATACAGAATGTCACTCCAGTTTTGTTTTCGAGTGGTTAAGCATTTTAGAAGATAATAAAACGAAGTGCATATAAACAAAGGGTACGACTGGCATGAAAATGGCATCACTTTTGATTGTTTCGTATACAAGAAATTGTTCAGTCACGCTAGCCCAACAGGTTCAGGCATACGTCGTATATGCACACATTCCCTACCGAAAAAGGGGAAAAAATAGTAAAATAAAATAACTGCAGAGCAAACGTAATAAAACGATATCTCCACTCAAGGGTTTATGGTTTTGCCAGTCCAGAGAAAGAAAGGTCATACTGCTAAAAACTGATATTTGATAGGTTCCCCTCCCTCCCCTCCCCACCCCCCAAAAAGGGGAGGGCTTCTAAAACTGCTTCGTGATCCTGTACATGTTTAAAAAAAAAAAAAAAAAGGTTGATTACAAGTGCTTTATAGCAAACAAATAATTTCGATATTACACAAATGCTAAAGCATGCGCCTCGAGAGAAATATAGAACTAGGACTGAATAACGCCCGTGTTATATATCTATTTTAAAAAAATGTTTGTCTGTAGTTGAGGTTTTTTTATGATAGATTCACACCGATTTCTTTATCCCCTGAAAGGATGAAGAAACCGGTCGTGCCTGCCACATATTATCAATGTACGAACTTATTTGACGATCCTTCGTTTTTATAAGCTGAAAACTGGTTATGTTCTGTTTAAAACATAGTTATGGAGTGTGTCATTTAACGGTACTATTTCATTCTCGATTTTTTATACTATGAAATGCACTTAGTTATGAGTACCAATTTAGGAATCGGAAAAAGCTTAAGTTCGTTTTTTTCCCTAGTTATAACATCCCACCTTTTCCTGTTCATAGTTATTAATACAATTAGCATAATTTTTTTGGTATTCTGATTCAGTCGCTGTTAATGTGGCAACCTCGTTTTTAAATACTTCACTGACTGTTAATTAAGGCATTCAGCTTTTAACAATATTTACTGCCGTATCTAGAACAATTCGAAATATTTAAATTGGATATAGAACATGATAGGATTTGCTTGAGCGAACCGATGCATTTCACACTCGAAATGCATTCATACCCACTATTCACCAGGATGTAGCGTGCAATTTTTGGAGAGTCTAATCCAATCAGTAGCGTAGAGGAGTTATCCCTAATGGCCTGCAATGTGGGATTTCGAGAGAGTGACCTCAAAATTTGAAGAACATGAAAAAGAATTTAATGTAATAAATTGGTTTCCATTACTACATGAATGTTTCTCATCTGTATTATACGGAAGAAAATAAATCTTGATTATAAAGGGATAGGCTTCTTTGTGTACATCGGAAAGTTTATTGTTTCTTTTAATTTTAAGTTAAGGCAGATTCTCCATAATTCAATTGGTTTACGCGAGCCCTTTAGTTGGAAAGACCTGGGTTCAAATCCTGAAGTGAGAAACCTTTTCATTCAAATAATGGATTCATCCGTCTCAACCGGAGGTGGAGGGTTTTTCTCCCGAAAACACGTGTTTTAGGCAAATTGGCCAAAAGAATGATTAACCGCCATATTCTCTGGGATTTAGTTTCGAACGCCTGCACGGTAAAGTGTGGGTTTACGTGTAAGCATAAATCAGGAAGAAATATAAAGCAATATTTTTTTTTTCGGATCTCAGAGTTAAGAATATTAAGTGAACAAACTCGATTGGAAAAAAATGTTGGTTTAGGATTAAATATATTCGGTTTATACGTAAATGTAACTGCCCAGTTGGAACCGCCATAGCTCAGTCGGGTTCGACCGAAGCCTTTCGATCAGTGGCGGCTCGTGGCTTGAAATCGTGGGGGTGCTGCAACTTTTGAAATATACATACACACTGTAAGTACAGTGTATACGTGTTTGGATAAAATATCAAAATTATAGTAAAAATTAAAAAAAAATTAAACATGAAACAATATTGTTTATTATCGATAAAATTATACAGTTTAGTATAATTCAAAGTTACTTAAAAATAAAATCCATTATCATAACCCCAATAGTGTTCTAAAATTAAAACTATAACAAATGTTATGTCTTTAATTGTAATGTCCAAATATTTAAAGAGACGGAGTAAACACGATAAGCACTACGAACACTTTACTACTGACGCAAACTGCATATAAACAACAGTGGAACTGCGCGACGGACAGTGCCGCATTACGCTAATAGCTCGCATCTCACTATGACGCGCATATGCTTGCGCGCGTAGCAATATGACACTGCTAGCGTCCTTCGCCCTCCTAAATGCTACAAGATGGATTTTTATTATTTTTTATACAAAATAAGAGAATTGTATAGGATTGTTGATGATAAAATTAAATATTACAAGCAAATATAAATAAATTAATAAATATATTTATATATCGAGAAAAATTGGGAATGCTGCAGTTCCGCAGTACCTATGCACGAGCCGCCCTTGCTTTCGATTGGAAAAAAATCTGGATTCAAATCCCGTCTAAGATGCCAATTGGGGATTTTCAGCTGAAGCTGAGTTAGCCGATCACACACGCAAGTCTGAGAGTTTTTCATC
The DNA here is from genome assembly GCF_054136105.1 of Typopeltis vanoorti. Classification (NCBI taxonomy): domain Eukaryota; kingdom Metazoa; phylum Arthropoda; class Arachnida; order Uropygi; family Thelyphonidae; genus Typopeltis; species Typopeltis vanoorti. Next base: position 141,498,476 of record NC_143552.1, read on the forward strand.
CCGCAACCTGGCAAGCCAGCTAGAAGAACACACAAAACAACTTAGCACAAGAATTTAGGCATTACATTAACTATCCTAAAATTATGGTTATTTATGAAAGCCAATCAGGGCAGGTAGTGGGCTTTAATAAGTACCGCGGATTCTACACATACCAGCCATTGAATTAGAAATCTTTAGGCAGATAACGTCACTTACTCAGCGTATGTGCAAAAACGTTCTAGGCAACTATTTAAGAATTCTGGTCCTTAATCGTCAATAGCGTTGATCATAATTGGAAAAACAAAAGATATTTCGCCGTTTTCGATAATGAGTGTTTAATCAGTGTAATAATAACCCACTTGCTTGTCTAAAGGGCGTAACTTTGATCCTAAGGCAGTCTGTCAGAACGAGATCGCCGTCGTCTGAGAAGGCTTGTACAGACAAACAGAACTTCCTGTGTGCCGCAATTGACCGAAGCATTTAACCATATCTTACCGAACTGTGCGCAGGGAATTGAAGAGAATCGGTATTGCTTTGGCTCTAAATCGAATGCTACCAGTCCGCACCTTTTATCCAACAGAGGTATTCAACAGGATACATACCCCCCCCCCCCCCCCAAAAAAATGAATATTTAACTCCAATTAATAATAATAATAGCAATAACTAGAGCATTCTGAAAATAGCAAAAAAAAAAAAAAAATCTCTCTCCACAAAAGAAAAGAGGCGCCATATCTCCGCAAACTTCTCTACACTTGTAGAAAAGTTTGCGGAGACTACACCCCTTTGCAAACTTCTGCACAGTTGGACCAAAACAGACGGTGGGATTGTAAAGGGAAGAAAAAAATAGTAAAATTCTGCCGACACCACTACCAGTAGTAACTGATTTCGATCAGTTACTACTTCATTTTTAAAAATATCGATGTTTAAAAATCCGAGTTTCTCCCGGAAACTCGGATTTTTGGCCCTTCAGAACAGGCAAACCGGCCCCTTGAACACATGCTGCTACAGTCAAAAAATATAAAAATACATACTCAACCAGTCCTAAGGAGCGATCGGGGAGGGGAACCCCCCACACGAACAAATAAACTGTTATTATAGCATTGTTCGAATTTCAGAGGTAGGGTAAGGTTGGGGGTGGAGAAAATTAATTCACAATGATTAAAACCATGTCAGTCAGGACCTGCTTTTCAACCGCAGTAATTTGGCTTGCGAATAAAAAAAAAGTTCTATATTCAATTTGTTAATAACAACAAAAAAAAATGCCTTCCTCAACCATAGGTGTAACTTGTGTCGAAGACACACACACAAAGAAAGGTATTATTCAAAAATCGTTCATTATATTTCGACTGGTTTATCTGTTTCATCTTAATAAAATACATTATCACGTGGACTTATTTTATATATACAAAATTAACCTCAGATCCTTTTCACTGCGGGCCAGAGAACCCACACAGTTAACAAAATACTGTTAAAGGGTGATAGATGACGTGGTGTGTGTGGATGGTAGAGAATGTATTTTGTAGCTAGTGGATTGAGCAGTATAGAGGGTGGGTGGATTGTGGTATGGAGTGCTCCCGATCAGGGGCGCGCCAAGGGTATTTGCCGCTCGGGTGCAAACTTTTATCGGCCGCCCCTAATACTGCATTGTATAATCCAAATTGGATATTAGCTACATAAAATGCCACCCTATCAATGTTTCCGCCCGGGTGCGGTGCACCTCTTGCACCCTCGGATTGGCGCGGCCCTGCTCCCAATTTCGTGGAGGCGTCACGTAATAATATATATAAAAAAAATTAGTTGAGTAGTGAGTCAGTAGGAGGATTGTTTGCAGCTTAGAAGGGATTATTTCGATGACATTGGTTTACTTTTTAGTTAAGTTTTACTTCATTGTATTCTCAGGATCTTTTTTAACATATGACATGGTTTTTTAGAAGTTTAATATTTACTATACATACCGGCCGCGCCTCCTTCGCTCAGTCGGTATAGACGAAGCCCTTTTGGGCGGAAAGACCTGGATTCGATTCCCGTCCATGACGTGAGGAACCTTTATCTGGTCTCTTTCGACTAAAGGTGAGTTAGTCGGTCTCATACGGATGTAGGGGATTTTTTTCTCCCAGAAACTCTGGTGTTTCGTCCCTCAGAACAGACAAACCGGCCGGTAGAACACACCCAATTTACAGACAAGAATACTTAGACGCATAGGGGTAGCCGCTTTATCCTCGTATTACGGTTAGGAAATCCAAGGGTACTTGGAAGGCTATGAGTGCTTAAGTGCCTGTTAGAGCCACTGAATTAGAAACTTCGCAGAAATCAGTAATTTCCGAATAAGCATGCGACTGCCAATACCGATCCTCGTTAAATTCCTGCTCATAGTTCGGTGAGATGTGGGTCGGAAACACCCTTCATTAAATGCTTCGCTCAATCGCTGCACAAGAAGTCCTGTTTGTCTGTACAAGCCTTCTCAGACGACGGCGATCTCGTTCCTGACAGACTGTCTTAGCACCACAGTTACGCCTCTTAGACAAGCAAGTGGGTTATTTTTTTTCCCTGAATAAACACCCACCTTTTGAGAAACCAGTCAGTTCTGCTGTTTTCAAATCGCGGCTCCAGCTATACGGGCACCCACAATAAGCCCTTTATCGAAATCCGAAAGATTTTTTTTTTTTTTTTTTTTCGCATTGTGATCACTATTGGTGATTACCGACCAGCAGTATCCTTCGATAGTTGCCTAGAATACGTGGTGACGCACGTGACCAAGTATTTTGCATATACGCTGAGTAAGTTACGGTTAGGTATATTTGAAATTTAGTGATATTCACAGTAGAAAAGATAAAATGCTGGAAAAATAAATACGATAACTTAATATAAAGGATACCCAGAATACAAGATATAGTCCTTTCAATAAAAACACTCGTTTCTATAGAGTGAACCGTAAGTCACGCAGGAGGGGGGGGGTTAGAGATTCTCTTAGGCCACCTGTAATAATGAGTTGTATGTACCATTTTAACTTATTATGCGATTTAAAAAGGATACGCTGATTATTTTAAAAAGTTATCAGAAAAATATAACGGGTCTAAGAAAGAACGCATCTCTGTACATAAGGTTGACAGTGCAATAAGGAGATCTAGTTCATCCTGAGAAATAGATATCCGGTTCCTTTTGAAGGACAACAGCAGACAGGTCATCTCTAAGAGTGGGTAACGGTAACTGGTTCGTGAGAAATTACTGTCATCTCGAGCGTGTTTCATGGAATTTAAGTGTGAGTCAGCCGACCATTCCAGAATCGAAATATTGTCTTTCTTCGCTGCATCCAGAGCAGTCTGACTGGTATAAGCCGGGATTGTTATTTATTGCACAAACCAGAATTCGGGCTCTTTGTATAAAAGGAGACATATGACGAGTAGTAGAATGTTTGTTTTCCACGGAGAAAGTGCTGGTCAGAGTTCGAGGGCAGCGAGATTAACAGAAGTCACAACAAATCCAGCTTTCTAGGGCATTGTTTCCTTGTTCAGGTTTTTATGAATTGGCTTCGGCATCTCTGATGTCATGTCCAAAGCAAATTAGAGTTGAAATATTCTTATAAAACTTTCGACTGCGATTATTTCTTTTTAAATATCCACTGTCCAATTCTATTTCTAAAGTTACGTTGAACAGACACAATAAAACAATTTTATGCAAACTTTAGGATATACATTTAATTTTAAATAATATACCAAGTTTGAATAATTTCATTTTAATTATTAATACGATTATTAATTATTATTATTGCATTCTCCTGAGTTGAAGACTCATGAAGGAAAAAGTTTCTATGTTAATGACACCAAATATTGTAATAAATATTACTACATTAATTATTACGCCAATTTATCCATCATACAAAATCGTGAATTCATTCACGCACTTAGCATTCACAACATATTTAGGCAATGAATTTCGTTCACTGCCGCTCTGAACGTAATCAACAATAATTTCTCAGGTTGAACTAGATCTCCTTATCCGCTGGCCTTGTCGGCCGACTGGTTAACATACCCGCTTTCCAACCAACAGGCTGTGTGTTCGAATCCCGCCATGGGCATGATGTTTGTGATTGTCTTTAGGTGGGAGATGAATTTCATCGCTCGGTGTGACACCACCGCCCCGCATATTCGAGGCGTGAAGTGGCTTGAAGAGTTCCATGTTTGGTTTCTAGAACAGGGTTTCCGGAATATGTAAAAAGATAAATTAAAAATACATAAAATATGATAAAAATAGAAAAAATATCCTTAGCCCACCCACAGTACAAAACGGGTGCAACATAAAAAATCATATCATCCCTTTGTCTTCTGTCTATCAAACTCTGCAAACTACTGCACATGCCTTCAGGCTATCCTCGCTGACATTCTGATGCTTAAATTACTTTTGCCAACCACCTTTCACCTTCTCCAAAGGCTCTTTATCTCCTAGAAGTGACCAGATTTAAGTATGATTGTCAAGATGTGGTCTGATCAAAGCCTTATACAACGGGACCACTAATATTCTATATCTGCTGATCAATGTCGTCTTAGTATTGCAATAATCCTTTGTATTGCCTTTACTATATTTGCGATTTCCCTTGAAATTCAAATTCCATCATCACTTCAAGATCTGCGCCTTCTCCACTTCCGCATAGTTCTATAAAGCAACTTGCCATCTATGAATCCAGACGTTCAAGTTTCAAATTACACTAAGTGATGTTAAATACACATTCACCCATCTTTCCAGCATATTCAGATCTTCCCAAAGAGCCACTATCTTGACAGTATGCATTGACATAAAGTTAGAATAGTAATGCTCTCGGTACGGATTTCCCTTCACTATATAACTCTGATCTATGTCGGTCAGCCAATCCACTTCGCTAACCAGATATCCGAACCCAAATGTTGCAATCTAAATAATTTGTTGCAAGGCACCGTCAAATGCTTTTACAAAATCCAGAAAAGTTAGAGTATGCATTTTACTCACCAATTATTCTTATTACTCTATTATAAAACGCAGTCAAATTACTGAAACAATAGCGCACCATGAACAAATCCTTGTTGTTTATCGCAGATAATATTGCTCTCAGCTCAAGCCTGTATATGACCTCTTAAGTTTCTCCAAAATTGTAACGACCACAGAATCAGTGTAAACCGGTCTATAGTTTGATGCCTCCATTCTAACCATCGTAATGATAAATTAAAAATACATAAAATATATAATACGTAAAAGATAAATTAAAAATACACTAATTTACCCTCTTTCCACTCCTCGGGGATTTTTCCATTAACAAAGGCTCTCATTAAACAGCCAGGTCAGTGGCACTGTTAGTTTCTTAGCACACTCTCCCTTAAAATACGTGGCGAAACCTCATCCAGAGAAGCATTTAGTAATCTAAATACATCCACTTCGAAAAAAAAAAAATAAATAAAACATTTCTTTGATGACATTTCTTCCATCCGGCTCTTAACTATTATTATTACAAACTTCACCAAACGATACCATCATCTAATCATTTTTTATTGTTTACTTAATTTTTACCTAATCATCTGATTACCATTACGCTTTACTGTACATTCATATTGTATAACAAAGTAAGCGTTCAATGCTTAAGCAAATGTGTAGAAGACGAGTTTTATGTTTGAGAAGAAACCGGAGGACCCGGAGGGAAACCCTTGCTAGGAATAAGCAAATTTGTGTCTCGGTCCAAACTGACATTTATACTCCTACCATCAGCTAGAAGAAGAAAAATGTAGCGCATTACAATACATATGGAAATGACTCAAGACTGTCATAGAAAATGTGCTTTACGTTATTCTTTTACAGTAACGAAATCTGTTTTAGTTGCATTTCGCAAAATACATAGCGCCTATTAGATTTGTTTTGTTCGACTTTATATAAAATGTTCCTTTGCTCCAGCTACACTACAGCACTAAAAATTGTCGGGCAGTGCCATTTTCGCAAACATTTAAACCACTATTTTTAGTGTTAAAAATTTGGCAGAATTGGCAATTTTTGGCAATATTTAGAAAAGCATCATTGAAACTAATAGGAGTAATTCCCTTCTCTCTCTCTCTCTCTCTCTCTCTCTCTCTCTCTCTCTCTCTCTCTCCCTCTCTCCTTCGATAGGATATAATGAAAGTTCGTATTTCTGAAAATCTCTATCGAAATTTTATTTAATTTTGGTTACATTTGAATTGTGGACTATTTTAGTAGCAAAATTAGTCGAAACAAAATATTTAAAGCGAAAAAAATAAATAGGACTAACCAAAAATGCTAGGAGTGCTGAAGGGAAAAAAAATGGGGGAGGGGTCCATCTGAACGACCTAGAAGCCAAATTTTATATATTGCTATTTTTGCGTCAAATAAATCATTTATACCAAATAAATAAATTCAATAAATAATCAATTTAGACTAAATAAACGATTGAATTTTATTATTACATGGTACATTTATTGGTATACAGCTATTATTATTTGTTATTGTATATAGGAAATAATGAAAATTGATAAATTTATTAATAATAAATAGAAGTAATACATTCTAAACTGTCATGAAGTAAAGTCATTAACATATATTTTTCTTTTTAATAAAAACATCGTTCACCTGTAGGGGACGCTGTCTCTTAAAGGATTATTATACTTTATTACTTTATTGTAAGTAATATAATAAAGGTTTTTATGCACTAGATTTTTGAATGTTGCTTTTTTATATTAATGAAATAATGATAACAATACTATAATGCTTCACATTTTTGTATAATTATCATGAGGCCATTAATAATCTTAAGACGAAAGTATAACTTTTATTAATTGCGTTAACTGAGCAATAGATACAGAGTTGGATTCCTCTTTTTAATTGAGGAGATTGTAGTCTTGATCACTAATTGAGTACCGGGCAGTGGAGGCCGGAGAAAATTTTAAGTGGGGGTGCTGCATATTTTTTTTTTTTTAAAGTAACGAATTTATTAATAAATAAATAATTTACATATTAAAAATTGCTTTATTAAAAATATTTCATCCACCACGAACAAACATCAATAATAAAAATTTCGTATCAATAGCAATGACAAGCTCAAACGAATATCGGCGTTAGATCGCACTGTATTTGTTTCGTGTAACGATAATGAAAAATTATTATTATTATTATTACAAAAACCTCCATGGAGTCAAAGACTCATCGTGGGAGGTCCACTGTTATACACACAGTTTATCATACTGTGCCTTAAATATATTCACTGTCTCTGCACACACCACACTCTCGGGCAAAGCATTCCAATCACTCACCACTCTCCATGCAAAAAACTTGCTCCTCACTCCCTTGCTCACACCCTCCTTATACAGCTTCCAGGAATGACCTTTTGTTCTCCTGCTATCCTCACCCATTCTGTGCAAAACCTCCCCGACGTTAATCTGGTAATAACCACTCAACAGCTTATATGTCTCAATCATATCCCCCCTCCTCCTTCTATCCACCAATTTCTGCAAATTGCATTTTGTCAATCTGTCTTCATACTCTACATTCCAGAGACCAGAAACCACCTTAATCAATCGCCTCTGAACTTTTTCCAACGCAATTTCATATTTTTGAAAACCAGGTGACCAGATCTGTGCACCGTAATCCATATGTGGCCTGATCAAAGTCTTATACAAAGGAACCATAACATCCTTACTTCTACAAGTCAATGTCCTCCGCATCATTCCTATTATCCGCTGTGTTGTCTTCACTATTTTAGCAACATGTCCCCGAAATTTTAGGTCCTTGTCTACAATCACTCCCAGATCTCTCATTTCCTCTACCTCTTCCAAGATATTCGCACCGATTGTGTACTTTACATCCCATCTCTGCTTCCCAAATTTCAAAACCTTACACTTTGAGACATTGAATTGACATCCCCACTTATTTACCCATTCAGACAGTGTATTCAAGTCCTCTTGCAAAGCTACAGCATCCACACTACTCCTGATAGCTCTGCCCAACTTTGCATCATCTGCAAACAACTGCACATCACGTTTCAGACCTCTCCAGATATCATTTACATACAAATTAAACAGCAATGGACCCAAAACAGACCCTTGAGGTACACCACTAGTAACTTTCCTCTTCTGCGATATCGCTCCTCCATAGACAACTCGCTGATATCTATCAGACAACCAATCTCCAATCCAGTGAACCAATCTACTGTTCAGCCCCATCCGTTCCAATTTAATTACCAGCTTGTCATGTGGCAATTTATCAAACGCCTTTGCAAAATCTAAATATACCACTGTATATGCAGTACCCTTATCCAACGCATTTGTCACTTTATTATAAAAAGTAATTCTAATTCTTTTCATGTTTTCAACAGTGACACTTGTTACAATTCAGCCTTATATCTATAATAAATAAATAATTATATGTTATTTTAACAAAATAAAATAAGATTTACAAAAAAAATAGTTCACCACGAACACGCGCAAATAATAAACGTTTCATAAACGTCGCCTCCGTAGCGCAATTGGAAGAACGGCGGTACATTGCGCCCTTCGATTAGAATAGGCCTAACTTCGATTCTCGTCACGACGGGAGGAATCTTTATCTGGATGATTTCAATCGAAGGTGAGTTAGCCGATCTCATACGGAGGTAGCAGGGTTTTTTCTCGCGGAAACTCGGGTTTTTCATTCCGCATACAGACAAATCGGCCCTTCAGAACACACGCAATTTACAGACAAAAAATACTAGTTGTGGTGGGCGATAGATGGCGTTGATGGAGATGATTCGTAGTAGAAGTGCGATGTAGTGGTTGAGACTGTTGTAGGTATCCTCCCGCGATGAGTCTTCGGACTCCTTGGAGGTATCAGGAATAATAATAATAATATCTGACAGAAATAACGAGCGCAGGCATAAGATACTGCCCAAGCGGCAGTGTATCTAATGACGTAACGTGCAACGACAGCAAACGAATATCGACGTTAGATCGCAGTGCATTTGTTTCATGTAACGATAATTGAAAAAATATAATTCTTTTCATATTTTCAATAGTGACACTCGTCATAATTCAGATTTGTATCTGTAATAAATAAATAATTATATGTTATTTTAACAAAATAAAATAAGATTTACAAAAAAATAGCTCGCCACGAACACGCGCCAATAATAAACGTTCCATATCTCACAGAAATAACGTGCGTAAGCATACTAAAGATACACTGCCGTTTGGGCAGTGTCTGAATGATGTATCGTGCAATGACAAGCGCAAACGAATATCGGCGTTAGATCGCAGTGCATTTGTTTCGTAATCTAAAGTGTTAATAGAACAATTCCAATTATTAAGTATTCAATCAATGTCGAAATGTAAGCTGTAACCTTTAACATGTTGTATTGCATTGTTATTATTTATAAACACAAACAAAATTAAAATTTTTCATTTTTTCCTTGGGGGTGCTGCAGTGTCGCAGTGCTTATATACGGGCCGCCACTGGTATCGGGTAAATAAATAAATAAATTCCGTGTGATGATACTGCGTTCCCCCTTTTTTCAGGCGTTCACGGTACCATTTAGTCCCCCCAAATTTTATTCGGGCTCCGGAACCGGCATAGGCTGACGAATCAGACCTATGGCTGGGTCAGTATTCCTGACTGTAATCCGTGTGTCCTCAGACCGGTTTGCCTGCTTGCAGGATGAAAACCCCAGATAAACTGGCGGAAAAACCCTGCTGTCCACTACCAAGACCGGCTAAGGAAGATCCTTAAGCTCCTCACGTCGTCGACAGGAATCGAACCTAGGACACTCCTTCCCCAGGCATATAGTTGCGAAGTGCAAAGCCACTACGCTAACCGCGCGGACGGTACCGGATGAAATCACGCTTGCGAGCCGTCCTTCAGACAGCCAAGTTAATTACAACAAATACCCTATTCCTTTTTAATCATAAACATTTTTAATTAGTGATGAATAACGAACTAAATTTTATTATTGAAACAAGAAATGTAAAAAGTTCTAATAACTATCTTAATCGTTGTCTCCACACACAAGTATTTAGTGAGAGGGCGCTAATTTTCATGAAATTTCAAACTGAACACAACAATCAAACAGCAGAAGATTCAAGCGCAGTATGCGTATACTATAGCATGAAAACGTAGTCTGTCTGTATGACGTAATCATTTAATATTTGCGCTACATATCACAATACTGTGATAATTATTACAAGTGGCGGCTCGTAGTTTGAAATGGGAAGCGGTGGCGCTGCAACTTTCGAAATATACATACTCGCACTGTAAGTACAGTGTATACGTGTTTGGATAAAATATCAAAATTATGGTAAAATTTAAAAAAAAAAATAAACATGAAACAATATTGTTTATTATCTATAAAATTGTACAGTTTGGCATAATTCAAAATTACTTAAAAATAAAATCCATTATCATATCCCCAATAGTGTTCTAAAATTAAAACTATAACAAATGCCGTGTCTTTTAATTGTATGTCCAAATATTTAAAGAGACGGAGTAAACACGATAAGCACTACGAACACTCTACTGGACGCAGGACATATATGGCGCAGAGGGGTGAAGCTTGACGCTTTTTATATTGTCTGTTTCGGGAGCAGTGATGGGAGATATTTGTGAGCTATTTTAGTTCTCCCTGAGTGACCAGAAGTGGTTACACGTCGTTGAGTGTTAGGATGGCTTTTATGTTTCCAGTGGTCATTACCGTCATAGTTTCCGGCTTGTTGTATTAGTTGGTTTGGATGCGTCGATGTCTTCATAAAGAATTTTTTTGCTAGGGAGCGTAGTAGTGGAGAGATGTAGGGGATATTTATGTCCCGGTGGATCTGGGCGTTCCTGATGAACCACGGGGCGTCCAGGATCATTCTCAGGCACTTGTTCTGTAGTCTTTATAATTTGAGGATGTTTGTCTTGGAGGTATGGCTCCAGGCTGGGGAGGCGTATATAACTGTGGGACGGATCACTGTCTTGTAGAGTAGAATCTTGTTTCTTGTGTTTAGTTTGCTGTGTCTGTTGATCAAGGGGTACAGCTGGGCGATAACTTTTGAAGCTTTGGTGTATGTGCTCTTGATGTGACTGTTGAAGAATAAACGTTTGTCGAAAAGTATTCCGAGGTATTTAGTTTCAGTTTCCAGGGAATTTTTGAGTTGAACAGGGTGATGTCTCCTTTGGGGGATGCTCGTCTTCTTGTGAAGAGTATCGATTTGCTTTTCTGGGGGTTTAATTGTAGCCACCAGTCTGTAAACCATTTTTCTAGATTCGGGATGATGTCTTGTAGTTTTTTGTTTACGAGCAGGGCCGTTTCTACATTTTGCGGGGCTCTGTGCGAAATGGAAAAGCGGGGCCCCTGGCAGTTAGTAGCATTTATAGAAATTTTAAATGGAAGAATATCGTGTTAATTAATTAATTAAATCAAATATGAAAAATATATTAATGCACATAAATAAACAAGTATGTTCTTTAGCATCAATTTAAGTAAAGGGAAAAAATTAGTTAAAAAATGTTTGTATGCACATGATATATTATTTTATTATGTAAGTACATATTATCATATAATACGCCAGAACAATGATTTATTTAATAATATAAATAATAATATAAAAATATGAAAAAAAATCCATTTTTACTATAACGAATGAAATATATGTATAACAACTTATAAGATTTAAAAGAAATCTTAATATATTAAATTTTATTTAACTTAATGCGCTTATCAATTAAATCATTTATAACGCTATCAAAATTCAATTTTTTTTGCAATTTCATGCTCTTATATAGATATTATTGCCAGGGACGACAAACGTTCTTGAGACATAGAAGATCGCAAATAGGGTTTTATTAATTTTAATTTGAAAAATGACCTTTCTGCTGATGCGACCGTAACTGGATTATGTCAATAATATTTTAAATGTCGTAGTAATATTTGGATAAATATCCGACAAATTATTTCCAATTATGAATTTTAAAATATTAATGGGTGCATCTTCTGGAACAATATTTCTAAAAATAATTAATTCATTGTAAAATTCCGATTCATCAATCTCTGTATTTAATGTTTGATACAGCTGTTGGCAGCAAAATTTTAATTCATTTTCTGTCATTTTTCTTATTAATTTCATATCATAAAGAAATCCAAATGATTTTTGGTGAATTTCATACAATGCAAATCTTTTTTGACAAATAGTAGAGCAGTATCTAAAATTAGAAAAAATAAATTTATCCTAAAATTATCTTTGTTATCACCTATGTGTGATTCATCAGGCGTTTCATAATCAAAAATACTTTTCTTCGACGTACTCGACTTTCTTTAAATTTCATTTCTATTTCTAATAGATTTGAGAGCTCTTTAGCAATCTCAAAACAACTATCAAAGCCTGATATTCTCTGCTCTTACAACACTATGTTGTATTAACTGTTTAATATGCTTAGTTGCTACGTCTATGGGAATTTTTGCATTTTGTAATACTTTACTTACTAAATTAACTTTTGACAAAAGCTCATACCAAATTACAAGGCGTAGTATAAACTCAAATGAATCTATTTGTTCACATATTGAAACCATTTCTACTTTGATAGTATTATCTGATGCAATTTTAAATAATTATTTTAGTGCATTTAAAAATTCTGGAATTTGAAAACGTACAGCTCTACCTGATTCTATTCTACATTCCCATCTTGTATCACATAACGGTTTTGGAGTTAATTGTTTAACAAATTTCTTTAATATGTCCCAACGTGAAGTTGAGGCAAAATAAAGAAATCTAATATAGATTGAAAACTGCTATTGAAGAAAAAATTTTTGTCGGATACCCTAAAATCAGTTTACAGAATATATTTTTTAAGATGTTTTGCAAGTAATGTCACATACAAAAATTGCCATGATAGTACGTGTATATAATTACTTGTTCATAAAATTATATAATATATATAACAATATTTTATATACACCAGGGTATTTGAGTTGATGATGACAAGGTTTTGGGTGGCTTATTAAGAAACGGATCTTTGGAAGTGGAGTGAACAAGGTTCTGATATTGTATTTTCTTATATAAAATATTGTGTGATTGTGATATTCCTTATTTTGGGCAGACAGACAAATCTGTCGAATTGCGTATGGAAGAACACATGAGGGACATTACTTACAAGAGACAGTGAGCCAGTGCATTATCAAGTCATATCCTTTTCTCGGCTAATCCTAATGATGAAAGCCAAAGTCACAAAGTCTGCTGGGAAAAAATCTACTAACATCTTCCGTTGCAATGATGAACTAGAGAGAAAAAAATCGTGGAATCTAGAGAAATCATCTTCAATCCTGTTCATCTAAATAATAACTTGAGGTAGAATCTCCCAGATAGTCATTCAGCTGTAATCATGTACTGGCGTTCACGTGATGCAGCAAGCACGCACTCTCCCAACAATGCAACAAATGAAAGAACAGCTTCAAATACAACTACAACGTTTTCATGCTAATTATGTATAAAGACTGTCTATGTTGTTCATAGTCTTTTAACCCTCAATGTTTAGTGTTTTTTCTTTTATAATGTCACCTGAAGAAGGCTGTTACAGGCCGAAACTAGTAGTGTGTTTATATTAAAACCTTTTTACTTAAATCTCGGTTCTAGTCATTCAATTCTTCATAAAAATATGTATTATGTTAACCGAGTTAATGATCATTCTTTCATATATATATATATATATATATATATATATATATATATATATATATATATATATATATTACTACTGGCGCAAACTGCATATAAACAACAGTGGAACTGCGCGATGGACAGTGTGGCATTACGCTAATAGCTCGCATCTCACTATGATGTGCATATGCTTTCGCGCGTAGCAAATACTAGCAATATGACACTGTGGTAAACAGTGCTTCTAGGCGTCCTTCGCTCTCCTAAGTGCTACAAGATGGATTTTTATTATATTTTATACAGAATAAGAGAATTGTATAGGATTGTTGATGATAAAATTAAATATTACAAGCAAATATAAATAAATTAATAAATATATTTATATATCGAGAAAAATTGGGGATGCTGCAGTTCCGCAGTGCCTATGCACAAGCCGCCCCTGCTTATTACCACAATGGTTACATTAGTTTATAATAAAATAAACAACTTTTAAATTTAGAAGGATCGATTTTTTATTTTTATTTTTTTGTATTAGGCTGCTTGAAAGGAAGTTGGATGTTTCCAAACGAGGGGATCAGTTCCAACTTTCGTTGTTGTCATGGGCTGCCAGGCATGTGATCTATTTACACGCCTGTGTTTGCTCAAGATGACGAAAACAAAAGTTCTGAGTATATGTGAACATGCAGTAATGTTTTTTTTTTTTTTTTTTTTTTATTATTTTTTTTTTTGTACTTACACAGTACAATGTTGTGGTCTGAAAAATGTAATACCGTGTTAATAAAAATCAATATAACAGCAGCAACACGAGAAATCCTGTAAGATTAAATTAAGCTTACCAATGACTTTACAAAATATTGCTGCGATGTGCTTAATAAATTGTAGTCTCATTTTATAGTGATAATTATTGACAAGCATAAATACTATTTATCTTTGCTTACATTTTTCACAAAGGAAAAAAAAAAAAAACTTATTCATTGAATATTTAAATAATTGGAGTCCTTAATCACAAATCTTTAATTCTTTGTTCTCCTGTGTACATTAATGACGAATATCCAAAGGAAATGGGTTAATGGAGGTACTCAAGTAAGTTGATTAAAATTAAGTAGAACTTGATGCAAGACAGCTCAATTTAAGGTTTGGCGAGTTGACCTAAATAACGTAATTTGCAGATGAAGGAACGAACCGAAACAAACTTGACTCGTTATCTGTTGTAAAAAAATTATCGTTCAACAACGCCTGCGGTAGTACACGATGTAGTCTCGTTCCCAATGTTTTGTAACTTGAATTTCTGCTATATTAGACTCAATTGTCTCTGAAACTGTAACACAGAAACCCAATTTTAATGTATTTCTCCCCTCTGATCCCTCGAGGTTTTAAGCACGTTTTGCTAGCTGTCATCTGAGGGTATAATATATAAGCTTTATTTCGGTCATCGGCTCATACACCCAGTTTGTGAGAAACCTGTTTTGGTTCCGATAATTATAGAAATTATTCTGCTCAATTTTTAACGAATAATATGTGAACATTAGCTTATGAAAAGGTGTATTTTAAAAAAAAAAAAATTTAATCCAAATTAGTTGTATTAATAACATCGGAGAATTAATTAGGAAAGTTTAAAAAGATATTTAGTCAAGTAAAATGGCAGCAAACTATCTGAATAAAAAGCAGACGATTCACAAATGAAACGTAAGTTTCCAAAATGACTGAAATAGTTTATATAATATTTTCAGTGTTTGTATACTGAACCTGGTGTTCATAACTACTACTGGCGCAAACTGCATATAAACAACAGTGGAACTGCGCGACGGACAGTGCCGCACTACGCTAATAGCTTGCATCTCACTGTGACGTGCATATGCTTGCACACGTAGCAATATGACACCGTGGTAAACACAGTGCTGCTAGCGTCCTTCTCCCTCCTAAGTGCTACAAGATGGATTTTTATTATTTTTTATACAAAATAAGAGAATTGTATAGGATTGTTGATGATAAAATTAAATATTACAAGCAAATATAAATTAATAAATATATTTTTATATCTATCGAGAAAAATTGGGTGCTGCAGTTCCTATGCACGAGCCGCCCCTGATCTGCAAACATTAGAAAAGTCGCAAAAATATTAAATATTGTAAAACAATTTTATTTCATTTACAGAATTGTATATTTATTAATTCCATAATCTTTTTAGATAAATTTTAATCTTAAAATTCATTTGAAATATTACCAAAATAATAAATATACAACCCTGTAAATGAAAAATTGTTTTACAATATTTAATATATTTTTTAGATGTTTTAACGGACTCATATATAAAAATTAATGGAAAAACTAAACAGTTAGCTTAAGTTATTTCCCATTAAATGCAATTGTACAAGTTACTAGAAGTAAGTAGATTAATGGAAACATCTATCATGTGCAATGAACCTCTCAAGAAAATTTGCAAGAAGAAAGAAAATTCTCCAAAGCTTTCCTTTATTGGCAATTTCTTATGCACTGTTCATCAGTCTAAAAATGAAAAACGATTACTTTATCATTCTGGGAGAGCATTTTCATCCAATAATGTCGTTTTTTTTTTTCCCACAAGAAGTAATGGCTCATAACGTTTCTCCGCTCATAAGAGCGAGGGAGGAACATTGACCTGAAATTTCAGACAGCTTAAATTTGGGAAAAACGCGTTAATTGCTTTGATTTTTTTTTTTTTTTCTTTTCTTCTTTTCAAGTTCCTGAGTGATCAGAACTTCCGTATATATTTGCGAACCGGTGGTTTACGGTACAGAAATAATTGAAGGGAATATCCAAGGACCGACCCCAAATTTTTTAGGTGCCCAAAAGTAATGTGGGAACCTAAAAAAAAAAAAGACAAAATATATTTTACGTTTAATTTTTTTAACGGTACCACCTATTTTATTAGATGCGTTTTGACTTCGACTTTTTTTGTATTATCATGAGAATTTAGAGTCTGAAAAAGGTCTGAGGATCCTTTATTCAGGACAACATCTACACACCATGGCATGCAAATGCTAGAATAAAAGAACGAATTGGTATCTGTTCAAAAGCATTTATATTTACTAGGTCAGTCTCTTTATATTGTCTTCGATAGTACTTGTGGTATTTTTCAACGCTTTTTTATATTTTTATTTATTATTATTATTTGCTTCTAAACCGCATGTCAAATGCCATTTGATACGGGTTTCCACCAGAAGGTAAAAAAAAAAAAGATATAATGAGGCAATAACTCTCCACAATTTAGCATATCTTTTTGTTTTTGTTTACGTACTAGAATATCTTCTGTAAGCGGCAATTTTCACTTCATTTTTCATTCCATCACTCACCTCGTGTACTTGGCCTCTTTCTTTCAGGATCCAGTACTGTAGCTTACTGTCTATCATTTATTACTGTGTAGTATGTTTATTTAATAAACATACTACACAGATGCATGTGCAGAAAGCTATCCTTTAAAATGGTATTGCTAATCCGTGAAAAATCGGTAGTTGTTTGTGCCTGAGTTAAAAGACATTGCGTTCTCACTGGAGCAGTCTATAAATTTAAAAGAACAGTTAAAATTCAGTATGTTTCTTAATACAAATGTGGAAAATCGAAGGCAACAACTTTGTTCGTCATACCCTAAGAATCTTCATATTGGTATATTTTGCATCTTCGTATTCCAGGAAAACAAAACAAAATAAATACGAAATGCATCGGACTTCCCGTACTTTGCACATCAAACAACTATTATGCTTAAGTTTTTGCAAACTAATATAAGACAGTGATCCTTTTTTAATTCAAAGTTACGATTTTCAGGGAACGAGATCTTGAAATATTAGTGGTTCAGACGATAGAGTCTGTAATAACGAAAAAAATCACACACACATACATACAATGGAAGTATTTATTTGGCACACTTTATAACTGTGCTACTGTGACTGTTATTTATATACAGGGTGGCCCATAAGTCCCCAAAGGATTTAAAATGTGAATAACGTTTTTTGATTATTAATCAAAAATTATTAGCTGAACATTTGGGAAATTAATCATGGAAAAGTTCACAACCCAACAAGAATTAAAATTGTGCAATTTTACGATTATCTGCAATAATTTCGCGAAGATATGCAATTAATTGGGCATCAGTTCTCCAGATGTGACGACTCCCGACTTGCTATGGGGATTATTTTTGGTTATTTTCCATCATCCTGAAGGAAACGATGTACGTGGACAAGCCCCAGGTAATCCAACAACTGAAAGAGAAAATTCGTGCAGAAATTAGGGAGCTGTAGCCAGAAATATTAACACCTATCGTGGAGCATGCTGTAGAAAGCCCCCCTCCTTTTTTTGTGAAGTCGAAAATGGAAGGCATTTGCGTGATATGGTTTTTCACAACTAATAAAAAAAATCTCCAGGCTTTGTATTTCGTTATAACAAATAAAAATTAAATAATTAATAAATAAAAAAAGTTACGCAGGCCTGCGATGGAAAAGTTGGCTGAGAAGTAACAACTGATTCTTATAGATTTTTAGGTGCTGAGTTCAGAAAAAAATAGTAAAAAAATTCCATCGCCCACCAATTTTACCCAATTTCTAATTTTATTGTTTTTATTAGCAGTACTTGGATTTAAATTCAGCGCATTGGTATTTATTTTCACATCTAATTAGTTGTAAAAGTGCTTTTTTGAAGTGCTTTTTTATGGTAAATAAAGAAATTTCCACGAAACTTCTCATTCTTAAGATAGGAGAGGGAGAGAGGAATGCAGATAAAAATGCAGGTGGATACTTTGAATCTGATTCGCCGAGATAACGGATGACTTTCCTGTTGTCATAGACACATTTTCTTGTGTGATTCTTTAGTTGAACTTTAGTCGTTGACTACTAAGATTTTGGGACAACAAACAGGATACACCAAATACCCGTGCTTTTTGTGCGAGTAGGACAGCCGAGATCGAGAGCAACATTGGATTAAGAAGGAATGGCCAGAAGGGTTAACATTAGAACCTGGAAGTAAAAATGTGTTACACGATAATGTGGTTGCTCGAGAAAAAAAATTTTTTTTACCCGCTTCACATAAAGATGGGATTGATGAAGCAATTTGTCAAGGCTTTGTCGAAAGAAGGAGAGTGTTTTAAATACATCTGTACAAAATTTCCGGGATTATCTACAGCAAAACTGAAAGAAGGTACTTTTATCGGTCCGGACATCAGGAAACGTATGAAGGATAAACTGTTTGAAGAAAAAATGACAACTGTTGAAAACGAAGCGTGGAAAGCTTTGAAAGAGGTGGTGACCAATTTTTTAGGAAATCACAAGGACCCCAACTATAAAATGATTGTGGAAGACATGCTACAGAAATTAAAGGATTTTGGATGCTCCATGAGCTTAAAAGTGCACTTTCTCAACTCTCATTTAGACTATTTATCTGAGAATCTGGAACTATCAGTGAAGAGCAAGGAGATGGAAAGAAGGTATCAGGGCAGGTGGAATGTCAACATGATGGTGGACTATTGCTGGATGTTGCACAGAGATGACCCGGGAAAGAATTTCACAGAAAAAGTTCAAAAAGAAGCTTTGAAAGAAAAAGACACCACAACGAAATATAAACTATGTACTAAAGATTAACCTTTAATTATTTTAATTAATTTTTTTCCTATATTTTCATTCCAAAAACGTTTACGGAAAATTTTAAATAGCGTTTTAAAGCTATTTTACTGTAATGTTGAGGTCCACTTTGTGAAAAATCCTTACGTGATAGAGAAAAATAGAAGGGATATTTGAAATCGGCGGTCAAAAATAAATCAGAAATAGTTAATAGTTTCCAGACAACTTTTCATGATTCGAATTTTGCAGGCCTGTGTTATTAAATGTTTAAACCCTTCGTAAACTTATGGGCTATCCATTATGGAAAGGTGTTTAAGTTTAGTAGCTTACCGGTTAATTTCTAAACGATCCGCTATGTCTGTTAAATAGATCTTTTTTTAATTAATAGCATAAATGTCCAGAATATTCGTTATTCAGATATGTTAATTTCGTTATCTATCAGCTCATTAACTGTTATGATACTAACCAAATACTCCGTAGATTTTTAAAGCCACGAGACTGTAAAAAAAAAAAAAACTCGCGATTATCTTAAATATTTATCTGTTTACATCTTTTAGCAAAAATAACTATCCTCCCCTCTTCATAAGCATTTTATTTAAAAAAAACAATACTTATCTTTTCATTCACACTCAAATCAATATTTCAGGACTACAAAGTCACCATTGTGTAATCCTTCGCCGTTAACTGTTGGTAATTTCGAATAAACCAATGTCTTCAGCGCTGTCACCAGCGCCCCCTATTAAGTGCAACATTCAGGAGAGATTTTTGTCAAAAATTTTGAAAGAAAAATGTTTTTTTAACGCCGTAAATAAATATTGATAAATGGATGCATCTTGAAATGGGTCATTGGCCTGTATGTGTGTGCGAATGATTACATTCGCGTGCCCGCGCGAACGTAATCCAAAAATCATTTGAACGTAAAGCGTCAGCCTGCTAGATTTCTCACCTGTTAACACTTTTTTTGAAAGCCCACAGGCGAAAAAATTGCGACTTAACCTCAACTTCTTCTGTGAAATGTTATCACATCTTCCCTATTTACAAGACGTGGTATAGTCTTTCTTCCTGTTTCCTAAACACTTAAATTTTATTGCCGAGAAAACATCTTTAATGATGTGCTCACTGCAGCAACAGTCAGGTCACGTGATCAAACGTTTACATCGAGGATACCCGGAAGATCACATATCATTAAAAAATGGCAGGATACTTTTAAAAAAAAAAAAAAGGAATAATAGCTCTTAAATGTAGGTCGAAAGGATTTATTTTTTAAATACTTTTCTTATCTTTGATAATTTAATGTATTAACCATGCGTTAAATCTGAAAATGTTTGGTAGACTTTCCCCATGGTATCGCTGTGGCCGAATGAGTTATATTAATCCATAAATAATATCAGAGAAATTTGGTACGCAGCTGTTACAGTCAGCGGGAAGAAAAATAATAATAATAAAAATAAGCAAACGTGTTTTTCGTCATTAATTATTATTTTTTTTTTATTCTACAGTACTTTCGTTGGTTGTTTGTCGTTTGCTAATTGATACATGTACAGTAGACATAAATAACATTAGAAAAAAAACGGCAATTTTTTGTACACATATTTACTCTATGCTTAACATCCCGAACTGTTTATCTTTTGCATTTAGATTTCAGTTGCAAATGGAAATATTCAATAATTATATTTTTCTATGGCGCGTATAGCATGCTAATTGTCGTAATATAAGTAAGTCATTTCCTTGCTTATTATCATTGGCTGTTTATTTAGATAAAATGCTTTCTTCGATATTTTGGATCATATCGCTAATTGCTTATGGAGCAATTAGCCGTACGTCAAGAAGCGCCTGTACGTAATCTAAACGAATTTCTTTCATATTTGCTACGTGTTGCAATTCTAATAATTTTGTTTAACAATCGCCTAGCAATTTTCTTGTACCATTTCGTGTTCACACGTTTACGTTTTTTTTTCTTTTTTTTCCCCCCCTCTCCTATTTATATTCAAATATCTGTAGAGGCTTCTAACTGTCATGCATTTAGGGTTAAGTGCTGATGGAAACTAATGTATGAAGATTTAATGGGGTGAAAACAGCAAATAAAGAATTAAACACAAATTTAATGGTTCCAATATTTCGTTCTTTGTTTAAAAAAAAATCATTCTGCGATATAACATGAAAATTGCAATAGCGCGCGCGCGCACACGCACACACACACACAGTTTAAAGTGTAATATTTTAAAGTCCTAAGAGGGGCGCCCTCTGGTTCAATGGTAGGCAGCTTTGCTGTTGGGAGAGGGAAATCGATCTAAGAATTACTGTTGCCCAAATTTTGTGAAGTTTTGCAATTTTATTAAGATTTGGTTGGTTTCTTAAGTCAGTTGCTGATTCCAAAATTCTTTCAAATTTGTATTTGCTGCGGTAAAACTTTTTTTCTTTTGTTTGCGTTTGATTCTATGCAAAATATCTAAGGCATGGTCAGTTAGACCTGATTGACAATAACTGTGGTGACAGATATATCTGTTGTGTTGTTTAAAACTGATGTTAGATCTTCCAGTTTAATTTTAATACAGAGTTTCAGTTTTGTTCGAAAAACGATCTCTTTTAAATGTCTTTTAAATTACTTTTTTAATATAAATTTTAAAATTTTATATTAGATCTAATTTAGCCTTTGGTTGGAGTGCGGAGTAGGGGATAGCCCGAGCACCCAGTTATCTTTTGGCGTGTATATACACACACACACACACACACACACACACACACACACACACACACACACACACACACACACACACACACACACACACACTTTTTTTTATATATATATATATATATATATATATATATATATATATAAGCGTCCCTGTAACGATCCGGGCGTGTGTGAATCTTTTACGATAATAAAAATTTAAATTATTTGAAATTT
Source organism: Typopeltis vanoorti (assembly GCF_054136105.1). Classification (NCBI taxonomy): domain Eukaryota; kingdom Metazoa; phylum Arthropoda; class Arachnida; order Uropygi; family Thelyphonidae; genus Typopeltis; species Typopeltis vanoorti. The sequence goes on from NC_143552.1 coordinate 141,520,570, forward strand.
CTTAAATAAATTTTGACAGAACAGCCACACATTGGTTCGCTAAATGTGACGAACCGGAGGTGTTGACTAGGCAGGATAATCATTAAAAACCAGAATATTTAAAAAAATTCTCAAAAGTTAAAGCAAATTTTGATAAAGCCACTTCACTTTAATCGTTGAATATAATGATACAGGGATTATTAGCCTTCTCACCGACCCGAATGGCTAACAAAAATAAAATAAATTTTAATTAAAGTTAGAATTTATTTGAACTAAAGTTTAAAAAATTCTTGCTTTTACATTATTTTAATAACTTGTAAAAAAAATTTAGAGTGGAACTATCTTTTAGGAAAATAAAAGAAACTCAAGATAGATGAGAAAATAAGAAAAGAATTCAGAAATAATTAGAAAATGTACTGTATTCAAAAATAACATCTTTACAGAATAACAGAAAATAAATTAAATTACATAAATATACTTGATTTTTTTTAATTAAAATTTTAGAGTTTTTGATTTCATATTCACAAAATTATAAATAATGGTCTTAACGTCTAATTCCGCGCATATATCATTTTCAATGGCTATTAACGCCGCCAAACTAACAAGCCTTTTTTATGACCTACCTTGTTCTTAAGTAGGTTTTAATCAATTTCAACTTGGAAAAGGAACGTTCACCGCTCGTTACACTAACAGGTAAGATTAATAGTATTCTTAAAGCAACTGAAAAGTTAGGGAGAGATAAATTATTGGACACAATAAAATTAAGAATATCGAAAGGGTTTTGATTATTTAAAGTATCCATCCGAAAAATATCCCGGAAAGCACATAACTCGTCATATAGTTCTATTGCATTTACTTCTTTATTGTTGCCGTCCTTCAAGAGAATCTCTAAATCGTCACAATTTTTTCGTAAGTCTTCGTTATTAATTTGTAGTAATCTATACAAGAAATTGAAATTATCATAATCTGTTTTTAGTTGTTCAAAACGTTCTATTAACGTTGCAATGTCTAGAAGTGTATAAAATACATTCACGCTAAATTTATCTTCTGGCGGTTGTGGCGTTTCGTCATGATGCTCGTAGTCAAATTGTCATGTCTTCTGTCGTCGTCGAACTTCCGTACCAGTTTTAAATTCTTGTTCTCCATCCACCTCTTCACTCAGTTCTTTTGCCGTTTTTAGAACTTCTTTAAAATTTGTATCTGATCGATACTCTTGTAAGAATATTTTTAAGTTTTTGATAGATTCTAAAGCAAGTGTAATGTTCATATTTTTGTCTTGAAGCATTTTACTTACAGGATTTATTCTGTTAAGTAAATCATGCCCAGTTATAAGATAGCAAATAAATTTATAGTCCTTTATTTTAGCACATAATGTTTGTGCTTCATGCTGAGTTTCTTTATTAAAATTTTCATTATTTATAATTTCAAAACGTGCATCGTAAATTTCTCCTAACTGATATCTTACAGGGCGGATTGCATTAATTTTACTTTCCCATCACGTTTCTGATGGCTGTTTCAATGTTAAATTTTTTACGAACTTTAAAAGGATTGCCCAACGTTTCTAAAAGAATGAAAAGAAATTGTATATTTCTTGAATAATTGCAAAGAAACTAATTGTATCTGCATTCACTTTGGCTGCATCGTTAATGATTAAATTTAGAGTATGAACAGCACATGACACGTAAAAAGCTCGAGGAGTTTTGTTCGAAAGCAAATTTTGGAGCCCATATTTTTTCTTTTCATATTTCCCCATTGTCATACCCTTGACCTCGCATGTCTTCAATGGGAATGTTCAATTTTTCCAGTTGTTCCATTATTGTTGCACAAAAACCACGTCCTGTGGAATCTGATATATCTGCAAAACCTAAAACGTTTTCCCTGATCTTGACAATTTCATTGTCACAGGAAACAAAGCGAATAATAATGGTCATTTGTTCTGTTTCACTTGCATCAGGTGTGCAGTCTAAAATTATGGAATAATGTTTAGATTTTCGAATTGATAATAAAATTGTATCCCTGATTGCGTTACTTAAAGTTTCCAATATTTCATTTTGACTGTCTTTACTCAAATAGTGTACTCTATTGTTTCCTTGTAGGGTCCTTTCAACATGATTTTCCATAACGGGATCAAACTTCGCAAACAGTTCGACTAATTTTAAAAAATTGCCGTTATTCCTTTCATATAATTTATCAGATGATCCGCGAAAAGCTAAATTTTGGCTACCAAGGAATTTTATAATTTCAATCAAGCGTTCTAAAACACTCGTCCAATGTTTCTTTTCCATTTCATACATGCTTTGAGTCTGGCAATCAATAGTAGTTTTGTTTTTTAAAATTTTATCAAGTTCCTTCCATTTTAAGAAATTTTTCATGTGAGTTAAACTAGTCTCCTGTGTATGCAAAGTTGTACTTACATTTCTCCAATCGTCATAACTTTCTACAAGACTACCTGATTCAGTAGGTGCGAAAAGTTTGCAACAAAAGCAAAAAACAGAATTTAAAGTTTCGGAATAAATGAGCCATGTTCTTGTCACGAGCTCCCCGTTTTCCATTTTTGTATTATAATACGTGTCGCCAAATTTACGACCATATGTATCTCTGAGATATATTATATTTTTCGTTTGAACAGGCCCCATTTCAATTAAACTAACTCGTAATTTTTCATCAATATTTTCCCATTCACCTGGATCTTCTAAATTTACAGACTCACAATGGGTTAGTTTCGTGGTCAACTACAACTAAATCTTCTCCTAACTGTTTTTCACTTAAATCATGCGTCTTGTTATCTTGTTCAATAGTCGTAATAGTACTTTCATGCAAACTGGATGATGTGCACTGTTCTTCAACTCTGATTTCTGATGTATCGAGTGGGTTACAATCTGCATCAGAATATTTTAACAAATTTATTAAGAGCCCCAGTTTGTTTCTTAATATCTGCTTCTTTCGCAGCATGATGCTTACGATTTTGTGCACCGGATAACTTATTTTTGATTCCATTTCTATTTTATACCCACAAGAAATTATTACACAAACACGACACAGAGACGAAATAATAGTCCGCACTGCGCTACTGTCAGTAGCCTACTGAGATGAGTGCCATATTACACAACACGACACAGAGACGAAATAATAGTCCGTACTGCGCTACTGTCAGTAGCCTACTGAGATGCGTACCATATGACTGGTTTAACTAGCAACAAATGTTTTGTACGAAAATTCGTTTCTGCGCATAAAAACCGTTCACCGTTTCACTTTAGATAGATTGCAGTAAACGCAACAATCTCCAGGCAAGCATTTAGCCTGCTCTCACTGCAAAATTGTAAACAGCCGGCTGATCAAAGAGGCAGCAGTATACAATTTTTTTAAATTTTTATTCGGTGTATCCGGCCTTATTTATTTTAATATTGAGCATTGGAAGAATTTTTTGTTTTTATAATAAAAATTTTGTTTCTTAAAAACGGACTTATGAACCGTACCCCGGCGGAGGCGCCCGCATGCACAGTATGTCCGCTTCTGTCGGCCCTGTGTATATTGTTGTTGTTTTGACTTAGAAGTGAAATATCTTTAGAAATATCTTGAAACAAAGTTTCAAGGTATTTCTACACAGTTTCAGGATTTTTGATGGCGGAGTATTTAGGTAAAACGTCAAGTCCCTTGATGAATTATGTTGTTACCCTCTGATAACATACTTTGCTGTCACTTACCAGCGAAGTTAAAAATATTAATACGCGATACTAACTGTATATCATTGAATCCTTTAGGTATGCTTATTGTTGTTGTTCGGACACCTCCATGGAGTCCATTAGGCCAGATATGACAGGCATTTTATTCATCCATTCACAGACAAAGCGCTGTTTCCAATCATTCACCACTCTCTAAGCGAAAAATCTAGGCCTTACCACACTCTTACTCAATTTTCAGGGATTATCCCTATTTTTCTACATACTAGTCAAGTACTGAAAAAGTTTGTCTTATCCTATAAAACCCTTTAAGCAACTTAAATTATTCCCCTTTCTTTTCTATCCATCAACCAACTTCTACAACCCTTAAATCTTCAATCCATTCTCAAAAGGGACATTCCAGAGACCTACAACCACCTGATCGCCCGCCTCTGGACCTTTCCACATCCACAAGAAACCCAGGTGACTAGATCAGGTCGTATCAAAGCCTTATAAAGAGGGAGAATAAGTTTCTTGTCTCTGCTTATTAATCATGTGAGTAATTTTGGTCTCCCTTGCAATACAACCTCGAAACTTCATTGCACAGTCCACTAGATTTGATTGTATTACATGTAATCAAGGGACGATGGAAATATATAATGTTGCCATTATTTACGTTGCAACTGCATATAACATAGTTTGAGAAAACGATGTTATTTTTTTTAATAGCAATTTATCCATCATGTTTTCAAGGTAGAAGTTAGTACTCTTTGAATAAACAATAAAAAGTTTAGTACTTTGTAGTTCTAAAGTGTTTTTTTTTATTATCATTTGTTAATAGATAAAAAAATAAAATCTGTTTCCAAAGCAAAGCAGTAATCTTTCATTTTTATTTCAATCAGCAGTTTTATTTTTTATCAAAAATAAAATAAATAAAAGACGATATCAATGCGGAAGCATTTCTTATTCTACATATTTTTATTTAATTTCGCTAAACTTCTGCATACTTTGTTACGGTAGTGACATCAGTATCGCTATGCACACAGGAAAGGATGATGAATATAAAACATCACCAGTATTTTGTAATTATAATAATTATTATTCAGAATTTGAACTATAATATTGTAAGTATTAATACACTGTATTTTACTGAGCTGGAAAAAAATCAACTCAGTTGACGACAGTTTTCTTGTGGGTTTCACTGTACAAGGAAACTTCAAAACACATTACAGTGAATTATCTGAAGAATTTATCGTAGATACTATCTTATCTTGAGACTCCGTAGCTCAGTCGGTATAGACGAAGCCCTTTGGTTGGAAAGACCTGGGTTCGATTCCCGTCAGTGACTTGAGGAACCTTTATCTGGTCTCTTTCGACTAAAGGTGAGTTAGTCGGTCTCATACGGAGGTCGGGGTTTTTTCGTCCCTTAGAACAGGCAAGCTGATCCCGCGAATGCACGCATCTATAGACATAGGACTCACCGAGAGGCTAACTACCTTATCCTCGAGTACGTTGCGGTTGCGAAGTTCAAGAATACTTGGAAAGGTCGTGGGCGCTTAAGTGCCTGTTAGAACCACTGATAGGATGACTATCCTATCTTAACCAAGGTTATCAAATCCGATTCGAAGGAATAGGATAGTTAATCCTCATTCCTTAGTATCTTGATCTGTAAAGTGCGTGTATTCTTCTGGCCGATGTCTGTTTTGCAGGACGAAAAACCCTTCCATACATCCTATGAAACCGGCTAACTCACCTCCAGTTGAAAAACCCTGATAAAGGTTTCACATCCTAGATGGGATTCGAACCCATATCTTTCCAACCAAAGGCATCGTCGAAACCAACTGAGCTACAGAAATTGAATGAGTTGATTTAGGATAGCCCCCCCGCCCATAAGGGAAAAGGAGGACAGGGACATAATAGCGGCATCGAGAGATTCCATAGTGTGGATTGGGGAGAAGGAAGGAAGGAAGACCAGTGTTTAGTGGACATATCTAAAGCTCTAAATGGATCCATTGTAAACATTTTTAAAGGAAGGAAGGACAAATACAACACATTGTCCTATTACCACGCTTTCACACCATAAACGTAGCTGTTGTGTGTAGATAGGCTACCATTATATAATTTTCAAGATTAGGAAAGTTTGGAAAATTTCAATTTCACCTGATGTTACTATCTATGGTAATAGTGAGTAGGAGTTACACTAGTAGTTAATACTACTATTGTGAGTGGCAGTGATTTTTGGGTTTGAATGATGCATTTCAGGAGTTGAAATGTTGTTGCTGATTTTTTGACCACCGTTATTAGGAAAACGATTATGTTCAAAATCAACTGATAAATTTTTATTTATTGGGTTTGGTATCATTAGTAGATTATTCTTTGTCCAAAACATTTCTGGTAGCTCTACAACATAATTATAATCGCCTTCAGAACAGGGTGATTTATAATTATTCTTTAGTTTGTGAAATGGAACGAAAATCCAAAATTTTACACAAAGCTAGACTTTTCTTTGCCTTAATTTTGGTTTAAAAGTGAAATTTTGGAAAGACGGGATTCCAGTAAGAAATCGCAGGTAAAACATTTAAAATAACCATTTATTGAAAGACACATCAATGTGTCTTGAGACTTTCTGAAATTAAACTTTTTTTTTTTTTTTTTTTTCGGAATAGCACATTATGGTGAAATGTTTTTCAGAGATAAGATGCTTGACTCTATTATGATCTGCAACAATTACGTCCATCTGGATGGCCCAAGTTGATAGCATCTCCATTTTACTATCATCAGACTATAGGTTTTAATCGCAGTTATTTTTGAATTGCTGCCGAAACTAATGTTATGAGGTCAATATATTATGTCTATTAATCGCGTATGTTCGAACTGGTTGTTGAATAATTATAATAATAAAAACCCCTACGTTTCCGGGAGAGAAACCATGACACCTCTGTATGAAGGAGACCTTACCTTCAGCTAAAAAAGCAATTTCAAAGATCCTTCCCGTTCTAGACAGAATTCGAACCCAGCGCTTTCTAAGATGGCACGTTAAGTTGCAGATGATTTTCAGTGCCTGGTGCGATTCTCCTTTTCTTATTCTTTCCTCGTTCTTCATCCCCGAACGAAGGCAAACCAACCAGAACGCTTTCCCTATCTTGCTTATTGGAAGGTTGAAAGCAATTGCTTGAAAACTTGAATGACATCTTTGTATGATTTTTTTAATAGTTTGGTAACAACTGGCCATTTTATTTCCTAGTCGCTGTGTACAAATAAAAGAGTTTTCCGTTTGTTTGTTGTCGATTAAGACAGATAAGACGTCGTATTGCTGTCTTCATAACAGCAGTAGGTCTGTTTTCTTATAGTAACAACTAGTGCACGCCTTGACGGATATCCAAAAGATTAATTACTATGACTAGACCTTCATGGAATCAATAAACTCATCTCCAGAATATCGCTAATAAATGTCGCGGTTTATTAAGTTGTTTGTTATCGGAAATTCGCCAACAGCAAGTAAATTAAGTAATTATGCACCAGTAATTAAATAATTAATTACGTTGTTTGCCTGTAAGATGATATCATTCGCGAGTGGTTGCATTTAAAGCTTATCTTCTCAGCTTGTAACGGTTTTTCAGGTCGTAGGTGAACATCGGCGCCCGTAGTCCTAGTTTAATTGCAAAAGTTTATATTCGCACAGGAGTCAATGTTGTCATTACGAAGAACTGTAATAAAAGTAGCAAACTGCGTCTGATGATGATGACGTTCCCCCCCTCACACACACTCAGCGCTTAAGTGTTGCCAAATGGTTATCTAATCGAAAAGAAAATTATTAGCTTAATGTGTAATAGGAAGATAGGGACATAATCAACCCCCCCCCATGAACTTTTGTGACAAGCCTACTTTTGTCGATTTTAATTTTCATAAAAATAAATTTATGTAAAAATGTACATACTTTTTTTTTCAGTAAAAATATTGTTAGTAGCGTGAATAAGAACCATTACATCCTATAAAAAATACTTGACTGCAATGCAGAATACAAACTCGTGTTTTTTATACATAGAACAATTATAAATGTACTTGACATTGATTATGGTTAGCACCGTCACGAATAGAATCCATTACAAATAGGACAGTTCCAAGAAGCTATTGATCTTCAAGAGAAAGCGGACTCATAAAATGTCGGAAATTTATGTTGCTTCCAGAAGTTAATAGCGGCTTAAGAAAAATCTTAACCTTTCGTGCTACAAATAGGCGAGACTACAGGAAGTAGCATAATTTACACTTGCATACATTCAGGAATCATATCATTTGAAAAGAACCCGCCAGGGGTCTTATTAAAATGGATACGCCCTCGAATGTTTAAAAGAACTTTTTGGCAGGCCGTGGGTAGTGTATATCTATATTAATTTCTGGGTTAGGTAGAATTTTTTTTTTTTATGTGTTTTTCGCCCACGAAAGGCAGTAAACTTGTAACACATCAGTACCGTGGGTAGACTAATTTTTTTATTTTATTTTATTTTATATATTTTTCTTATGTTTATTTGTTTTTAGATGAATACCGATTGCAGTACTGGATAACAGGAATTGCCTTTACAGTTTCAAATCATAATTTGTGCTGTATGTAGAATTAAATCTTATTTTTCAACTTCCCCTTTTTTATATATTTCGTTTACGTTAAGATGAAAAGTCACATTTATTACAAATGGCATCTTCTTCATCCTGTCCTAAGAAACTCAAATACAAAAATGTTGTGAATTTTTGCTTCAGTATAGTTTAATATCAAAAAAAGAGCTTCCAGTAAATATTAATGAGCAGTTAATTCTATATTATATTAATTGTATTAAAATAATTTAATAAAATATTGAAATAATTAAAATAGAACATCACTAACATAAACTGTCTAGTTCATACCTCAATGTTTTATATAAACCATTAGTTTCCATTAATTATATTTATCTTTATTAAAATTATCATGAATTACGAGGGTCGTCCAGAAAGTAAGTTCCGTTTTTAAATGTTTTCACTGCAGCGCTGCGATCGCAATGGTGCGCATGCGTGCTGAGTTTGTTGATTCGTTAGCAAGGGGCTGGTGCCATTTTCAGACATTCTCGCAGTGCGTACGCTTCTTGGTGTGTGCTTATGATGATCGAATCGAATCGTCCACCGCATGTGAAACTAGGTCAGTTATTCATTTCTTGAATGCGAGGAACGTTAAAGCACTGAAATTCCTCGGCAAATTATTGAGGTTTATGCAGAACACGTAACACAACACCTCGCCATCTTCGGTTGGGAACAATTTCATCATCCTCCATATAGTCCTGACCTCATGCCAAGCGACTTTCACCTGTTCAAACATCGGAAATCTTTCCTTGGTGGCCGGCGGTTTCAAGACGACGACGAGGTCAAAGAAGCAGTCAATATGTGGTTTGCGTCACAGGCAGTAACCTTCTACGACGAAGGTATACAACTCTTGGTGCCCCGTTATGATAAGTGCCTGAACAATGGCGGAAATTATGTAGAAAAAGTAGTGAGAGATGTCTATTTTAATTTCCAATAAAGTTTTTTTTTTTTGTAAGTATATTTTTGTTTCTCTGACATCCCATCGGAACTTACTTTCTGGACGTCCCTCGTATTTGACTTTTCGGTGACTCAAAATAAAATCTTTTGGGCACTTTCATACACAACTACTATAATGAATATTGTAATACGATTGGTGTTCTGGGCTTTCATATGAGTACCTGATTGGGAACAGGAAGCTTCTACGTTAGTTTACTGTTTACTGTTTCGTGTTTTACGATTCTTTTTTAGTTTATCGTTTTAACTTGGCAAACCACTTAACATCATCACAAATAAAGGATGATTTATCTGCACATAATATTAAAAACTCAAGCCAGTGGCGATAAGACTAATGCAATAATTTAGTTTGTTATGGCTCCAGGCTGTTTTTCAATAACATTCGATAAGCTGGTATACGATAATTATTTTTAACAAATTAACAATTATCAGAACTAAACTCGGCTGCTGTGTGTGTGTGTGTTCCTTTCGGGTTTGGATATAATGAGAGTTGACAGAGTTTTTGCTCTCTTAGGTTTCTTCCGGAATTTTGGTGAGGAGGGGGGGTTGGATTTCGGGGGATTTGCCTGAGAGAGCATTTTGAGTCTCTGGGGAGAGTGTTTTCCGGTGTGGCCCGTGAGGGGCTTTGTCGGTGGATGCTTTTTCCTGGAATATGAGAGGTTCTGCTCAGTGATGGGATGAATGAACCTGTAATTGAGTGGAGCGAACGCTAAGTTGGACGATCTTTTGGTCACTTGTTTAGAGTGGTCTGGGGGATCGGCTTTTTTTTGCCTCCGTAGCGCAATTGGAAGAACGACGGTACGTTGCGCTCTTCAATTGGAAAAGGCCCAAGCTCGAGTCTCGTCATGGGAAGAATCTTTATATGGCTTTTTTCAATCGAAGGTGAGTTAGTTGATCTCATACGGCGGCAGCAGGGTTTTCCTCCGGAAACTCGGGTTTTTCATCCCGCATAAAAACAAATCGGCCCTTCATAACACACGCAATTTACAGACAAAAAATACTATCTGTGGTAGTGGTGGGCAGTAGATGGCGCTGATGTAGATAATTGGTAGTAGAGGTTCGGTGTAGTGGTGGAGACGGAGAGTTGTACAGTAGGTGTCCTCCCACGATGGGTCTTCGGACTCCTTGGAGGTGTCACGAATAATAATAATATACACATTATATTTTATTATGGCTCTTTCTGTTATTCAGAGATACATGTTTTGAAGAAGTACTAATCTCATTTTGAGGTTTATCCAGTCTAATCCATTGACAAAGATTGACAGACAAATGAAGACTTTCTCCTTTAAATTAGAATGTATGAATAAAAATAGGATAATAAATATATGAGCAATTATTTTATTATTCTTAATCTATTTTTCGCTTTTCTCATTTTATACAACAATAGTCTTGTAAACCAAGTAAAATAAAAAAGGAATTTTAGCTTGCACCGAGCTACTGGTTCCTGATCCTCGTGGACAAGATTTATTAATATTAGCACTAAACGCATAATACATCAAGGTATACCGATCAACTGCTTGTTTTCACTGGCCATCCGTTTCTTTCGTGGGGATGAAAATTCTTAGTTTCTGGTACAACCGCTTCTGTCTGCGACCTGATTAGTTTGAATTGAAAAGGCTTAAAAATGTTCTTTGCGTCCTTGACTAAATTTGAATTAGGTCTTTCCAATCATAGGACACTTGTTGACGACTGCTTCAGTGGGTTATAGTCCAGTCTCGTTTCACGATGGAAAATAGATTTTCTGGAACATATTTTAGTTTAGAAGGTGATCATTCGATAAAATGAAAGTGATGTGAATAAGGCTGCTCGTTGGTCCTCTTTCTAACTAAAAAAATGCCTGCTTTTAAAAAAATATTGCATAAATAAATTATATTGCATTATACATTTTTAATACACTAGTATTATGGAATCGCTAGCTTGAATAAAGAGAAAAAAAAACCTCATATATATATCCTAATACTGAAATCTAACGATAAATTACACAGAGTTATGTTTCATATAACTATTTTGTATATTTTATATAGCTTTTAGGCATATCAGTAATATTTCCCAAACAGCTGTTTCGAAGAATAATTACTTTGATATCTGTGACATTCAGAGGTTTTCTGATTTGTATGATTACTTTTCTTTTATTTATTTACTTTTTAGATTCGCTCAGTGAATATATACAGGATCATTAAATGAATATTTTAGTGTCATTTACATCAATCACAATGCACTGGACCGTGTTATCTTTGAAACCGATATTCCACGCACGTTTCATTTTAAATATAAAATTGTTTTATTTATTTATTTTTAATTTTTTTTTTATCACAATGTTTTTTTCTTTCTCAATTAGATTTGTAATTGGTAATTACATACCAGCTTTGTCGGTAATGCTAGTACACTTGTCGGCTGATTAAATTATTTTTCAAATCAGATTTAGCGCCCTCTGGTTTTTGTTTCTGTTTGATATTGACATCAATGTCTGTCTAATTTAATTACCACAAGACAATTAGTTTTAGTCAGAAATTTTAAGATTTTGGGATCTTTCTAACACTGCCAGGTCATTTTATGTTTAAATTTTCTTTTATTTTTTTAGATCGATACGTACTCTGCAATTTTTATAGCTATTGATTGACGTATTCGTAGCTCTTGAAATAAGTTATTCAGTTTCTATAGTTTCTCGATTTCTTTCATATTTTTGAACAAAAAAGAAAGTTAACCATAGAATATGAATATGTCAGCAATTATTAATATTAATGTACTATTAATATCTGTTTATTTGTTAGTTCTACGGATATCGATAGCTGTAGAACTAACAAACTATGAGTATTATGATAATTGCAAGTTTCTATTTAAGTATTTTTATTTATTTTTCTTAGATATTTCAGTATCCCGAGTGGGCAGAAGGAACTCGTGTCCAGTTGAGGATTTAAACAAAGGAAATTTATTAAGCAGCTATACGATGTATACAAAAGAAAATTCGCGCATGAAGATGTCAACAGGAGATATACCTTCATTATTCACAAAATCGGACTATTATTCTAGAAGCCAGAAGAGTACAGATACTCTCCAACGACATGCTTCTCTCCAAAGTTGTTGTGTAGACTCTTTAGAATCCGTAATCTTTGATGAAGATGATAAAGAACTTAGTCGAAGTGCAGAATTCTTACAGGATTTACAGGAAGAAAACAATAATTATACCGGTCGTATTTATCGGAGTATGTCTACATCTGCTTTATTAGAAGATGGCGATTATTTTGATGACATGGAAAATAAACCCAACTCCCACTTTGATCCCGTTTTAAATAAATCTTATCTGCCAACGAAAACTGTGAGTTGTCAAGATCTAGTAAGTGTGTGTCCACCAGAGGACAGCACCTTCCATACGGGAAAAGCAAAATCCCAGCTGGGTACAGTGTTCGAGGATGAAGTTCTTCTTGATGAATTATCGACCAAGTCTCTTAGGTCTGAATCCGATCGATATTGTAACCATCGGAGAAGCTCCGAAGATAATGCAAGTGTTGCTAGCAGCGCCAGTAACACTTACATTGTCGAGTCAGGCTACGAAAGCGACGGTACTAAAGTCGGCAGTGACGATAGTGCTACGGGTAGTGCAGAAGACGTTAAACTTAACATGAGAAATGCTTCAGAGGACTGTACTTCCAGGAAACTATCAAGTCCTTTTCATTTTCGTCTAGAACCAGGAAAAGAGAAGTTAAAATCCGTGTCTGGAGGTACAGATAAAAATTTGCAGAAGTTTGTTTCTCTTTTGCACAGACTTACTAGTAATTCATCGTCTGGTTCTTATAGTCCAACTAGAAAGAAAGCTAGCAAAGCCATTGAAGATGACGACACGTGTTACAGAGCTAGATATAAATACTGTAGCTTGCGATGTCAGTGTCCTTCATCGTTATCCGGATCCTCAAGGGACGTTTGTTCAAGGACCGAGATTCTCCCAACGACTCAGAATACAAAAGAAGCTAGTTTAAAAACAGATAAAAAATCCAAAGACCGTGCAAGATTGGGACATTTTAAGGCTTGGACTCTGGATAGTAAAGTGTTGAGAAATAAATGGAAAAGCAATAGCCGATCGGATGGAGAGACTGTCGAAATCAACATATCTAGTCCGAATAACAGAAGAACTAGTCTCTTTCATTCACCTCTCTTTCCTACTAAGGACTCGGCATGTGGCAGTTTAAACTCCCAACTCAGAGCCCGATGTAATAATAATAATACTTTACTCACAGGTCATCAAAAACAAAGGTTTGTGTCCTCAAATGTAACTTTTCCAAAAAAAGATATTTCTCCTAAAATTGTTCACGGAAGTCGTTCAAATGGAGTTATTAGAAATGAATATAAAAGACCTCACGTAGAAACAGTTAAATTAGAAAAAGATTCCAATGGCAGCCTAGGAATGTACTTATCAAAAGACCAAGACAAGGAAAGTAAGATATGTGGCTATTCTGTAGTCGGACTAGAAACAGGAGGAGCAGCAGAAAGGTAAATATTGACGATCTTAGTAAGTAAAAAAAAAAAAAAAAAAAGTGCAGAATAATTATTTTTCTAATAATAAATCTGATATTTCAAATCATTTCACAAAGTTTTTTTATAATTTTTCTTACTAATTTTTATTAGATTAATAATTATTATTCAACTTCGAAATTTTAAAGTCTAGGTCTTAAATTTGAACGTATTTCAAAGTACACCTTTTAATAAAATACATCATTTATAATCATCAATATTAAGTACATCATTATTCTATTTAAATAATACCATTAAATTATATTGATTTAGGGAATTTTGGGATTGAAGAGTGAGAATCGACCTAAGATGCGGTGAATACCCTTGGAGGATAATGGATGGCAATGCTCTAGCCAATGAAGTTCTAACTGAGGCTTGGCTATTGCTGTTACCCTCCTGCCATGATCAGAGCTTTAATAGCTCAATAACACCTTATCCCTACACTGTCCTCTACAGATAACGGGGAAGATGAAAAGCATTCTTGCTTCGCCCCTTTTAAGCCAGTCCGTATATATTTTGTTTTATTTTTATATTGATTTAATTTTCTCTCATTCGGCTACGGTAATATCGTTTGGTTGCACAAGTAATGAACAAAATGTTTTGCATTATCGCCTACAGCAGTCATAGGAAACACACATTAGACGCTAATGATCATGTCAGAAGGGGGAAAAAATGACATTTTAGAGGTCAACCAGTGCTTGCGGTTATTCTTTTGTCCCCCCCCCCGTTCCTTTACATTATAGCAATTGTCCTGTTTGTCGATGTGAATAATTCAAAACTTAATATTGCATCTGATAAAAGTAAACTTAAAGCTATCTAAATCGATATAAACAGTACTAAAAAGGAACACATGTTCGAAACATGATAATTTAATGATTTTTTTTTTCCTTATTTATTTATAAAATGAGTTTATAGTAACCAAATGATTACTGTGATCTGCTTTAAAACTAAAATGTCTAGGGATATATGTAGATAAAATGTGTCATTAAATGGTGAGTTTATGGTTAATAAAGTGTATGTGGTTTGCTTGTTTTTAAGAAAAAAAATTCTTAAATAGATTCTTCATGTCCCAATAAGGCTTTCCAACCAAATGGAATTCGTTACCGATTGAGATACTGAAGCTCCCAATTGAGGTCATGTGTTAGACTAGATTACACGATATTTGAAACAAGCATATACTTTCTTGTGAAGTATCATTTGCATAACTCTCATAACCCCATCTTCGACCTCTCACATCAACCAAACCGGCTCATTTATACAACTGATTGAACGTTTCCTGGTTGTTGGTACACTCTACACTATTGTACATGAAGATTCCATCAAGATGGTAGTTTCCGCGATGCTTGCTCCAGTACGTCCGGCACCAACTAATTATACTATTCTGAAAGGTTGCGCTGCTACTCCATTTGCCGCGTTGATTTGTTCGCTCGCACGCACGCACTTTTTCTGTATCTGCCTCCTACATAATAATCCTTCTGTTTTATATAGAATGGACAGATGACTTAGTCGCTGATAAAGGGGTAGATCAGTGTATGTTTTTTATTATTTTTATTTCTTGTTGTTGTTGTGATCAGCAATTGTTGTAGACTGCTAGATACACGTTTCATACCAACATTGGTAAGATAGGATAAAAATTCGCTCAAGTATGAAATGTCTCCAACACTACCACGGTGAAAAGTGCTGCTAAAAATGTGTTTAATATAGGAGTTTCTGTATCGAATAGGAGATCTCGTCTATTCAAAAAAAAATTTATTATTTGAATTAACTAGGTAATTTATTTTAATTTACCTATTGTTGTAATTTATTATTATTTTATTATTTTTTTTTTGTGTTGTTTCTTTATACCGAACGTGAATGATGAGTCAAAAATTACTGTTCATTATTAGTAATTATATCTACGAAACACGATCCATTATTATTATTTTTATTTTTGTCATTATTTAACATTCCCTAGAAAAATGTTATTTTGTAGCACTCAGTTCTAGATTTTCAACTTTTAAGAGAATAATAATTCACTACTATATATGACATGAACGTCTAAATATGATTCGCACTTCTTTATTTTATATATACACCCCACCCACGAAACATCGGTAAATCTATGGTAAATAGATCCATGGAGTGGCTAAAGGTTTGATCATCGGAGAACATCGCTCGAAGAGACCGAACATGGAACTCTGTTAAGCTCCTTCAAGTCTCCGATGATGTTTCACATCGGGCGATAAAAATCATCTACTAACTAATTAGGCATTCACAAATTCATACCTATGGTGGGTAATTTGAGCAAGACGCGGTGCTTCATCAGGATCTTAAGAGTAAGATGAAAATATACTTTACAAAACATCCTCTTAGATAAATGACACATTTTCATTTATGCTTAGTAATACCAAAATCGCTAGGTAACATCAGATTAATTTCTAACCTTTTCTGACGTAAACATATCACAGATGTGGCTTCCTCGGCATCATACGAATAAATCTCCCACAAATTGAATTTGTTTTATGTTGAACAAGTTGATCTACGCTCTTCATAGAGCAATATATATTTGTTATATTAGCAAGACACAACTAAACTAACAAACGTCCTAATTTTCAGCTATTAATTCTCTTTTAATCATATATAATATATTATAATAAATTATTGACTTTGGTTTTACACAGTTACAATCTGTTGTAGCTCTATTTATGACTAGAAAATGCTTTCCCCTCTTTTGCGCATGTATTGTAATGCGTATCATTACTACGCATGCGTCGTTCGTAGAGGCGTGATGTGAAACTGGTGTGTAAATATTTATGTTTGAGAAGAAAACATAATCGCTCTAAAAATACTTTTTTTTTTTATCAACGTACAGATTTTTTACTCGACAGTAATATCCTTCCCCCCCCCCCCCCCAACACACTTTTTACTTTCAGTTACCTAACGGTGATTGCTGCCAAGTTTATCTCAGAAGATTGCTGTAACTTGACTAGATTTCAGAAAGTTAATTTAGATAAATTCAGTTCGTGTGCTTTTAATTTGCTTTTTTTTTTTTATGCGCGGGGAAAATTAATGTTTTTTTATGTGCAATAACGTTTGTATTTTCATATCTACCTCTCTAATTAAAATGATTTCATTTGAAATGGATGTGACGTAATGCCTTTCCAGAAATATTGCAAGAATATGTTTCCATGCCAACAGGAGGTTCTAATTAAGTGTGGAAGCCGGTGTGTTTAATTCAATATGCAAATTGTAGGTAGCAAGTGACAAGATGCGGAACATTTTTAAAAATTCAAACTTAAATCACGGTTATCATTTTGAACTGGTTTTTAAACCTATTTTACCGCGTGTATATTCTTACATGTTTGTAACCCCATAGATATCGAAACTTAAATGCTATATGTTGTTTAGGATTAAGTATTGACTTACACTGGAAACCACATATTACAGTTAAAAGAGTAAGGTATATAATAAGTAAAGTTTTCTTTTTTTAAAAAAAAAAAAAAAAAAACTTAAACTTTCTTTGGGATTAGTATGTTATATTATTTTTTTTTTTAATCCCGCAAAATGGGCATACCAGCTAGATTGTAGCAGCTAATGGACAGAAATGCTGTATGGTACATTGCACCCTTCGATCGGAAAGGACCTGAGTTCGATCCATCTCGTCGTGACGAGAGGGATCTTTATATGAACTATTTTTTAATCGAAAGTGAGTTAGCCGATCTCATATGGCTAACTCAAAAACTGGGGTTTTTCATCCAGACAAATCGGCCAGAAGATCATACGCAATTTACAAGACAAAAGTTTCTGTTGGTGATGGGCGGTGTGTATAGTTGATGGATTATGTAGGTAGTGGAGATGGTGAGGTGTATGTAGTGAAGTAGAATTATTATTATTATTATTATTACGTGATCCCTCCAGGGAGTCTAAAGACTCATCGAGGGAGGGCACCTACTCTATAACTCTGTCTCCACCACTCAGTCCATCAACTACACCAAGTCATCTACCTCCTACTACCACTACTAGTATTTTCACAGACAATCGCAAACATCCATGCCCACGGCAGGATTCGAACCAGCAGCCTTGACTCGATAGAGGATACGCTAACCACTCGTCCAACCAGGCCAGCACCCAGGCCAAGAATACTCTCCCTCGATGACTACTTGGAGGTTTGATGATCATCCTATTATTAATAGGATGGTGTAGTGAAGATAGTAGACTGGTGTCCTGGAATGAGTCCTAGAACTCCATAAAGTATCATGTAAGAATAACAGCACTTCACTTACCTAGCACCTCAGATTTGTTCAGTAATCGATTCCTAAATAATAGCATAAACAATTTCATCCGGTTATAGAAACTTAATAAGAAGATGTTTGAACTGTAATAAGAACATTAGTAAATTGCCCAGAATAAATGTATGCGCGATTAATTAGCCAATACCCCCAGTAATGGCTGTTTTTATTTTATTTTATTTATTTCATAATAATCTTCTTGATTAATTTTAATCAGGAAATTCACATATACCTTAACTATCCTGAACGTTGGAAAATAGTGGAAATTGACTTTTGGGCGGACATACGTAAGTTGATCTTTCACTTTCGAATGAAATGTCTACTATGTAGTTCGATGCTCCCTAAGGAAAAAAACAGCCTTTTGCTGTTCATTAGGTTCATATTTTAAAAAAAAAGTTTCTTTAAACGTTGTAATATACATATAAGGTGAAGGAGAAATGATGCTTCAAGTCTTTTAAATAAATGGAAAATTCCTCAAGTCGTAGTAAATAAAGAGCTGAATCTGTAGCTTCTTATCCCTTTTGCCCTCAGCCGATATTTTTCAGACTTTTTTTCTTTGCAAAAAAAGTAAATAAATTGTTGAAATAATCGTTTTCAAAGTTGAAAGATTTTACAAGCAATTTCAAATCTTTGTTGATCTGATTTTTTTTTAATAAAAAAACTACTTGAAAACATCGTCCTTAAATTTTTATAGCTGTACTTCCCCACAAAGGCAAAAACATTTTGTGTTTCTAAATTCTATGGCAGCATTTGTGAAGTTTGATTCGAGGTGATAAGGCGTGGAATTATGAAGCAGAAGATGCAAGTGGAAATGAATGATGAATGAGCGACGAACAAAAAAAAAAAAAAAAAAAAAAAAAGAAACGAAAAATTTCTAAAGAAATTAAGGATTTTTGACGACAAGCGAAATGCAGAGTGAAATTGTGAGACTAGACAAGAGATTCGTTAGATTTGGACAGCTGGATCCGGTTATTGGGAATTAAGGTCAAAGCAACTAAGAAGTTAGCATATATAGTTAACTGCGTGCATTTTTTTTATTTAGTTTTTGCCTATTATTGAGGAGATGAAAAACCAGGGTTTCGGGGGAAACCTTACTATCTCAAGCGATCAGCGAACTCACCTTCGTTAAAGTTCTTATAAAGGTTGAACTCTTGTTTTCCATAAGGAGCATGCAGTGCAAAATGTTAGAGAAGTGCTTGCTCGGTTGGCTTACTTCCCAAAAAGCTTGAATCCAGTGTATTATGTCTGTTAATTCATTGCATTCTTCTCTGGCTGGTTTTCCTCATGGAAAGCCCGTCTTTGGAAGGAAAACTCTTCCACCTTTGCATGAATCTAGCTAACTTGTCTTCGGTTGAAGACCCTTTAAAAGGTTCTTCTTTTAAGGGATTTGAATCCCGTTCTTTCCAACCAAGGTCATTGATACCAACTGAATTATGGCAGATTGCTGAAGGGAACCGATATAGAAGATAGTTCTGGCAATGAAGAGAGGTGACAATATGGATGAGATGATAGTGTTGGTGTGTGAATGACTCGGGTAGCAAAAGATTGGAGAGCAGTGTTAGAGATTTGTTCAGCAAAAGGATGTCAGGGGAGGACAGCATCTTGTCTCAGTGTAATACTGGATAGTTGTGAACATGAGCAGATATTATGAAAGACATAATAGTGAGAATATGGAAGAAGAGAGAGTTTGGAATATATAGTTATCTGGAGCTCATCTGATGACAGTGTGTGTGTGTGTAAGGAATTAGTTGCATTTGAACAGGGAGGGACATGGAAATTTGGAATGATACTGTTCTATGAGCAAGTGATTGTCGCTCAGTGAGGGGCATGAAGGATGACTTGGTGTGAAGACACTTGAGTGATGGTGTTGTATGGCTTGTCTTGGAGAAGAGTGTAGACTAGTGAGAAATGATGATGGGTAGAGCTAATATGATACTTATGAATATTAGCAGTGCATTCTTTTTCTACTCACGAAAGAACAAAATGAATGAGTTTTCGATCTGAAGGTATTTAGTTTGTTGAAAATTACTGTTCAAAGATTGTTAACAAAATGCGATGTACTAATAGGAGGAGGTAGAGAGTAATAACACTGATGAATTTGAACGTGTGAGATATTGACAGAGCTGCAATCTGAGGATAATCACAATTTCTTTTGTTTTGCGGCCAGTCGGAGAAGAACTGATTGTGTTATGGGGAAGAAAAGTTGGTCGAATGGACAATGTAGATGACGTAGTTTAATTTTTGATGTTTACTTTAGTAAGTGTTTTATCCTGGAGAGAGAGAGAGATTTTATTCCTAGACCGTCAGCGAGAGTTGAAAGAATGACTTGAATGAAATCAATATGTTTAAAATTCAAAGCACTTCGGATATCATCAACGCCATCTACCGTCATAACCACCACCAACAGTATTTTTTGTCCATAAATTGCGTATGTTCTGATGAGAAACCAGAATTTTCCGGGAGAGAAAAAAACACTACTACCTCCTTTTGAGATCTGCTAACTCACCTTCCATTGAAAAATGCTCATATAAGAATTCCTCTCGTCACGACGAGAATCGAACTCAGATTTTTTCCAATTGAAGGGCGCTATGTACCGTCGTACTTCTAATTATATGGTAAGGTAGTCATTGAGAAACATTTTAAAATAAATGTGGCATATTTGAACTTCATTAGCGTTTGAGAAATTTTAATTAAAAGATTTCTTTAATTCATTTACTTCAAATTTTACAATATTTATTTCAAATTTTTAATTTATTATAATTAAACACACACACAGATACTGTACCATTATTTGATATCTTGAAGAGAAAGGAGTGGGAAGAATACTCTCCCCTGAGCACTGATATGAACGGACTAGAAAGCAATATAATTTACTTTTTTATTACAGATTCAGCAAAATAAAATAAGTAAGGTTCATATTATATTGCTAAAATACTTTGGAAAATTGAGGACACCAAGTTATAAATGGCTCGTAATCTGCAATAATAATGGATTTAAAAAAAATCTTATTTGAATAAGAATATATAGTTTTAAAAATGTTTTTATTGATTATTGAAGAGAAAACGTTCCTTCTTAGGCCAGTCTTTTCTCTTTTATTGTACTAAAGAGCAGAGTTAGCACTTTAGTTAGCTTCATTCATTTCTTTATAGTGTCCTCGTGTATGTTAATGTAATTAGGTTATATCGTGCATGATTTAAGTAGTTCGGTTCGCAAACGGTCTGAATGTTCAGACCGCAGATGATATCGAGCTAGCTCTATCATTAAAGGGACACTGAATTGGTATCTTGCTTATCCCCCTCCAGCAACGATACAAATATCTGTAGTGCAATCTCGTATTAGGCAATCAACAGAGTTTTTTTTTTTACAGTTCGATTTTGGTGATTGTTGACAGGGTCGCTTTGAAAATCACGCATGTTGTTTTATTATTTAACATAGATTATATATTTGGAAAAGTATAGTATATGGAGGTGGCATGTTGTAATAATAATATTTTTAAAGCACCGACGCGCACATTTAATGCTCGTATGTACCAAACAGGCAGTTATATTAAACCGATATAGTACGACGACGTATCACAGGCGATGCGCAGAGCTTTGTTGTTACATGAATAGGAATTTAAATAGTTCATCTTGTTACGAATCGAGGAGGATTAATGTAATAATAAATTGTGTATCGATCACAGAAGAAAAGTTGAAATGGTATTTTTCCTGACTGGTTGGTTGCCTGGTTAGTTTGCAAGACCATAGGTCCAAGTGATCTGATTTTTATAAACCTTTCTTGGCTAATGATTTGGATTTTTTTTTTTTATTCTTTATTATTTATGATGTTATAATTTGCTTTCTTTGGTAGCCAACAGAAACATGGGCGAGAAATATTCATTTCAGAGGAAAACATCAGTTGGAGAAACTGACGGACAGTGCAAGTTTAAAAGCTGACGTTTTTAAACTTGCACTGTCTTGTTTTGGTAATTGTTAACATCAGTTATGTGCTAGAAATGTGTGTAAAGAAATAATTATATAGACTGCTGTTAAGTATATAAAGTTCAAAAAAAAAAAATCCAAAAACTGAAAAGGAGGGAGGAATTGCTTTTACCTTACATGAATACAGCATTAATAGGTTTTGTCTGCTGATGTTTTAGATAGGTGTTTTATAGCTAATATTTCTGCTAGGTGTTTCTCTATTGTTTCTCAACATGTAGTCCACCAAGTTCTCAGTCACACAAATTTAACAGTAACCAAAAATAACACCAAAATCTCTATAAGTGCCCATTTTCTCCACACAAAAAGTGAAATTTTATATTTCTACAGCATGAATACATTTCTGCCATGAATACTTAATTCAGCTCACCAACGTACTACATACGGAATATGCTTAATCCAAATCTTGTCAGTGTCTTGTATTTCATTTGTGACAGAAATTCCTAGTTTTAGATACTTTCTTACTGGTTATATTTAGCAGGAAACTAAAGTGATTTATATTATTGATTCTTGTCTTCAAACAAAATGGTTTATTAGAACATGTACAAATACCAGTTGACTTCTCTTAGTGCTGCATTTCTGTTTAATTTTATGATACTACACATCATTCTTTCTAAATGCAGTATATACATGTATATACTGCATTTAGAAAATTATATTGAAAACCAAGTTAAGTAGAACAAACACTAGTTTCATCAGGATTAAATCTCATAAACAGAAATGTAGTTGATAATTTCTCAAATATTTTATATTATTTCTTTTGGTATTAATGTACTTTTGAACAAAATATTTTTCATGTTTTAAAATGTTTTGAATGAAATAAAAAGATTAAACTCCTAATTACATGGGGCATCCTCTGTGGGAACCTGTTTGCAGCTTAAGATGTAAACTGGGATTTCAAAGTATTAGAGTTTCTTATATTTTGGGAAATTTTATGCAACCATATTTATATGGTTGCATAAAATTCCCTTCCCTTACCAGCTCTGGTGAGGACTTTTAGGAAGCAAAGAGCTAGAGAATTCTGATGACATCAAGCTTAATGTTGTTAGCTATTTCTGGAGCTAAGTTATGGATGCTGCATTTAGTTTTGAACATCAGGTCAGGTCTAGTGCTGGTGTTTGATTAGTCAATTGGGCCTTTCAGACCATGCTTTGGATACTGCTTATAGAAAGACTGTTTTCAGCCATTCTGAAAAATCAGTCTAATTTGAATAAATATGGTTGTATATAACTTCCCAAATGATTAACATTATAACTTTGAGATCCCAGTTTACATCCTAGGCAGGTACAGAGGGTACCTCATCTAGTTATGAATCTAGTCTTTCATCCATGTGTTTCACTTACTGTTGTGTTGACTTTGTGTGTCATATTGTAGTCCCTGAATATGTCTGCGACTGAAACAAAATATTAGAAGAATTAAATATTATTTTAAATCCTTTCTCCATGCTGTTTCACTCCATTAAGCCTCCAACATTAGTTTCTCTTGTTGTTATGTGCCATCCAGTCATTTTCGATTCTTGGTGATCTTGTGAACAAAGGCTTTCAATTCCACTTAGTCTCTTGTCCTTTCTTTCAGCAGTTGTAAGTTCAAGTTTGTGTGTGCACAACTCTATTTTATTCTTCTCTATTATAAATCCATTTTAAATTGCCAAAAGTCATCACTAATGTACTAGAGAATATTATAAGTTAAATTTATGCATTGACTTACAAGCATTTTCTGGTTCTTTCTATTAGTAGAAATAAAGGGCTTAGCAAAATAAATTACTAGAACATTTTGGTCCACTCTATATTTTAACAGAGAAAATATAAGCAGCTACATTAAGAAAAGCTAATTTAATATGATATAAAACTTTTAAAATTTTAAGATTTGTGTGGTGACTTACACATGATAACCATTGAAAATTTGTATTGTTCTTATATTTCTCATCAAAAGACATGCTATCATGTTGTAGATGCTGTACCAAAGGAAGAAATACAGTATAATCCCTCTCCAGGTTCATACAGGAAATTATTATTATTATTATGTGACATCTCCAAATATTCATCATGGGAGGGCACTCTATATGCATCTAACCATCTCCCTCTACTACGCATAACTACCATCAGTGCCATCTGCTGCCCATTACCACCGACAACAGTATTTTTTGTCTGTAAATTGCATGTGTTCTGATGGCTGATTTGCATGTACAATAGAATGCGTAACAGAATAGAAATTCCAGCTATTGCATAAATTATAATGCAGCTAAAGTTGTGTTAGTGATTTAGAGTACATATAGATGCTATTGACAGAAAAAAAGAAAAGGAAGAAGAAAGGGAAGACCAAAGCATGTGTCTGATAAGCATTATATACAAGTTTGAAACATTACTGATATTCTTACAAAGAACTACCAGGATTATTTTTGTAGAAAATGTTATTCATATCAGTTACTCTTATTTTCATCTGATTCTGTTTATTTGACAGATTCCTGTGTAATGTCATTTACAAAGTCCAACAGTATCATAGTATAGCCATTACATTTTTAAGGTTTGGCTGCCATTTACAGAAAATTAATAAATTGTTGAAGGTAGACTTTCTTGCAGAGCTATGCTAGAGTATTTATCCATCCTGAATTCCATATTTAACATTTGCAACAGAAATTGTCATTTCCTTGTTGCAATATTTATGCTAGTGGGAAAACAAAATCTGAAAAATTGTCTTATATAACATTACTACAGGAGATTTGTCACAAATATTAGTTACCAAGTCACCAATTAGTTTCCAAGGTAAAGAGATTTATACACTGTAAGATAAGAGTTAAGAAATAGTGCCTTGGAGAGATTATTTAATGGAAACAACATTAATGCAAAATGAATAACATTAAAGACATCTTGTATAGTAATGTCTAGGTTTATTATCATCTTCCAGGTTATCTGTATGGAGTCTGCAGGCACATCACAGGAGGTCCATACACACTACTATTACACGATACCTATTATTATACCTTTTGGTGGCATGGTGGCCGAATGGTTAGTTTATCTGCTCTCCAGCCAAGAGGCTGTGTGTTCAAATCCCATCAAGGGCATGGAAATTTGTGATTGTCCTACTAACCAGTTACCATATGTACTGCAGTGACCTGTGTCCTGGTGTAGTATGACCCTTGATGTCTTTGCACCATAAAAAATCAAATCAAAATCAAATCATGCCTTTCCTTAAACTCATTCACTGACAAAGTACTCGCAACCATCTCTGACAGTCTATTCCATTCCTGGGCAGAAAATTTTATGAATCTCGAGTCAGCGAAATAAATCATCATCTCAAAGGAATCGACTGTAAGAAAAAAACTGTATGTATGGCTGTTAAGTATGATAGGTAAATTAATAGATAAGTTATATGTTAATTTTAAATGTTACAGCTATGGTTGCAAAATTTGGTAATTATTTTGTGAGTGTGTGAGTGGTCAGTTAGAAAAGCAGCCATATTTTGCAAGGCAACTTTTACCTAATTATTTAATACAGGAGGAAGAATTTGTTGAAATCTTCCATGATTTAGCAGTTGATAACATTGGAAGTAGCAATAGTAAACAGTAGAGATGTATGTCATGGTTAACCAATTTACTTTTGATCATCTTTAGTTGAATTGCCAAAACGGAGAATAGGACCTGGAAATAGTAGTGATTTGCAAGTATTAATCCTATTCTTACATCAATATAGAGTCAAAAATTATAGACTCGAGTGTTAGTGTTATTAGAAAATATAATGGAAAATTAATTGCAAATATATGCATGATGGGGATTACTTGTTAAGGGACAATTAGCTATATGACAAAACAGCTTATTTTTTAATGAAGAGGTAACAGGAGAAATACACCAGATACTGGCTCCAATGTGATTTGCTATTTTTAGAAAGCCTTTTTGTATGAAAACATTGCTGATTACAGTGTGCAGGATAATAGAACAGTGAATCTCATGACGTATAGTGGTGGTGGTTTGTCTGCAGTGGTGTTATTTAGTATATGGTTCATCTGCTTTTTTTTTTGCTCTCCTTTGCTGTGTTTAATAGTCTGTAGCTATGGGTTAGTCTCTTGGTTATTATTATTATTATTGTTCCGGGAAACTCCAAGGAGTCGACAGACTCATCGAGGGAGGCCCTAACATCATGTCAAGAACAACTATTCAACATTCACACAGTATCTATCATACCTTGCCTTGAACTCATTCACGGTCGTAGCACCCACAACAGACTCTGGAAGCTTATTCCACTCATTCACCACTCTCCAAGTAAAAAATCTAGCTCTAACACCCTTGTCAACCACGCTCTTGCCCAGCTTACATGCATGGCCCCTAGTCCTCCCACCACCAGACATATTTTCAAAAATATCTTCTGGATCAATCTTATAAAAACCCTTCAGTAATTTGAATGTCTCAATCATATCACCCCTCCTTCGCCTATCGTCCAATTTCTGCAACCCACAAATCCTCAACCTATTCTCATAAGGTTCATTCCACAGACCTACTATCATCTTGGTCACTCGTCTCTGGACCCTCTCCACTTCCTCCCCATCACGAAGAAACCCTGGTGCCCATAACTGGGCACAGAAGTCTAGATGGGGTCTTATCAAGGCTCGATACAGAGGAACAACAACTTGTTTGTCTCTGCATGTTAAAGTATTTTTCAGAAGCCAAGTGATTTGGTGAGCTGTTTTAGTCACTTTTGCAATGTGCCCCCTAAACTTCAACTCCCTATCCACCAACACTCCCAAATCCCTGGCTTCATCAATCTCCTGGAGTACGGTTCCACCAATGCAATATACTGCTGCTATTCTTTTCACCCCAAAGTGCATAACCTTATACGTTGCCACATTAAATTGACATCCATTTTTCCTAGCCCAGTCCTCCAAACTATCCAAATCATCCTGTAAAATTTTGACATCCTGTGCACTCACAATTGCTCTACCCAACTTTGCATCATCAGCAAACAAGTGAACACTTCCTCTCAAATCCTTTCCAATATCATTGATGAACAAATTGAAAAGCAGTGGTCCAAGAACAGAGCCCTGCAGCACTCCACTAGTCACAAGATGTCTTTTAGACTCCACTCCTGAATAAACCACTCTCTGGTATCTCTCCTTCAACCACCCTCCTATCCATCTCACCAACCCTATATCTATCCCCATCTGCTCCAGTTTACTGATTAGGGTTCCATGTGGTATCCTATCAAAGGCTTTGGAAAGGTCCAATAGTATCACTGTAAACCCATTACCCCTATCCAGTTCAGCCGTCACTGTGTTATAAAACGTGAGCAAGTCACTGAGGCATGATCTATCCTTCACAAAACCATGTTGTCCCCCATACAATATCCCATTTTCATCTATCCAATCCTGTATTCTTTTCTTGACTAATTTCTCTAAGACCTTGACAATGATTCCTGATATGCTAATCGGTCGGTAATTTACAACAGCAGTCTTGGAACCACCTTTATGCAGTGGAACTATTTTCCCCTCTTTCCACCCGCTCGGGACCAACCCAGACCCGAGACTCAAATTAAACAAAATGGTCAAGGGTACTGACAATTCTTCAGCTGCTTCTCGTACAACACGAGCTGGTATACCATCCAATCCCACAGATGTATTGACATTGAGGTTTTGCAATAGACTACTCACCTCCACTTCATTCACCACAATTCCCGTATAATCTACTGGTTTATTCGTTTCTGCAATGTCACCACCTGGATGATATATTCTTGCAAAGTGCTCCCTCAGTAACTCAACTATCTCAACTGATTCAGTTACCTCCCTACCATCGGCATTCTTTAAAATCATTCTGCCATGTACATTTTTCCTTTTACTTGCTACATATCTAAAAAACTGTTTAGGATTCTCTTTAGCCTGCATGGCCAATGTTCTTTCGTAATCCTTTTTTGCTTTTCTTACCACACTTGTGACCCTTCTGGCCTGTGCTTTATACCGTTCATGTGCCTGCCGGTCACCTTTCTCCTTAAATTCCCTCCATAGTTGTTTCTTTTTTTGCAGCTCAAGCTTAATGGTGTTATTCATCCATTTAACCCCTACTTGATTTATTATTCGGACTCTAGGTATACAGTCAGCCATTGCTTCATGCAAGCACTTCTTAACTACCTCCCATGCACTATCAACTTCTAGTCCTTGCAGTTGTACATGCCATGGCAATGAACCAATCAAACTCCTAAGCTTGTCATACTTGCCAGCCCGCTAATTCCACATGTACCCTGTCTTAATTGAAAATTCTACACCTTTAGCCACCTCCCAAGTCAAGACCCTATGATCACTCTCACCAATTGGTGGCAATATGGTCATATTTGATACAGCCAAATCCTCAGATGTAATTACTAGGTCAAGCACTCTCTGACCCCTCGTATTTTCCATTACATGCTGTCGCAGATAGTTATCCCTTAATAACCGCATAAAATCCAATTCCTTCCTTCCGTGTGTCCTCTCCTCACTCCAATCAATGCGACCATAGTTAAAATCTCCCATAATAATCACCCTCCTTCCACTCATTTCTTCTATTTGCTTGTGCATACTGTCACCACCATCTTTTCCATCACCTGGTCTATAGCAGCACCCAATTGTATATTTAGTTCTGCTAGCCACAATCTCACACCAAATGGCCTCAAATGTGCTCTTTTCTCTATCCTGCAATTCAACTTCTATTCTCCTTGGCTGTAGCTCATCAGCTATCATCAACAATACTCCTCCCCCCATTTTATTCTCTCTGTCATTCCTGAACACACTATACCCATCACATTCAATCCCACTGGCTATATCATCTACAGTCAGCCATGTCTCACTAATACCAATAACCTGTGGTCTGGAAGTGCCAACCATGGCCAAAAACTCTTCCTTCTTGTTCCTAATACTGCTAGTATTAGTGTACATGAATTTAAGATCCCCATTAGCCCCAACCCTACCTTGATGCCTTATATTAACTATCCCACTCTGATTTGTTGTCCTTATTTGCTCTGGCATATTTTATTCATTCTTACATTCAACTGCCTCCTTAAGGACCGTATATCCCCCCCCCCTTAACAAATCTAGTTTCCCTGAATTGGCACATCCACTACATTCAGCAACACTTTCTCAAGTCTTCTTACACCGTAACCATTCAAATGCAAGCCATCCATCTTATATAGATCCTTTCGCCCATCAAACTCACTCCACACATCCACAAATTCCACACCACTCGTCATACATAACCCACGCATAAAGTCATTCGCAATTATAGCCCTCCTTTTAAACATTTCACTGTCGTACCGTGGCAAAAGACTAATCATTCTAACTCTCTCACTCTTTTCTTTTGCTACCTCAAACAATTCATTCAGGTCTTCTATCATTTCCATTTTATCTCCTTTCAAATCATTTGTACCTGCCACAACAATCATTTCTTTCACCCTTTCCTTTTGCTCTCTAATAGACTCAGTTACATCCTTTATGGTCACACCAGGTTGGTACGATTTTGTCAAATCCTCTACTAACACACCTCGTACTAACGAGTCTCCATACAGCACTCTATCCTTCATTTTGTTCATGTTCACATTCATGCGTCTATTTTTCCTGTCATACCTTTTATTATTGGTTGGTTCATTCAGTCGACTTTTGTCCATGCACTCTAGCTGCTGTTTTGCCCTTTCTATCGCACCATTCAACAACGCCATCTCACTCAATGCATCTATCTCATCTTTTTTATTCTCTGAGAAATCATTAACACTATTCTTCACACTTTCTATATTCACACTCTCACACTTCTCATGTACAACCTTGCCGTTTCTTCTCATATCCCTATTTTCTTCATTCTGAAGTTTGACAAAAATATCACACTCACGATCTGAAATACATTTCAGTTCCTCATTCTCCCTACATTTTCTACACACATTCAATCCTTTATTATCTTCTAACCACACTCCGACCGCACTCCGCAAAGCGTACATTTCACAGCTAGTACACTGACTCATTTCTTTTATACTACCGTTCTTTGATAAAGATGGTGAACCATCATACTGGCCGCCATTTTCCTTCATACAGGTGCCATACTTATTTGCAACGTGTTTTATCAAATTATAAGTTATAACACACCAAAAACACACAAACAGGTGCACTAAAATATGCAAGGCAAACAAAACTACGCAATATTAAGTAATTTTATCAACGATAACTGAAAATAATACTTATCTTATCAGGAGCTTGCACGAACACTACTCACTACGATATAACCTCGACTCTACTTTTTCTCTTTGCAAACATGAAATAGACCTTAAACACATTTGGTAGTAGTAGTCACATGTACCCTCAAGATGTGAATGTAAATTTGGGAAATTTATGGGGCCATACCTTGTCACCCTACATGGAATGAAGTCTTCTATTCTTCCTGGAAGGCCAATTATTATTAATCTGGCTCTTGTACAGGTCAGAGATGGCCTGTGTGGAATACCTTCTTGTTGGCCACTTGGCCAACCAGGCTGGCAAGAAGGTATTAGCATGTACGCTCTTTAGCTAAAAAGGCTGAAGATTCGAATCCTGCTGTGGGCATGGATGTTTGTGATTGTCTGTGAAAATACTAGTGGTGGTGGGCAGTAGATGGCATTGGAGAAGATGATGTAGTTCTCTGTAGTTGATGTATTGATTAATGGAGACAGAGTTGCAGCGTAGGTGCCATCCCTCGATGAGTCTTTGGACTCCTTGGAGGTGTCACATAATAATAATAATATTGTCAAACTATACCTAAATACCTATCATCTCTTCTTGAACATCTCTACCAAAGATGCACTCGCAATACTCATCTGTTGCTCGTTCCACATGCTGTGAAAAGAACTTCGACCTGACATATTTTCTAAGAACACTCTTACTCAGCTTTCTCGAATAGCCTTGAGTTTTTCTTTCACCATCTCTGACCTGTAAAATATCACTCCTATCTGTATAGGATTCTCTTACCAGCATATTTTATTATATTATTATATTGTTTCATTTTCTCCTCATATGTATGATTCTGTAAGCTGGATATCATTTTTATCCACTGCTAGATAAATATGAGAGTTTGCCTGAAAAGTTATGATAACCACTATGAAGGAATTGAGGTAGAGCCATGTAACTTACACATTATTATACATATTCCCCACAAAGTGTTATACAATCGTTACAACAATGCTGCATCATTTGCAATCCTCTGAGAAAACAGTCTTTCCCTTTTTGCACAAACCGGTTTCCACTGCAGATATGACTTCATTATCTGTGGTAAATTTTGTTCTTTCAAGTGTTTCTTTAAATTTGGGAATAGGAAATATGAAATGGGACCAAGTCTGGAAAATAAAGGGTGAGACAGATATTGAAAGCCCAAGTTGTCTGTTGGGTTTTATTGAACAGTGTGAGCAGGTGCATTATCTTGCAAAAGCAACATGCCTCTGCTCAGTTTCTCTGCAGCATTTTTCCTTCAGTTCCTCCTTCAATTCTTTTAGAGCTGTTGAATAAACTGCTGCTGTAACAGTTTCACCCTTTTTTTTATGTACTTGGTAAGGATTACATCATCCATATTCCAAAAAACAATGGCAAGAACCTTTCCTGCTAACTTTTGGGTTCAGAACTTCTTTGACCATGAAGAACCTTTGCATCTCCACTCCATTGAGCTAAAAAATTTGCACCTGATTTTTCAAAATGACCCCAAATCATTTAAGATGACAGCACACATTCTCTCTTTTGGTTGGCATTCAAACATTTGGGGACCCACCTTGCTGAGAGCTTCTGCATGTCCAGATGTTGGCGAATAATGACCACAACTTGTTTCCTGGATATCATCTGAGTCTTTGCAATGTTTTTGGCTGGTTTCATCTATGATCAAGGATCATGACAT
The DNA here is from genome assembly GCF_054136105.1 of Typopeltis vanoorti. Classification (NCBI taxonomy): domain Eukaryota; kingdom Metazoa; phylum Arthropoda; class Arachnida; order Uropygi; family Thelyphonidae; genus Typopeltis; species Typopeltis vanoorti. Next base: position 141,552,371 of record NC_143552.1, read on the forward strand.
GCACTGCATCAATGTTTTCAGGTGTGTTCGCTGTGAAAGGTCTTCCTGACCTGGGGCATCTGTTGTCTCAGGATGCTCAGTTTTAAACTTGGCCACCCATCTGGCAACTTTTGGATATGTTGGGACACAGTCCCCTAAAGTCTTAAAAAAGTTTGATGAATCTCAGTTGTGGACTTTTCTTGCAGTACGAAAAACTTGATGACAGCCTGCACCTCTATGTCTTTGAATTTCTTCAAATCCTTTGACATGTCTTCTTATATATCCTAAAAGAACAAATATTACAATTTGATGAAACATAGGAGTTAAAGGGTTTTAAGATATATTCTTTCTTGTGATTATATCAGCTGTTATAAAATTATTTTTGTTCTAGGTGTTTATCAGAACTTTTCACTTCCCTCCCCTGTAAAATCTATATAGATTTTATCATTATGCTATGATGCATTATCTTGCTTTATACCAAAATACCATGATGAGTAGAATCTAGGAGAATACAGTGCCACAAGATTGCTTGGACTACTACTGTTTTTTTAATTTGCACATTAATAAGAATGCAACTGTTTGATGATGATGCTAAGCCACAGAGAAGTAAATAAACTAACATAGAGAATCAGCAATATGATTTGAATAAATTGATGCTATAGGCAAAGGATAATGGATGCTAGATGACTTTTGAAAAGTGTTAGACTATGCATATGCATTAATATTGAAAAATAATATACATACTGTGTATTACATTGATGAGATGTTGCAAGAAGCCAACACTAAGCAAGGTACTTAGGAGTGTATAGAGAACAGAAATTCAGAGACATTTTTCCAAAAGTGGTAAGAACAACATAAAGGATTGCTTGGATGATGAAGGTTGCTAATGAGCAGAATTAAGGCAGCACATTTCTTCAGATTTGGTAGCTTAGATATCATAGAGAACAAGGACATATTAGAGAATGTGTAGGTACGTAGCTAACTAGCCTCCATGGCTCAATCAGTATAGACGAAGCCCTTTGGTTGGAAAGACCCGGGTTCAATTCCTGTCTGTGAACCTTTATTTGGTCTCTTTTGACTAAAGGTGAGTTAGCCAGTCTCATATGGAGCTAGGGTTTTTTTTTGCTTGGGAACTCGGGTTTTTCGTCCCCCCAGAACAGTCAAACTGACCCCGTGAACATGCGCTTCTACAGATAGGACACCTTCAGGAATAAGGAATAACCAACCTATTCCATAGGATTTCAGTATGTGTAGGTCTGTGTGTGAGCATAATTTAGGTTAGGATAGGATAGGATAGGTAGCTAACAAAGCCAGCATTGAGTTTATAGAATATTAACTGTGAAAAATGAATACTAAATTTTTGTAACTCACAAACTTTTAATTTGTTTCCTTCATAAATGTTACCCTTTCCTTTCAGTGTATTTACTAAAGGCATTTGTAGAATAAATTATTATTTTTTTTAATGCAAATCCTCACTAGAAGCTGTGAAACCTATCATACATTACAATACTCTGGGGAAGCTGAGGATTAGAAATTTGCCTCTTCTGGAGACCAAATGTGATGCTTTTTTTCAATTCAATTCAGACTTCCAATAAATGGGGGTACTATTGTCTTGCCCAACTGAGAAAAATAGTCTTCTGTTAAAGATTTTCATGTCACAATGGGATTGAAACCCACATTTCGTTGATCAGAGAGTGGAGACACTTGGCCAAAGAGGTTGGCAACTAGACCTACTCCTGAACCTCTGTGAAATCAAAACTCAGGAATTATGGGCCAACTGCTGCCATCTGATGTTCCTAATCAGTTTGTGTGAATATCACAATTTTTACAGTTTGTTTTTCTGAGTTGCAAGATTAAATATGATTTAATTTTTCATCCTGCCTTCTGGGAACAACATAAAAAAGACCCCTACTTACCTGCACCAGAGATCAAGTTACAGCAGCTGGCAGAAGGAGGGGGGGGTGGGTGCAAAGGCCTAGAAAAAATTTCTTCTAGTTGGTGACTGTAATTAACCCTATAAGCCTTTGTTCTGTTGATTTAGTATTACTTCGAAGCAACATGGAGTCCAAAGACTCATCTAGCATCATGGATCATATCAAATCCATCTTACTTGCTAATGGCTTTACCAAATCTTATGTCAGCAATTCGTGTGTAGAGGCTTAAGTGCTGTGAGGACATCATGTTGGAGGCTTAATGGATTTTTTACAATACTCAAAAAGAATTAAAATAGAATTTAATACTTCCTATATTTCATCCTAGTCACTAGGACATCTACGGGGATTACAAAAACAGTTAATGTAACATACACACAAATAATAAACAGTACTGAGCCCAATCACGTGGGCGACACTAAAGTCTTATCTAGTTGGAGCACCCTCTAAGGGCAGTAGTAGTTTGTTCCAGTGGAACCGCCCTCACTACTGAGCTTAACCACATACACAACACTTTCCTCTCCAATGGCTACAGTGATCACAGTATCAAAAAAATAATCAACTCCTCCCCTATTCCCCGTCCTTCTCGTCAACAAGAATTTAAAAATGCCATCACCATACTCTACATCCGTGGCACTTCCGAAAAAATAGCCAAGATACTAAAAAAGTACAACCTACACACAGCATATAAGCCCCACCGCAAACTTGCTACCCTTATCCGTTCTACGAAAGATCAGCTCCCTCCTCTCTCTCTGCCTGGAGTTTACAAAGTACCCTGTTCCTGTAAGCTGGCGTACTTTGGACAGACAGGCAGATCAGCATCCATCTGCTTAGAGGAACACGTCTTACATCTGCAAACACAACTATGGCCATTCAGGCTTGGCTGACCATGTTTTGGATACCACCCACAGGGTATCTTGGAAGAAAACCACCATGCTCCACCACAGCAAATTCAAGAAAGAGAGACTTTTCTTGGAAGCAACAGCAGCTCTCAAAAACCAACCAAATCTGAATAAATACGGTTGTATTAAGATTCCGAAGATTTGGGAAACACTCATCACCAGAGATCCCACCTTACATTCCAGGCCACCTACTACTGCCCTTAGAGGGTGCGCCAACTAGATAGGACTTTAGTGTCACCCACGTGATTGGGCTCAGTGCTGTTTATTATTTGTGTGTATGTTACATTAACTGTTTTTGTAATCCCAGTAGATGTCCTAGTGACTAGGACGAAATATAGGAAGTATTAAATTCTATTTTAATTCTTTTTGAGTGTTGTAAAAAATCCATTAAGCCTCCTTATGTCAGCAAGGTTTCATTGATAATTAGAGTTTCTTTGTCATCTGCCTCTCATCACGATGGTGATACAGAGGTGGTCCATTCTCTGAAGGTATAGCCAAACTACTTAAATCAGTTGACCTACAACTGTCCTTCTCCGCCTATCAACAAGATTTCTACTTTTCTAGGCTCTGTAAAAGATAAACCTCTGCCTTTGGCTAACCCTGGAATGTGTCAAATTCCTTTCCAGTTTGGGTTATCATTTTGACCAAAGAGGTAGATCAGCAGCCGTACATTGTGATGAATGTTTAGACTACATTAAAGTCCATGAGCCCGAACAATCAGGACGTGTGGAATACATTATCTCCTCCAGACACATTGAATTCTTTGGAAGAAAATTAAGGTTCTCCCATAAAAGTAATTATCTCATAGAATGCTTACATAAAGAAAATTGTGAAACCCTGATACATTGTCTGAATTTAAATAGAAGTGATGGACTAAAATTATCCCGTTTATGGGAAGTAGTTCTTTTTGACAAGTTCCTGAATTAATTTTTTAAATTAATGATCTTGAAAGTTATTTTATTAGAACTTTAATGTATTTAGACCATGTCTCTCCATAGCATGTACATATAGGCACATGTTTTCATTGTTGAATCTGTGGTTTCTGTTCTAGTTATTTAATTTGAAAGAAGAATGCCCTTGATACTGGGGATAAAATTCTATGCTAATAAAAAATTACATGAGTAAAATCTGTATTATGGCTTACATTTCAGTTTGTCGAGTTAGCATCATGGATGTTATTATGAAGCTGCATAATACACTGAATAATAAAGTAGTAATTTGGCCTGAATAATAGACAAGTTGATGATAAATGATTTTCATTGCTTGAATATTACATCCTCTCATTATGTACTGGTGACTTAAAATACTAAAAAACAATTTTAACTCAACATTAAAATTCCCTTGACCTCTGGTACTAGGCTAATGTACTACATAGGCTTTCAACCTTTTTTTGGTAGAATTATTATTATATTATTATTTTCATCCACATAAAAGATGCTACAAATGTTGAGTTTTAAGAAATTAAGTATGTTGTGTTAATACAGAATTTATGTATTGCAGAAGTGGAAAAGTAAAAGTTGGAGACTGTGTCTTGATGGTGAATGGCTTGTACCTAAAGGGACTGGAACTTGAAAGAGTGAAGCAGTTGCTTAGTGGTCCACAGAAAAATATATACATGCTAATATCAAGACATGTAAGATATGATTAATAAAAAAATTACTTAATTTGTTTTAATTTTTTAATTAAAATGAAAAGTCCTTTCAACTTAGTTTATAGTGATATAACTTGGATGGTATTTCCATATATGCATCACATAAAGATATTTAAAATGATAAAATTTAATATTACACCCCTTGAGGGTACATGCCAGTAATTTGATGATGATATATAATGCCCATGATTTAAATGATTTCCTTTGAAAGCTGAATAGGTAGATACTTTTGCAGGTTTGTATGGTGATAATTGCTGTGAAAATCTGTAATGTTAAATCTTTTCTTACTGTAATGACAGTGGTTACAAGTTAGGCTACAATTGTTTATAATTATTATTATTATTATTATTATTATTCAGGCCTCCACGGAGTCAAAAGACTCATCATGGGAGGTCCTTTCTAAGAAACATAAGTCTATCAAGACTCATTGAGGGAGATCCCTCCTAGGAAACACAGTCTATCATACCACTTCTTAAATTCATTGACCGTTCTCGCTCTGACCACTCCATCAGGCAATGCATTCCATGGTTCAACCACTCTCCATGCAAAGAAACCACTCCTCATCCTCTTTCTCACAGTTTCCTTTCGTAACTTCCAGGGATGGCCCCTTGTCATGACTCCTTCCTGCTGTTCAATCAAGTGAAAGAACTCCCCAGTGTCAACTCTGTAACCACCTCTCAACAGTTTAAAAGTCTTGATCATATCAGCCCTCCTCCTTCTATCCACCAAACTCTGTCAGTCCACACTCCCTCAGCCGACCTCATAACTAAAATCGTACAGTCCCGACATCATCTTTGTTGTCCGCCTTTGTACCCTTTCCACAGTTAATTCATCCCCTTCAAATCCTGGGGACCTGATCTGAGAACAATAGTCTAAGTGTGGTCTGATTAGAGTCTTATACAATGGAATGATAACCATTTTATCTCTGCAGTTCAGTGTCCTTCTCATTATTGCAGCAATCTTCTGCGTTACCTTCACTACCTTTGCAATATGTCCCCTAAATTTCAGGTTTCTATCAATCATTAAACCCAGATCTCTTGTCTCTCCTACTTCCTCCAGTTTAACTCCTCCCTTAGAGTATGCAGTGTCCCACCAATGTGTCCCAAACCTCAAGACCTTACATTTTGCTGCATTAAACTGACATCCCCATTCATGTACCCATCTATCTAGCTTATTCAAATCCTCTTGCAGGGCTACCACATCTGCACTATTACTAATAACCCTTCCCAGCTTTGCATCATCTGCAAACAACTAAATATCTCCTTGCAATCCACGGACAATGTCATTGATATAAAGGTTAAACAATATAGGTCCCAGTATTGAGCCCTGTGGCACCCCACTTGTAACTTTATGCCTCTTTGATATAGCTCCACCATACACAACTCTCTGATCAGGGGCACGCTGGCCATATATTCAGTGTGTGCTATGCACACAGGCACCAGGATAGTAAAGGTGCCAAAGAGGAGGAAATACTTAAAAAAAAATGTTTTTTTAATAGTGATTTTTTTTTATTGGTTGGGGGGGGGGATAGGAGTGCCAACTAAAGTTTTGCACACAGGCACCAGACACTACTGGCACGCCCCTGTCTCTGATACCTATCGGACGGCCAATCTTGAATCCAGTTGACCAATCTGACATCCAGACCCATGTGCTGCAACTTGAATATCAGCTTATCATGTGGTACCTTGTCCAATGCCTTTGCTAAGTCTAGGAAAAGGCAGTATATGCCTTTCCCTCATCTAATGCTCTTGTAACTTTATCATAAAAGGCTAGCATATTGCTAAATCAAGAGTTCCCCCTTCACAAATCCATGCTGACTCTCACTGATAACATTACCCTCATCTACCCAATGCTGTATATGGTACCTCACTACTTTCTCCAAGATCTTACTAACTACTGATGACACACAAACTGGCCTATAATTAGACACTTCCAGTCTGCTACTGCCCTTATGCAGTGGCACTATCATACCCTCCTTCCATTCCATGGGCACCTTTCCCACAGCCAGACTTTCATTGAAAAGCCAGGTCAAGAGCACTGTCAGTTCCTTAGCACATTCTCTCAAAACTCGTGGTGAAATATCATCCAGTCCCACAGCTTTACTAACATCCAGAGTACTCAGTATGTGGAACACACACACTCTCCTCCTGCACCTCTAAACCTCGAACCTGCTCTATCCCTCTAGTATTCAAATTGACTCCTTCAGGATGAAATACTCCAATAAAGTGTTCATTGAACAATTCCACTATGTCCTCTGCATCAGTCACTCTATTTCCCGTTTTTATCCCACAATGTTATTCTTCCACAGCCATTTCTCCTCCTATTGGCCACATAGCTAAAGAATTCCCTAGAGTTTTCCTTGGATCTAAGGGCCAATCTTTTCTCATATTCCAGTTTTGCCTTCCTTACCATACTAGTCACTTTTTTAGCCTGTGTCTTATATTCTTCATGCATTTTCTTGATAATGGTGTTTCTTAAACTGTTTCATGGAACCCTGGGATTCCCCGAGATCACACAGATATTTATAACTTGTATTAGATGTAGTTTCGGGGGGGGGGGGATTGAAAACATCCTGCGGAAAAAAAAACATGTAGAAAAATACTCAGTTTTATTAAATTAATTGTTGTAATATTATATATCACATGTTTTCTTGATTAATATATTTTGTATGTAACTGTTCATCATAATTCCTTTCAGATAATTTAGGCCTATCTGTGTCAGTTGTTGTGGTTAAAGTGTTGGAGGGGCTGGTGAAAACCAGGATCCAGAATTGGGTTGACAACAGTGGCATTATCTTTGATGGACAGCATGAATTTGCTATAGGGAGGTCATGGACACTACCTACTGATCACAACTATCATACAACAATATTAAAAAAACTAATTATTACTAATGCCACACACAATTTTAAACTTATCTTTTCACAGTGATCTCAATGAACACGGCTCTCTTTGCCGCCTAGTAGCCTTTTCTTTACAATAGTAGTTGTGATTTGGAGCTTCAGTTGAGATATTTTTTGGTAGTTCGTTAGTGATTGAGTTTGTGATGGTGTTTACTATAGTAATATCCATATCTTTTGTTCACATCTTGAATAATTGAATAACATATTTGTTGTTACACATGCTGGCCTGGCTGGCTGAGTGGGTAGCATATCCACTCTCTAGCCAAAAGGCTGTGGGTTCAAATCCTGCCATGGGCATGGATGTTTGTGATTATCTGTGAAAATACTAGTGGTGGCGGTAGATGGCGTTGGTGTAGATGATGGTTGTAGTTGCAGTTCGTTGTAGTTGGTTGGTGAATTGAGTGGAGGCAGAGAGTTGTAGAGTAGGTGCCCTCCCTCGATGAGTCATTGGGCTCCCTGGAGGTATTATGTAATAATAATAATAATAATGATATCCGTTGTTCTGTAAGCCTATATCTCATAACAGATTTAGCCTTAAATGCAACTCCTCTTGTGAAGTTGTTACTATTTTCGGCTGAACCTTCTTTCTCTCTCTCTCTCTCTCTCTCGTCAATAACAATTCCTCTGCTATTCTGTTCTATTCCCTCAGCCATATGGTTGGTGGGGGGGGGGTAGCTATATGCTACCATACTAGGGAAATGATTATGAACAAGGTGATTTCCTGTTGCTTGCCTTCCTTGCCGTACTATATCCTATGCCTGTGTGTTCACGGGACCAGTTTGCCTGCTTGCGGGATGAAAAAACCCCAGATAAACTGGTGGGAAAAAAAACCCTACTGTTCGCGCCCAAGACTGGCTAACTTGGCTATGGCTGAGGAAGATCCTTTAGCTCCTCACATTGTTGATGGGAATCCAACCTACCAACACTACTTCCCCAGGCATATGGTTGCGAAGCGCATAGCCACTATGCTAACCACATGGTCCCTCTGCTATCACTATTATTATTTTATTCAGGATCTTCATGGAGTCACAAGGCTCATGGTAGACAGTCGTAAGACCTATCATAGACAACACAAAGTCAATCATACCACTTCTTAAGCTCATTCGCTGTTTGTGCTCTCACTACCCTATCAGGCAATGCATCCTATGGTCCAACTGCATGCAAAAAAGCCACTCCACACCCTGTTGCTTACCACTTCAGTTCATAACCCCAAGGATGGCCCTTTTTTTTTCTGCCATACAAAAGAACTCCCCCAGTGTCAATCCTGTAACTACCTCTCTACAATTTAAATGTCTCAACCATATTAACTGTCCTGTTTTCCAGACTTTTCAGTCAGCTTATCCTCATAAATATTGTATAGTTCTGATATCATTATTTGCCTCTGCATCCTTTCCAAGGTTAATTTATCCCAGTAACCAAATCTGAGTGCAATAATCTAGATGCAGCTTTATATAGAAGAATCATCATTTTTCTGTCTCTCCGCTGGTCAGTTCTTCTCAGTATTGCAGCAATCTGGATCTTCATGAAAATTAGGGACATGTTTGCAATATGCCCCTAAACTTCAAGTTTCTATCAGTCATCACCCCATTATCTCTTGCCTCCTCTACTTCCTCTAGTACAGTTCCACCAATGCTGCCTCCCAACAATGGGTCACAAACTTGAAGACCTTACATTTAGTTGAATTAAACTAATAACCCTATTATCAGTTTAATAGTTTTTCCATCCATCCTACTTATTCAAACCTTTCTAACTACCACATGTGCTGTTGTTAATAACCCTTACTAACTTCATATGATCAGCAATGATGATTTGAGACAGAGAGCCAGAATCACGGTTGGTATTCTGACAGAGCTGTGTTAGGAGTAGGGAGTACAATTTGTAGATGTATTTCATGTATTTGCAGGAAGAATGGAATTATATAGATGTAATGGATTGCATTTGAATGACTTTGGAGTGAGTGAACTGGAAAAACTGTTGCTAGATCGAAGTGCAGTGTGTGAGCAAGAGATCAAAAGTAAGAGGTGAAGTGAAAGATCAGGAGAGTGGTACAGAAGAGACTGAAGTGCTTGGCAATATGGAAACAGTAGTGTGTAAAATGAAGAGAGAATGGGAATACAAGAGGAATAGGGAAATGGGGGTGGGAGTGCCCAGATGAACAAAGAGAGTGGATGTTGGAAGTAGTAATGAGTGTATATATGGGAATGATCAGCATAGAAATGGAATAGATCAGGATGTGAGTGGGGTAATTGAGACTAAATGGATATGTAGTAAGCAGTGATAAAGGTGATAAGGTAAGGGCAGGTGTGGTGGGGAAAATTATAACTAGCAGGTGGCTTGGGTAGGATTGTTATAGACCTAAAAGTGAACTGTGTTTATTTACAAATGCCATGAGTATCAGAAATAAAGAAGATGAAATTGTTACACCGAGTGAATTTATTTGCTCCAAAATTGTTGGAATAAGTGAAAAAATGGTTGAATGAAGATGATATCCTAACGAATAGAAATGGAAGGATGCAGTGTTTTTTTGCAAGGAGAGAAAGGACAAGGGGGGGGGGCTGCTGATAATAGCAGGGGAATTGTTCACATAAGGCAGACATAAAAGAGGGAAATAGTCACAATGATTTTGAAGTGTGCCGTGAGGTGGAAGTAGACAGTAAGAGATATTTAGTTGAATGTTGCTATAGGTCAGGGAATGTGGAGAGTGGTGAAGAAATGTATAAGCAACTTAAGTTAGTGAACAAGGGACGAGCGATTATTATGGTTGCTTTGAATTTTGGAATTATAAATTGAAATGAAGAGATAGCATTTGAGAATAAGGAAAATTAATTTCTCAGGAGAGACAAGGGATATGTGAGGATTAAGAGTTTAGATCTGATCATTTCATCAGAGGATGTAATTGTGAGTGAGTTTTGCACTTCCCTTGTCAGAGTGATCATGAAGTGATCACTTTTCATAATCATCAGCCAAGAAGTACATGGCTGGCAATTATGACAAGCTTGGAGCTATAGCATGGAATGAGCAGTTGAGCAGTAAGGAAATAAATGCTGCTTAGGAACTGACAAAGAAATACATAACAGCATCAGTGAGCATAAGTGTGTGAATGTATTCTGAAAATCTAAAGTTTCTGAAGTGAAAACTTTTCCACTTGGTTATACTATAAACTAAAGATGCCAAGAAATTATATTCTTGGTTTAATCCTTTATCCAAGTGTAAGCAAACAAAGTTTGCACGTGAAGTAATTTCAGGACTGGGCTACTTGTATATAGAGACTAACGACTTCACATCACTTGCCTTAGTATCCCACAGTGCAAAGTGGAGTAATTTCAGGACTGGGTATAGCATTATGGGAAGGGCCACTACCCAGACCAGTTTCGATTTTTATTGAGGTCTCATAAGTGGGAGCAGACCCAGAAGCATGATACCAAGGTTGAAGTAATGCAGAAGCCATATTTCCATAAACATAAGTAACCAAAAGGTGTCACACCTTATTACTAAAATACTCTGGATTATGACTTCTGACTTCTGCATTACTTGAACAAAATTAATTTGTTCAGATAACATTGTACTTAACACAGAACTCAACCACATATAAAAAGAAAAAAAAATTTTTTTGGCCAATGGCTACACCTCCTACCAAATAAAAAGAATATTAACACCACATACCCACATTGCAACCCTTCCCTCCTTCCAAACATAGATTACACCAAATCCATCACCATTCTCTATATTTGTCGCATCTTGGAAAAGGTGATCAAGATCTTAAAAAAAAGCACAACCTTGTGACTATTTATACATGACAAAAAGCTAGCAGCCCTTATCTGCTCCCCCCCCCCCCCAAAAAAAAGACCAGCTATAACTTCTGGATTTACTTAGCGTACCAGGTATCCTATAGCTGAAACCTTTCATATTATGGACAAACAGGTAGGACAACCAACATCCATATATCAGAGCACCAGAATTACATCTGATTTCACCATTACATCTGCTCTGGATTAGCATACCATGCCCTGGATATCTGGGACAGGATCTGGTGGGGAAAAAAAGCCACCTTTCTCCACTGAATCAAATTTAAATTTGAGGAACTTTTCTTTGAATCTGCTGCTGCTCTTACCAACTATCCTAACCTAAACAAATATGGTTATATCAAACTGCCCCTCATATGGGAGACAGTCAACCCAATGGCCAAGAACACCCAACCAAAGCCAATAGGTGGCATAAAAATTATAAGACTTTAGGTCTCCCTGTATCTCTCCTGTTCCATCTTTGTTACTGAAGTGTGCCTGCATGTACATATTAAATACCAGTGTATTAATCCTTGAAGATGCTGATTTAACTTCAGCAAAATATAGAAAGTAATAATTAAATATTTTTAGTTATCAAGTCTATGTTGTTAATTTCCTTAAACAATATATGATGCTGGAGAATAAACATATAAGCCTAAAAGCAGGAAAAACTCTCTACTAGAAATTCTTTTTCTTTCTATATAGCTTATTCTTCATGTTTATTGTGAAATATTTTAGTTTATTTCACTAATATTTATTACCTAAGTAAATCATAGTTATTTATTTAGTGAGATTTCATCCATTTGGAACACCTGAACTTGGAATATCCCAAGTTTAGGTGTCCCAAATGGATTGATCAATTAAAAGTTCATTTAATGTTTTTTTTGAGATTTTAGCATTTATTACTTAAATTTCATGCACTTCACCTCTTGCTGATAGCCTTTGATGAAATCTTTAATCGATAGTTAAGTTTTAGGAGAGGTTCTTTTCCAACAAGGAAGGTCTTATTTTAGGAATAAGACCTTCCTTGTTGAATCGCTGTTGAATGATTCCTGGAATTCCACTGAAATATCAGTAGTGGATTTGGTCCAGTATCTTATTTATGCATCTATAGAGCCACAGTGCATTCTTATAATGTATAGATGTTTGCTGGCTTCTTCTTTTTTTTTTTTTTTAGTTAAATCCAAAGTGAGAAGCAAACTCTAACATGCAAGGATATAACAAAATACTGAGAATTAAGAACTATCATTCCATAATCGGAATGATAGTTCTTAATTCTTCTATTGTTACTCATCCCTGTATTTTGCTAAGGAAGAGATATTTAATAACTACTGACACATTTCAGAAACTCAGTATAAATGTTTGTTTTTCAGATATTATCTTTTTTTCTACATTATAGAGGACCTAGCATTGTATGATGTACAATTCAGACCAGCAATTTGACTATTCCCTACAATAAATTTGTATTTAAAATTTTTCTATATAATCTAGACTTGATTCTGTGTTAGTTACCTCATTTTACACAACAGAAGAGGTTTTGAAATTTTAAACCATACCTGCTGATTTAGCAACCAACTGTTATTTTCATCATGTGATATGTTTTAACTCTTTTTTACCTTCTGGAAATTTTTTTAGTTTTGTGCTTCTTTTCATTGGAAGAAATTAATGCTTTATTCATTGTAGGAATCAAACAGGTCATCAACCCATAAAAATCAAGAAATTAAGGCAGGTCCACAAACAACTAAATTCCTTCATTCTAAATCTTCTTTTAATAAAGAAAGAGTCTCAAGAACACCAGAGAATGATAAGACAGATTTAAAATCTTGTACTACAAATGTTGAAGTTATTCAGAAAACAAAAGTAGAGGTATGTATAAGAACTGTGTATCATAGATTATTATAGCTAATCAGTCTTTTAAATTTTATAGCTGTTTTTTAAAAATGATTATCTCCATGATTGATAGAAGCAAATTTCAGTGACAAATTTCCTATCCTTTCAGTGGTAAATTTATTCTCTGAATTAACCTTGAGTTATATCAGACAACAAATTTTTCAAAGAGGAGACTGAATCACACAAATAGTGATTCTGATCAGTTAATGGTTAAGTTAGATAATGACTAATCAGAATATACTTTATATTATTGTTATTTGAACAAACTTTTAATCTATATCTAAAATATATATTTAAGTTTTGTATTTCTGGAAAAGACATACAACAAGGTGGCAAGAAAAAAGTTGTCCAAAATGTTAGTTATATTATTATTGTATGGGCACCTCCATGGAATCCAAAGACTCATTGCAGGAGACCCAAACTATCCACACAATCTATCATACTTTCCTTGAACCCATTAACAGACAAAGCACTCGCAACTGACTCTGGCAACTCATTCCATTCATTCACAACTCTCCAAGCAAATAATCTAGTCCTCGCATCCCTACTAATCACCCCTTTTATTCAACTTCCAGGGATGACCTCTTGTTCTGGCCCCCCTTCTAACTAAGTGCCAAAACATTTCCCCTGCATGAATTCTATAAAACCCTTTAAGCAACTTAAATGTTGCTATCATATCCCCTCTTTTCCTCCTATCAACCAACTTCTGCAATCCACATACCTCAATCTATTGTCATAGGGAACATTCCACAGACCACTCATCTTCTCCACTGCTTCCTCATCCCCAAGAAACCCAGGAAACCAGACTTGAACATAGTAATCCAGATATGGATGTTCAAGGCCTTATAAAGAGGAATAACAACTTCCTTATCTCTAGTTAATGTGTTCTTCAATAGCCAAGTAATCTTATGGGCTACCTTAGCAATATACTCTAAACTTTAACTCTCTGTCTACCACTACCCCTAAATCTCTAGTTTCATCTGTTTCCTGGAGTACAGTTCCATCAATGTGATACACAGTTTGTAATCTATTCACCCAAAATGCATAAACTTGACATTTCTCCACATTAAACTGATACCTATTATCTTTTGTCCATACTAACAGCCTATTTAAATCGTCCTGCAAGCTCTCCATGTTGCCTTGATTTGTTATTAATTGTTTATAAAATTGTTATTAATATTTAATAACAACTGAATATTTCCTTTCTGGTTATTTCCTATATCACTTATGTGCAAATTAAATAATAGTGATCCCAGCACTGAACCTTGTGGTGGGATCACTATTCTGCCTTGATTTTCACCTTGATTCTACCCCTCCATATACCACTTTTTGATATCTGTCCAGCAGCCATTCTCTTATTCACATAATCCGTTTCATATCCATCCCCATTTGTTATTCCCATATGGAATAAACAGGACATTATACAGAGAAATACATAGTCTATGTTTAAGTTGTGTCAGAAGTTAGATTGAAGCATTACAGAGAGGTTTAATGTAAAATCAGCAAGACAAAAATACACCTGTATTCCTGCTGAGTGTTCCATTTAAGACTTATGCAAGTATACTTACTTGAGAAGAGGCTAAAAAAATTGTGAAAGGGAAACTTACAGAAAAAACAAGCTAGATTCAACCAAAATGAGTTGCCAGGATATCCGATTTTTGCTTTAAGACTGATAGTTGAGAAATAATGTGAATATAATATGGATCTGTATTTAAGTTTTATAGATCTGGAAAAGGCATATTACAAGGTGCCAAGCGAAAAGCTATTCAAAAAGCTACAATTATATGATAGGGCATTATACATAGTTAGAAAATATAATTGAAGGAGATACAGAAAGATGGTCGGATGTACATCTGCAAGACAAAAATGCAAACTATCTTTACTCTTATATAAATCAAGTGGATATTAAATCTAGCATTATTTCAAAGCCGAACATAGGAACTATGAAAGTTTTGTAAAGAAGTTGATCAGGGAGCTTACAGGAACACACTCGCTGGCATTTACGAGTTGCTCTAGCAAGGGCCATATAGAAAGCATAGGCACTGCCCAAGCGTCTATATATTTGCTTTTTATTGGTCTATTTTGATAAGGTTTCACTGGCCTGACAGCTGTTTCGAACTAGTTGGTTCTCTTTGCAGAAACCTTAAGAAGAAAGCAAAAACTCTCATTCAGTACTAAGGAACTTGAAGTGTCGGAGAGGTGTATTTTTCATAAGCAAACTCTCTGCATAAAGTATTTACTAAAGGAAAATGCTTTTGTAAAAGGTAAAAGCCTTTTGGCTCTTTATTTTAGTATATATCTTTACTCTTATTTATCATTTATGTGGATCATTGCATCATGAAGGCAAGTGACATTAAGCCTGATATCAAACTTGGAGATATTTACCTGACTGCTTACTTTATGCAGATGTTATTCTAAATAAATGCAATATAAGCATTCATGATTCTTAAACTAAATTGGATAACTGCTGTACCAAATATGGTATGAAATTCAGTAGTAAAAAGAAGGGGAGAAAAAGCCAATGAAAATAGGCAGAATATAAACGTTACCTTCATTCTCAATGGAGAATCTATAGAACAAATAAAATATATATGTGGGAAGGCATTATGGGAAAGGCTACTACCTAGGTTTCAATCTCTATTGAGGTCTCATCAGTAGGAGCTAGAGCCAGAAGTGATACCAAGGTTGAAGTAATGAAATCATATTTCCATATACAAGTAGTCAAAAGATGTCACATCTTATTACTAAAATACTCTGGATTAGCCCCCTCACCATAATGTATAACATTATACATCTCTGTAAGTGTGTGTGTGTGTGTGTTGCATTATCGGATAGATACTGAAGCAATTGATGTGAAGTCATTAGCCTTTATATACAAACTTTGTTTGCTTACACTTGGATAAAGGATGAAACTAAGAATATAATTTCTTGGCATCTTTAATTTATTATATAACCAAGTGAAAAAACTTTCAACAACAGTGTGTTGATTAGTTTCGTTGTGGTGATTTTTATTATTATTATTTGGTAATCTCAATGGAGTCAACAGAATCATCGTGGGAGGCCCACTCACCCAGCAGTATGTCTATTATTATTATTACGGGCAACTCCAAGGAGTCTTTAGACTCATCGAGGGAGGCCCTAAACATCATGTCAACAACTATTCAGCTTCCCTGAAAAATATCCTCTGAATTAATCTTATAGAAACCCTTCAGTAATTTGAATGTCTCAATATATCACCCCTCTTCCACCTATCAACCAATGTCTGCAACCCACAAATCTTCAACCTGTTCTCATAAGGTTCATTCCATAGACCTGCTATCATCTTGGTCACTCGCCTCTGGATCCTCTCTACCGCCTCCCCTGGCACCCAGATCTGCACTCCTTGCACCCTTCTTCATCACATCTTTATGCAATTTCCAGGGATAGCCTCTTATTCTCCCCATCTTAACATCCACTTTTTTATAATTTCTTCTGCATTAATCTGATAGACTTTAACTAACTTGAAGGTTTCTATTATATCTCCTCTTTTCCTCCTATTCACCAACCTCTGCAGTCCACATTCTCTCAAATGCCCTTCATAACCCACACTTCAGAGTCCTGATATCACTTTGGTTATTTGTCTTTGGACCCTCTCTAGTGTTTCCACATCACAATGAAAACTAGATGACCAAATCTGAGCACAGTAATCCGACCAATGCCTTATATAGAGCCACCACCACCACCTCCTTATCCCTACATGTCAATGTATTTTTTATCATAGTAGCAGTATAATGTGCAGCCCTTGGAACTTCAGTCCGTTGTCCATCATCACTCCAAGATCCTGAATCTCATCCACTTCCTGAAGTACAGCTTCACTAATACAGTATGTAACCTTATGTCTCTATCCCAAAGTGTAACCTTGCATTTATAAAAATTAAAACTTTAAACCCACTCATTTGTCCAAGCTAAAAGTCTATTCAAATCTTTCCTGTAGAGAATTAACATCAGCACTGCTCCTGATAATTCTACCCAACTTTGCATCATCAGCAAACATATGGCGGAGCTGTGTCTCAGAAAAGGAAGGTGACTAATGGCATGTATCAGGATTCTGTTCTTGGACCTCTACTGTTTAATATCATTAACAAACAAGTTAAACAGTAGAGGCCCAAGAACAGAATCCTGAGACATGTCAGTCATCTTCCTTTTCTGAGACACAGCTCCACCATACACAACTTGCTGGTATCGTTCAGAGAGCCAATCTTCAATCCATCTAACCAACATACTATCTATTTCTATCCTCCTGTTTTATTTTATTCCATTAAACCTGAAATGAGCTTAAACCAGTACCTAAACTTAATATTAGACATTTAATATTTTGATTGTGACTATAATTTATCAACACAACTCAGTTTTGATTCATTTAGTTAATTCATTTGGACAGATATCAAAAAGTGGTATAGGGAGAGGCAGAATCAAGGTGAAAACAGGTGATTAGTGGTGTGCCACAAGGTTCAGTGCTGGGACTACTATTATTTAATTTGTATGGTTGGAGAGATGTTTACGATATGTATACAGCAAGGTTTAATTAAGATGAGAATGTGAATATGCAACATGCTTATGGACTATGAATGTGTCTTTCAACATCAGTAGCAGGCAAAAGGCAGAGTGGGAAATTATGAATGTAGCAATGGAATTCATTTGGTTTTTAGCTACTAAAAATGAAATGATATAAAACCTTCTTACAATTTATTGTTTAATGTTCATGAAAAATAATCATTATTGTGAAACCTCCATGTAGTCACTCATTTTAAGAGGGTCTCACTGTCACTCAAGAAACAACCAAACCATACCTTAAACTTATTAATTTTTACACTAATCACACTCACTGTATTTCACTCTCCCTAGTAAACAAACCTTGTGCACCTTTTCATTCACCACACTGTTGATAATTGAATAAACACATGGAGCTATTCTTGAATAATTTGATATGTCTTTCACAGGGCCATCTTTTTTACCATTCTTCTTTGCAAATTTATAATGCTCCTTATTTTACTCCTCATATGCTTCATCTCTTGACTCATCTTCACTAACTCTGCTTTTATCTTTTCAATCACTTTCTCATTGTCATTTTTTTATTACTATTATTACTATTACTATTATTACGGGCAACTCCAGGGAGTCATTAGACTCATCGAGGGAGGCCCCAAATCATATTCATCACAACTATTCGACATTCTTACAGTATCTATCATACCTCGCCTTAAACTCATTCACTGTAACAGCATCCACCACAGACTCAGGGAGCGCATTCCACTCATTCACTACTCTAAAAGTAAACAACCCAGCTCTAACAACTTTACTAACCACACTTTTGCCCAGTTTCCATGGATGTCCCCTAGTCCTCCCACAACCAGCCCTGTTCTCAAAAATATCTTCTGAATTAATTTTATAGAAACCCTTCAGTAATTTACGAGTCTTGCACTTGGTCAAGTTCCTAAAGAGTGGAAGGAGGGCAAGATTGTGCCACTTCATAAAGGAGGTGATCGAACTCAAGCATCAAACTATAGGCCTATCTGTGTGTCAGGTGTTGTGGTTAAGTTGTTGGAGAAGCTTGTGAGAACTAGGATCCAGAGTTGGGTTGACAACAATGGTATAATTTTTGATGGACAGCATGGATTTGCTAAAGGGAGGTCATGTTTTAGTAATCTACTTACTTATTACAATAAAGTGACTGCTTCCTTGGACAGAGGAGAAGGATACACAGTAATATACTTGGATTTCGCAAAAGCTTTTGATAGAGTACCTCATGATAAGTTGACAGTCAAACTAGAGCAGATGGGGTTGGATATTAGATTCGTGCATTGGATTGGAGGCTGGCTATCTGATAGGTATCAACAAGTTGTGTATGGGGGTGCGATATCCAGGAAAAGGAAAGTCACTAGTGGAGTGCCTCAGGGGTCTGTTTTAGGGCCATTACTATTTAACTTATATATTAATGATATTGGTGAAGATTTGGATGGAGATATTCAGTTGTTTGCAGATGATGCAAAGTTGGGACGAACCATAAAGAGTAGTGAAGATGTTGTGGCCTTGCAAGAAGACTTGAATAAATTGAGTGATTGGGCAAGCAAATGGGGATGTGAGTTCAATGTTGCAAAATGTAAGGTTTTAAAATTTGGAAAACAAAGATGGGATGCAGAATTTATGCTTGGTGAGAATATATTGTTGGAAGTAGAGGAAATAAGAGATCTGGGGGTGATAGTGGATAAGGATCTAAAATTTAGGGGACACATCGCCAAAATTGTGAAGACAACACAAAGACTTCTGGGAATGATGCGGAGGACGCTGACATGTAGAAGTAGGGAGATACTTGTTCCAATGTATAAGGCTTTGATTAGGCCACACTTGGACTATTGTGCCCAGATTTGGTCACCAGGTTTTCAGAAGGATGAAGAGATGTTGGAAAGGGTCCAAAGGCGAATGACTAAGGTAGTTTCTGACCTCTGGAATGTTGAGTATGAGGAAAGATTGAAAAGATGTAATTTACAGAGTCTCGTGGAGAGAAGGAAGAGGGGAGATATGATAGAGACCTACAAGTTGGTAAGGGGTTGTTATAGGATCAATGGTGGAGAAGTTCTACAGAGAATAGTGGGAGATCAGGGGAGAACCAGAGGTCATCCCTGGAAACTGTATAAGGAGGGTGTGAGTAAGGGAGTGAGAGGCAGGTTTTTTTCGTGCAGAGTTGTGAGTGATTGGAATGCCCTGCCTGAGAGCGTGGTGTCTGCAAGTAGTTTGAATGTGTTTAAGACACGGTATGATGAGATGTGTGTGTAAGATAAAAGGCCCTCCTAGATGAGTCTTTGACTCCATGAGGTCTTGTTTTAATAATAATAATAATAATAATTTGAATATCTTAATCATATCTCCCCTCCTCCGCCTATCAACCAATTTTTGCAACCCACAAATCCTCAACCTGTTCTCATACGGTTCATTCCACAGACCTGCTATCATCTTGGTCACTCGCCTCTGGATCCTCTCCACCTCCTCCCCATCAAAAAGAAACCTAGGTGACCAAATCTGAGCACAGTAGTCGAGATGGGGTCTTATCAAGGCTCGATACAGAGGAACAATAACCTGCTTGTCGCTGCTTGTCAACGTATTCTTCAGCAACCAAGTGATTTGATGAGCTGATTTGGCCACTTTTGCAATGTGTCCCCTAAATTTCAATTCCTTATCCACCAACACTCCTAAATCTCGTGCCTCATCAATTTCCTGGAGCACGGTTCCACCAATGCAGTAAACTGCCTCCAATCTTTTCACCCCAAAATACATAACCTTACATTTTGCCACATTAAATTGACATCCATTCTCCTTAGCCCAGACCTCCAATCTATCCAAATCATCCTGCAAAATTTTGACGTCATCTGCATTCACTATTGCCCTACCCAACTTCTCATCATCCGCAAACAAATGAACTGTTCCTCTCAGATCTTTTATTATATCATTAATGAACAAATTAAACAGCAGTGGTCCAAGAACAGATCCTTGTGGCACACCACTAGTCACAGGCCGTCTTGTGGACTCTACTCCTGAGTAAACCACTCTCTGATATCTCTCCGTCAACCACCCTCCTATCCATCTCACCAACCCTATGTCCATTCCCATATGCTGCAATTTACTGATTAGAATTCCATGTGGTATCCTGTCAAAGGCCTTAGCAAGGTCCAGTAGAATCACTGTAAACCCATTACCCTTATCCAGCTCAGCCGTCACTGTGTTATAATACGTGAGCAAGTTACTGAGACATGACCTACCCTTCACAAAACCATGCTGTCCCCGATACAGTATCCCATTTTCTTCTATCCAATCTTGTATTTTCCTCTTGACTATTTTCTCTAAGACCTTGATAATGATTCCTGTTATGCTGATTGGCCGGTAATTTTCAACAGCAGCCTTGGAACCACCTTTGTGCAGTGGAACTATTTTCCCCTCTTTCCACCCCCTTGGGACTGACCCAGACCCGAGACTCAAATTAAACAAAATGGTCAAGGGTACTGACAATACTTTGGCCGCTTCACGTACGACACGAGCTGGTATACCATCCAATCCCACAGATGTATTGACATTGAGGTTCTGTAATAGACTAGTTACCTCTACTTCATTCATCACAATTCCAGTATAAGCTGTTGGTTCTTCCATTCCTGCAAAGTCACCACCTGGATGATATACTCTTGCAAAGTGCTCGCTCAGTAATTCCACAATATCGACTGATTCGGTTACCTCCCTACCCTCAGCATTTTTTATGATCATTCTACCATGAGCATTTTTCCTTTTACTTGCAACATATTGAAAAAACTGTTTGGGATTCTCTTTAGCCTGCGTGGCCAATTTCCTTTCGTAATCTGCTTTTGCTTTTCTTACCACCCTTGTTACCATCCTGGCCTGAGCTTTATGCTGTTCCTGCGCCTGATGGTCACCCTTCTCCTTAAATTCCCTCCACAATTGTTTCTTTTTTTGCAGCTCAAGCTTAATAGTGTTATTCATCCATTTAACCCCTACTTGATTTATTATTCGGACTCTTAGTATACAGTCAACCATTGCCTCCTGCAAGCAGTTCTTAACCACCTCCCATGCACTATCAACATCCAGCCCTTGCAGTTTTACATACCATGGCATTGAGCCAAGCACACACCTAAGCTTGTCATACTTACCAGCTCGGTAATTCCACATGTACCCTTTCTTAATTGTAAATTCGACTCCTTTAGCCACCTCCCAAGTCATGACCTTATGGTCACTCTCACCAATTGGTGGCAACATGGTCATGTTCGTTACAGCCACATTCTCAGTTGCAATTACTAGGTCCAGCACTCTCTGCCCCCTGGTATTTTCCAATACATGTTGCCGTAGATAGTTGTCCCTTAATAACCGCATAAAATCCAATTCCTTCCTCCCATGGAAGGAATTGGATTTTATGCGGTTATTAAGGGACAACTATCAGAGAGGGCAATAAGGATTTTATTGCCCTCTCCTCTTTCCAGTCAATGTTACCATAATTGAAATCACCCATAATAATTACCCTCCTTCCACTCATTTCTTCTATTTGCTTATGCATACTATCCCCACCATCCACTCCATCACCCGGTCTTTAGCAGCACCCAATTGTATATTTTGTTCTGCTAGATTCTATCTCACACCAAACAGCCTCAAATGTGCTTTTTTCCCCATCCTGCAGTTCAACTTCTATACTCCTTGGCTGAAGCTCATCAGCTATCATCAATAACACTCCTCCCCCCTTTTTATTCACCCTGTCACTCCTGAACACGCTATACCCGTCGCATTCAATCCCACTAGCTTTATTATTATTATTATTTTATTATTATTATTATTAAACAAGACCTCATGGAGTCAAAGACTCATCTAGGAGGTCCTTTTATCTCACACACATCTCATCATACCGGGTCTTAAACACATTCAAACTCCTTGCAGACACCACACTCTCAGGCAAGGCATTCCAATCATTCACAACTCTGCACGAAAAAAACCTGCCTCTCACTCCCCTACTCACACCCTCTTTATACAGTTTCCAGGGATGACCTCTGGTTCTCCCCTGATCTCCCACTATTCGCTGTAGAACTTCTCCACCATTGATCCTATAGCAACCCCTTACCAACTTGTAGGTCTCTATCATATCTCCCCTCTTCCTTCTCTCCACTAGTCTCTGCAAATTACATCTTTTCAATCTTTCCTCATACTCGACATTCCAGAGGTCAGAAACTACCTTAGTCAGTCGCCTTTGGACCCTTTCCAACATCTCCTCATCCTTCTGAAAACCAGGTGACCAAATCTGGGCACAATAGTCCATGTGTGGCCTAATCAAAGCCTTATACAATGGAACAAGAATCTCCCTACTTCTACACGTCAGTGTCCTCCTCATCATTCCCAGAAGTCTTTGTGTTGTCTTCACAATTTTGGCGATGTGACCCCTAAATTTTAGATCCTTATCCACTATCACTCCCAGATCTCTTATTTCCTCTACTTCCAACAATATATTCTTACCAAGCATAAATTCTGCATCCCATCTTTGTTTTCCAAATTTTAAAACCTTACATTTTGCAACATTGAACTCACACCCCCATTTGCTTGCCCAATCACTCAATTTATTCAAGTCTTCTTGCAAGGCCACAACATCTTCACTACTCTTTATGGTTCTTCCCAACTTTGCATCATCTGCAAACAACTGAATATCTCCATCCAAATCTTCGCCAATATCATTAATATACAAGTTAAATAGTAATGGCCCTAAAACAGATCCCTGAGGCACTCCACTAGTGACTTTCCTTTTCCTGGATATTGCACCCCCATACACAACTTGTTGATACCTATCAGATAGCCAGTCTCCAATCCAATGCACTAATCTAATATCCAACCCCATCTGCTCTAGTTTGACTGTCAACTTATCATGAGGCACTCTATCAAAAGCTTTTGCGAAATCCAAGTATATTACTGTGTATCCTTCTCCTCTGTCCAAGGAAGCAGTCACTTTATTGTAATAAGTAAGTAGATTACTAAAACACGACCTCCCTTTAGCAAATCCATGCTGTCCATCAAAGATTATACCATTGTTGTCAACCCAACTCTGGATTCTAGCTCTCACAAGCTTCTCCAACAACTTAACCACAACACCCGACACACAGATAGGCCTATAGTTTGATGCTTGAGTTCGATCACCTCCTTTATGAAGTGGCACAATCTTGCCCTCCTTCCACTCTTTAGGGACTTGACCAAGTGCAAGACTCGTATTAAAAAAATATGTCAAGGCAGGTGTCAACTCTCTGGCACATTCCTTCAGAATACGTGGTGATATATTATCAAGTCCCACAGCCTTATTTACATCTAGTTTACTCAACTCCCCAAACACCTCTTGCTCACTTACAGTCAGTCTCTCCTCCCCATCATCAACTGCTCTTAATCTCTCCATGAAGTCACATTCACAAGATTGAAAGATCTTTATGAACTGCTCATTAAGTATCTCCACCACACATTCTGCAACAGCTGTCTTTATACCATTTCCTCCAATCAATGTCATCCTTCCATAATCATTCTTTCTTTTGCTGGCTACATATCGAAAGAACTCCCTAGGATTCTTTTTAGCTTCATTAGCTAACTGCTGTTCATACCTCTCTTTAGCTACTCTCACCAACCAAGTCACTCTCCTTGCCTGGTCTTTGTAGAACTCATGAAATTGGTTACTTCCACTTCTCTTATGCTGCCTCCACAATGCCCTTTTTCTCTGTATTGCATGCTTAATCTCTTTATTCATCCATCTCACACCTAACTTATTTAACCTTCTCACCCGTGGTATACATTTAGACATTGCATCCACTAAATATTTTTTGAAAATCCCCCAAGCTGCATTGATCTCTTTTCCAGCTAACTCCTCATTCCATGCTACACCTGCAAGCTGTCTCCTGAGCTCTTCATAATCACCCCCCTTGTAGTTCCACATATACCCTTTTTTCACAGGGGTCCTTGCACTGCTGGTAACCACCCAAGTAATCACCTCATGGTCACTTTCACCAATTGGTGGATGATTTGATACCTCATTGATAATTACATCCTCCGATGAGATGACCAAATTCAAGACCCTTAATCCTCTTGTGCCCTCTGTTACATACTGTCTGAGGTAGTTATCCCTCAAAAACTCAAGAAACTCATTTTCTTTACTTCCAGTTGCTATCTCTTCATTCCAGTCTATATTGCCATAATTAAAATCACCCATAATGATCACCCTTTTCTTATTTGCTTGGCTTATTTGACTATACATTTCACTATCACCACCATCCACATTACCAGGTCTATAACAACATCCCACCAAGTATTTGATTCTATTCACCTCTATCTCACACCATACTGCCTCAAAACCACTGGCCCCATTTCCCCCTTGCATCTCTACCTTGTATGGACATAACTCTTTCTCTATCATCAATAGCACTCCCCCTCCCTTTTTACCCCTTCTATCCTCACGAAACACATCATACCTTTCCATCTCTATTCCTGTCAGGATGTCATCCTCATCTAACCATGTCTCACTTATTCCGACAATCTCTGGGTGCACAGACGCAATTAGTGCAACCATTTCATCCGCCTTGTTTCTTATACTTCTAGCATTGGTATACAAACACAACAACTCATTTCTGGATCTACAGCTAGTTCCACTGATACCACTCACTCGATGTGATCTCTCCATGCTGGACTGGGGCCATTTCCCTTTCTGCTTCTTCATTTTAGAACCCTTTGCAATTCCATCTGTTTCCTTTTGATCCCTGATCATCCCATTACTTTCCTGCCTACACATTCTCTCACCTCCTCTTGGAGCATCCACCTTTCTCACGCTGTGTATCCCTGTCCACCCTGAGCCTCCCCGTTTCCCTGCTCCTCTTGCACACCCATTCTCTCATTATCTATACTCATACCACTCACTTCCACATTCATTTCCACTCCTTCAATCTCTCCTGTCTTACTCTCCTGCTCTTCCACATCACTCCCCTCTTGATCTGATTCATTCTCTCTATTCACTTCTCTACCTTCCAGCAGCAGTCTCTCCAAGCGACTCACACCATAACCACTCAAATGCAGTCCATCGCTCCCATACAGCTCACTTCGTCCCTCAAACTCATTCCACACATTAACAAACTGTACTCCCATCTCCTCACACATTTCAGCCAGAATATCATTCATAATCCTTGCTCTCCGCCTCATTTCACCACAATCATACCTAGGCAACACACTGACCACCCTTCCTGTCACACTATTCTCCTTTATCTTTCCAAGCAGTCTCCTGACATTCATTTTGACATGCTCTTTGTTCTCTCTCAAATCATTTGTTCCAATTAATACAATTAACTCTTTTGCTCGTTCCCGCCTCATGTTCAATGCCTCAATCACTCTACTCATTTTACCGCCTGGAAAACATACCTTGTGCATTTTATCCTCTAGCACACCTTTAATAATGGAGTCGCCATACAACGCCACTCGCTCATCTTTTGTTAACTCTTTCATGCCATCATGATTTATTTTAATAGTTTTGACCTGCATTCTCTTAATTTCATTCCGCATCCATTTCATTTCTTGCTTCATCCAATCCAATTCACCTTCTGAACCTCGCGACACATTCACTCTATCATTAAATCTTTCTAACTTTCTAACTCTCGACCCTCTCTTCTCACTTTCCCTCTCATTCATCCTTCTTTGTTTCCGTACTTTCGGTCCAACATACGTCCAACTTTCACTGTCATTCTTCTCACTTTCACTCTCACATATCTTTCTTTGTTTCCGTACTTAAAAAAAAACTTCCGTCGAGGCGGATTTGAACCACCGACCTATGGATTACTAAATTCCCTAACTACAGTCCACCGCTCTGCCAACTGAGCTACCGACGGAGATTAATTTATTTAATTAATTTATCATCTATTAATTAATTAATTAATTTATCATCTTCTGTCAGCCATGTTTCACTAATACCGACAACCTGTGGCCTGGAAGTGCCAACCGTGGGCAAAAACTCTTCCTTCTTGTTCCTAATATTCCTGGCATTAGTGTACATGAATCGCAGAAGCCCATTTGTCCCATCCCTACTTTGATTCCTTATACTAACTATCCCATTCTGATTTGTTGTCCGTCGTACTCGCCCGGGCATAATATACTCATTCATACACTTAACTGCCCCCCCCCCTAAAGTCTGCATATCTACTCCCCCCTCTTAATAAATCTAGTTTCCCTGAGTCTGTACATCCACTTCCACATCATTCATCAACACTCTTTCAAGTCTCCGTACACCAACTCCATTCAAATGTAACCCATCCATCTTATATAAGTCCTTTCGCCCATCGAACTCATTCCACACATCCACAAATTCCACACCACTCTCCATGCATAACCCACGCATAAAGTCATTGGCAATTATGGCCCTCCTTCTAAACACTTCGCTGTCATACCACAGTAAGATACTCACCATCCTAACTCTCTCACTCTTCTCTTTTGCTACCTCAAACAACTCCCTCACATCCTCTATCATTTCCATTTTGTCCTCTTTCAAATCATTCATTCCTGCCACGATTATCATCTCTTTCACCCTCTGTTTTTGCAGTCGAATAGATTCGCTGACATCCCTTATGTTCGCACCCGGCTGGTACGACTTCGTTAAACTCTCAATTATTACGCATCTTAATAGCGAATCCCCATACAGCACTCACTCCTTCATTTTATTGACGTTTCCGAACATTCTATTATTTGCCGTCACAGACTTCCGCTGGTTATTTGTCGGTACGTTCAACACACATTTTTCCATGCGCTCCAGTTGTCTTTTAGCTCTGTGTATCGCACCATTCAAACGAGCAATTTCGCTACTCGCATTTATCTCACCATTTTCATTATCGATCAAATCATCCATTCTGTCTGTGTTTCTACCTTCATTTACACTTTCAGCGACGCTCTCACACCTATCTGGCACTACCACGCAATTCTCTAGCACACCGCCATTTTCTACATGCTGACTATCGTTAACGATTGAGAAAGTCATTGTAAATTGCTGTCATTCACACCTACTTTCTACACATTATTGCATGCCCTCACTACCGAAACTCCAGTTGCCTTCTCTTTGTTCACTACCAATCTTGTATAATATCCTATCATCATCAGTTGTATCATCTTTCTCTACACGCTTCCCTACCATCAACCCACTTGCTTCCATTGCTACATTCATGATCTCCCACTCTGCCATTTGCCTGCTACTGATGTTGAAAGAAGCATGTTGTATATTCACATTCTCATCTCAATTAAACCTCGCTGTATACATATCTTAAACATCTCCCCAAGCATACGTATTGCATTCACAGCACCTTACCATTTAAAAAAAAAATCTACACCACGCATGTTCATCTTTCATACTGACCTAAATCTCTCTCTTTCTCTCACAGACAGAGAGAGAGAGAGAGAGAGATGCAGCTATCACACAACAAAAGTTAATTCACAAACTGTTCATATCCCCACACAACAAATGTAAAATTTTAACTCATCTCTCCACATGTCTCTGAGTGATTGCTCTACCACCTGACAGCAAATTTTTTTGATGATGTCACTTAAGAGGATAAAATTATTAACATCTGACTTCTATGGAGTCAGAGACTCATCATGGGAGATACACATTATTGTACACAAAGTCCATCTACTATGCCTTAAAATAATTCAGCATGTCTACATTCAGGAAATCCATTCCACTCACCGGCCACTCTCTATAGAAAGAACCTGCTTCTCATTCCTTTGCTCATAACCTCCTTATACAGTTTCCAAAAATGGCCTCTTTTTCTCCCCTCTTCTCCCATTCTATGAAAATTTTTTTTCTACATTAACTTGATATCCACCCTTTACCAACTTAAATGTCTCAATCATATCTCCTCTTTTCCTCCTATTCACATGATTTTGCAAATTATATTTTTTCAATCTGTTTACATACTCCACATTCCAAAGATCAATTACCACCTGTGTGAGTCTTCTCTTCTAACATATCCCTGCTCAAAACATATCTTAATGAATTGCTTGTTAAATATTTTAAGTACATCTTCTGCAGTGGTTACTAGTCTGTCATTTACATCAACTTATATTCTCTGATAATCATTCTTTCTCATCTGAAATGTATATAAAAAAAAAAAAATGGGATTTTCCTGATTAGCTAATTGCTGCTCATGCTGTACTTTTGAATTCTTTACAAGGCAAGTTGCCTTTCTACTCCACTCTTTATATTTCTTATATAATTTCAAGCTTCCATGCTGGTGCTTCAAGTTATCTCCAGATCATTTTGTGATTGTTAGCCTTTTAGTTCCATATCTGCTTTCCTTGAAGTTCTCATATGACCAATCACTACCCATTGAACACTTCCTATTTGCTCTTGCCATCTGGAGGCATATTGGATACCTCATTTACAGTATCTTTTGATGAAATGATTAAATTCCAGACTCCTGATTCTCATATATCCTCTGTTATGTACTGCCTAAGATAGTGATCTCTCAACAACTTGAGTAATTTGTTTTCCTTGCTCCTAGATGCCATCTATTTATTCTAATTTGCATTGCACTACTTATGTGTATTTTTGGTTAATATTCATTATATTCAAATACAAACTTATTTATTAATTACTGACAATTTACGAAAAACAAAACTACATTAGAGCCTACCAGTTTCGCCAGCAAACTGTCTGGCTTTTTCAAGGCGTTTACGGAGACATGAAAACTAGTAAATGCAAATTGAAAGGAACATAAAAAAACGTTGTAAACCAACTAGTAGCTAAGGTTACACGTTCACATGACAGAGAGGACTTATTGTTCTTATTCATTATCATGCATGCGTGTTTGTTGTAAACGTGTAATGTGATTACTGGCTAGCTGTAGTTCAGATTGATTTAGAGAGAGGATCAGGTTTTTCCACGAACTGTTTAGGATTGCACCCTGATTTCTGTTGAGGTTTCCACCGGTTATTAACACTATTGTGGCTTCCTTGAATAAACAGTGTCTGTAGTCTTGATCCAGATATGGCATGGAGTTGTTTTGCCACTCTATCGTGTGGTTAGATGTACAGAAATGATGTGCTAAGCCGGAAGAGATACTTCTATTGTGCTTTACATCACCAACATGTTCTTTTTGTCTGATTTCTAAACTCCGTGAAGTTTGTCCGATGTAGGCAAGACCACAAGAGCAAGGAATGTAATATACGCCTGGATATTTGTAGAAAGGCACCTTATCTTTTGGGGATCCTAAAACTTGTCTGATGTTGGTGGTTGGTTTGAAGACCACTCTGATGTTGTAGGCTCTTAGTATTCTGGCTATTTGATAAGAAATTGGCTTGATGAAAGGGATCATTACAGTAGAAATGTGCTGGGAGCGTGATTCTTCTTGTCTGGGGTTGTCACCGTATAGATATTTTTTGATGATGTTTTGTGGATATCCATTTTGTGATAATGTGTTGGCTATTAGTGAGAGTTCAGTCTGTGTATCCTCCTCTTCTGATATAAACTTTCTGGCCCTATATTTCAACATGTGGATAATGCTCAGTTTGTGTGTCTTGTGATGGTTTGAAGTATAATGAAGATATCTTCCAGTATCTGTGGGCTTTCTGTAAATAGATAATTTGACACTATTTGATTGTTTCTTTATCAAGATGTCTAAAAAATGCAGTTGGTTGTTGTTTTCCACTTCCAGAGTGAATTTTATCCTGTTATGTATTGAGTTGATTTTATCCACAAACGATTTTAGATTTTCTAAGCTGTCTTGCCATATAATGAAGAGATCGTCAACATATCTCCACCATGTAGATGGTCTAGGGGAGATTGTGGAGAGAATTTCTTTTTCAAGTTTTTCCATGAAAAGGTCTGCACAAGATGCTGATAGTGTGCTTCCCATTGCTAGGCCTTCTAATTGTTGGTATATGGTGTTGTTAACCTTGAAGAAATTAGATTGAAGGCAGTGTCTGAACATCTGTGTGATGTCTAGAGGAAAGAGATCTTGGATGATGTTTATTATTACCTATTCTACTGGTACATTGGTGAAAAGGGATACAACATCTAGACTGGCTAGCATGTCTAGATGTTGGATCTAGAAGTATCTCTTCCGGCTTAGCACATCATTTCTGTACATCTAACCACACAGTAGAGTGGCAAAACAGCTCCATGCCATATCTGGATCATGACTACAGACATCGTTTATTCAAGGAAGCCACAATAGTGTTAATAACTAGTGGAAACCTCAACAGAAATCAGGGTGCAATCCTAAAAAGTTTGTGGAAAAACCTGATCCTCTCTCTCTAAATCAATCTGAACTACAGCTAGCCAGTAATCACATTACACATTTACAACAAACACGCATGCGTGATAATGAATAAGAACAATAAGTCCTCTCTGTCATGCGAACGTGTAACCTTAGCTACTAGTTGGTTTACAACGTTTTTTTACGTTCCTTTCAATTTGCATTTACTAGTTTTAATATCTCCGTAAACGCCTTGAAAAAGCCAGACAGTTTGCTGGCGAAACTGGTAGGCTCTAATGTAGTTTTGTTTTTTGTAAATGGTCAGTAATTAATAAATAAGTTTGTATTTGAATTATATAAACGACCAAATATGTTTAGTTTAAACAGTTTAATTCATTATATTCATTAAAAATATCTCTAGAAAGAAAATGTTACAAATATTGTTTTGCTTACTGTGCTCTGTAACTTCTTATGGCTCTACAGCCCAAATGAGCCTTGGCCTACTGGATTTGTTGCCTCCAGACTTGTCTCCAAAACTTTACTTCTCGAGTTTGGATATTGTAATATGATGTTGATATCTCGACAAATGGTGTCTATCTTGTTTGTTTTTCCTTTTGGTCTCTTACCAAAAATTTTACTGTTTACTGTCATCTTAGGAATACTGTCCTTTTCCATATGGAAAACACTTGCCCACCATAACATTTTTAACTTGATTATATTAGAAATCATGGGTTTTTTATAAAGTTGATATAATTCATGGTTGTATCTGACGCTCCAGAGATCATTCTCATTCACTGGCCAAATATTTTTCTAAGGATTTTCCTTTAAAAATCTGAAATCAATTCTTCACCTTTTGCTGTAAATATTCAGATTTCACATCCATAGGTAACAACTGGACAAATTATTGATTTATATATTTTTTGTCTTCCACTGAATATCTTTTGAACTTGAGTACATATGAAAGAGAATAAAAAGCCTGATTACTTCTGTAATCAAGTATGTATAATACATGCTCTTATAATATAATTGTTTATGTAAGTCTTTATTCCTAAGAATGCCTTCTTTGCATATCAAGAACCAAAAATTTACTGGTTCAAAAGACCTAGTTTTGAATCCTCTTAAGGATATGAGGAACTCTTTATTTAGCTCTTATCAACTGAAACAGCAGTTGACAGATCCAAGACAGAAGCGATAGCAGTAACTTATTGTTCAAACAATATTAAAGAGAAAATTTTGACGAAGACTATATTATAGCTGATTAGGTTACAAACAAACCAAGCAGTTTCAAGCTACTATTCAATAACAAGCATTATTATAATCAGATGTTAATGGAGTTAAGAGACTTTTTACTTATTATGAATCGCTCTTACAAACGTTTGTGAACCTATCATACATTTAGTATTGAGGTGGAGGTTGAGGAGACAAGAGACTTTGGAGTGGTAGCAGACAAGGATCTGATATTCAGAGGTCATATTGTATAAGTCATCACATCAAATTATTGCAACGATGCAGAGGAACTTGACATGCAGAAATAAAGAATTTCTGGTTCCATTGTATAAAGCCTTGATAAGCCATCACATGGATTGTTGTGTACAGATGTGGTTATCTGGTTTACATGGTGATGATGATATATATTGGAAATGTCTAGAGAAGACTGGCTAAAGTGATAACTGGCCTTTGGAATGGGTGATATGATGAGATTAAGGGAATGTAGTGTGAAAAGCCTTCTGAATAGGAGGAAGAGAAGGGATATGATTGAGACATTTAAGTTGGTAAAGGGTTGTTACCAGGTTAATGTGGAGGAAATTTTTCATAGAATGGAAGAAGGGGAGAGAACAAGAGGACATTTCTGGGAGCTCTGTAAGAAGGATGTGAGCATCAGCATAAGGAATAGGTTCTTTACATGGAGAGTGGTTGGTAAGTGGAAAGCATCATCTGACATTGTGGTGAATGCAGATACATTGAATAAGTTTAAAACATGGTTGATGGGCTTTGTGTCTAACAGTGTGTACTTCTCATGATGAATCTTTTGACTCCATGGAGATCTAATGTTAATAATAACAGCAAACTGAATCTACTCACTGTTGTGAAAAATATGTTTAAAAACATTATTTTCTATTCTAAGAAAATTGCCAGTGAGTAAAAATACAAACTTTTTATTTTAAAAAAATAAATTAAAAAAAATTAAACATCAACTTTTCAAATCTTTAGTTTCACTGTGCAAATGTTTGTTCTCCTTGGCTTGATTTAAGAATGAATTTTTTTTCCAAAATTCTTGACTCGAGACACATTAAATTAAAGTTTTTTTACTCTGTCCTCAAAATATTGAGCATAATTTTTTTGCAACTGAAATATAATACTTTCAGAAATATTAATGTTATTTATTTAAGGATGCTGGCAGCTGCATTGCTACATTACCTCGCCATCCAAAGTCTTCACGGTTTTCATTCCATACAGTGGTGTTCAAAAAAGGTCCAGGACAAAAAAGTTTAGGATTTAGTATAGTGGGTGGAAGAGATTCTCCAAAGGGTGAACTTGGCATTTATGTTAAAACTATATTTCCCACTGGTCAGGCAGCTGAGACAGGAAGATTAAAGGAAGGTAAATGTTTTAATTTTTTTTTTTTTTTTTTTTTTGTTGTTTGTATGTTTGTATTGCAAATGTATTGATATTTGAATATTGAAACTCAGTTCAGGAAGAAAAAACAAAACAAGACTTGAATTTAGCAGTACTCAGAAAGATCTCTCACCAAAAAAATTAGTTAACACAGTAGAATGGTCTTATGAGGAGATATATTACACTTATAAACAAAACACATTGCAATCAGAAAAATATTAGGTTTATTGTTCACACTTTTTTATCTTCACAATTAGGCTGTTGACTCTACATTAAATTGCCTCAGTGTTCCATAATTCACAACTCGCCTGCTTTTGTACATGTAAATTGCATGCATTACAGGAAGGATCCTTCCCAAAATGCTGACAATATTATGTAATACAATATCAGAAGAATGAGGAATAACATGGGATTAATAATGATGCTAATGCACTAATCTGTCCAAAAAAAATTGGTCTTTTGAAAGGTTATGTAGGAATAACACTGACAGGATGTGTGGTAGATATTTTTAGAAAGGACATATATGAAGAATAGTGCTGACATGTAGCTAATGATTATTATTATCATACCTCCCATGAGTCAAGACTCATCATGGGAGGCCAATATTCTCAGGTAGTGCAGTCCACCCACTGGCCATGCAAAGCACCTGCTGCAAAGTGTAAGCCTACTTTGCAGCAGGTGCTTTGCATGGCTAACTAATTCAAGATAACTAATTCAAGACCACACCCTCTTTAAACAGCATCTAGGATGGCCTCTTCTACCCTTGTTTGCCTATCCTCTATGAAAAATCTCCTCCACATTAATCTGGTAACAGTCCCTCAACAACTTATGTTTCAATCAAAATCCCCTCTCCTATTCACAAGGCCCTGTTCCATTTTCTCATATTCCATTTTCCAATGATTCAACACTAAGTGAATCTTCTCTAGACTTCAAGATTTCCTCATCCCCTTGAAAACCAGGTGACTAGATCTGTTTACAGTATTCTAGAGGAAACTGTAACATCTTTGCTTCTATATGTTAAAGTGTGCTTCATCGTTGCCATAATATATTGTGATATCCTCACAGTTTTAGCAATGTGATCCCTAAACTTCAAGTCTCTTTCCACCACTACTGAGATCTATATCTTTCAAAATTTTTTCCATTAATTCTATATCCTACATTCCATTCCTGCCTACTGAATTTCAAGACCATACACTTTGCAACACTGAACCAATAGCTTCGTTCACTTGCCCATTCACATAATTCACATAATCAGTTTACTAGAGGGCTACACGGTGTGTGTTGTTTGCAGAGAGCTCCCGAAAAGATAAGTATTATTTTAAGAAAAAATTGGCAATATTGATTTAATCTTAATGTAGTATTGTTTGTTTTTGGTAACTTGGTCTGTCTGTGTGATTTTTGGTGTGATTTCTGCTCTATTTAAACTAGTAGTTTAAAGATACGATTGATAGTGTAGTACATGGCGGCAATGCGATGAAAAACAATGACGACTAAAACTTCACCGTCTTTGTTCAAAAACTTTAATGTAAGGGAATTCGTCCAGTGTAACATGTGTGGCATGTATGCTTTTCCGAAAGAGTCTGGATAGATAATGATAGTGGTGGGAGACTGTGCCAAAAATGTAAGGAAAGTGAGGAATTGAAGTGTGTGTCAGGTCGTGAGATAGTTGTTGTAGAAGAAAGCCAGAATGTGAGAGAAAATAGTGGTTTGATAGTCAATTGTGATTTTGTTCAAGATAGCAATGAGAGCAGTGATGAAAGAGAGAGTGAAGGTAATTATAAAGAGAGAGAAAATGGTTTGAATGATAAAAAAAATGAGAAATTAGCTGTAATGAGTGAGATCACACAGTTACGCAGAGTAATACATAGGGCGAAGCGACAGTTGGAGCGACTACAAAACTCTTTCCCGAATGCCTTGGCTAATGGAAATAAGCAAGTGAAAGGAAAAATAAGCGTATGACTGGGAGTGTTTCAGAAATGAAGGAAAGAGTGTTGTACGGTGACTCGTTAGTAAGAGGTGATAGATGAGAGTTTGACTAAATCGTTCTTACCGGGTGTGAAAATAAGGATGTAAGTGAGAGTATTAGAGCACAAAAGCAGAGGGTGAAAGAAATAATAGTCGTAGCCGGCACGAATGATTTGAAAGGAGATAAACTTGATATGGGAGAGGACTTAAAGGAACTATTAGAGGTAGCGAAAGAAACGAGTGATAGAGTTAGGATAGTGAGTCTATTGCCGCGGTATGACAGAGAGGAGTTTAGAAGGAGGGCCATAATCGCAAATGACTTTATGCACAGGTTATGCAGACGGCGTGGTGTGGAATTTGTGGACGTGTGGAGTGAGTTTGATGGGCAAAAGGATTTGTACAAGATGGATGGCTTACATTTGAATGGATTTGACGTGCGAAGACTGGAAAAAGTGTTGCTGAGTGAAGTGAGAGTGGATGTGCAAAATCAGGGAAACTAGAACTATTAGGGAGGGGAGGAAGTGGATATACAGACATCAGTGAGGCAGTTGAGTGTAAGAATGTATATAATGAGCCCGAGCCAGTACGAAGGACAGGAAATCTGAATGGGATAGTTAGTATAACGCATCAAGATAGGGATGGGACAAATGGACCACTGCATTTCATGTATACTAATGCCAGGAGTATTAAGAACAAGAAGGAAGAATTTTTGGCCTTGGTTGGCTCTTCCTGGCCACAGGTTATTGGCATTAGTGAAACATGGCTAACAGAGATGATATAGTTAGTAGAATAGAATGTGTAGGGTATAGTGTGTTCAGGAGGGACAGAGAGAATAAAATGGGGGAGTGTTATTGATGATAGCTGATGAACTGCAGCCAAGGAGAATAGAAGTTGTATTGCAGGATAGTGAAAAGAGTTCATTTGAGGCTATTTGGTGTGAGATTGAGGCTAATGGAACAAAATGTACAGTTGGGTGCTGCTATAGACCAAGTGATGGAATAGATGGTGGAGATACTATGCATAGACAAATTGATTAAATGAATGGAAGGAGGGTAATTATTATGGGGGATTTCAACTATGGTGACATTGATTGGAAGGAGGAGAGGACACATGTGAGGAAGAAACTGGATTTTATTCAGTTACTAAAGGATAACTATCTGAGACAGCATGTAATGGAAAATACTAGGGGTTCGAGAGTGCTTGACCTAGTAATAGCATTTGAGAATTTGACTGTAATGAATATGACCATGTTGCCATCTATTGGTGAGAGTGATCATAGGGTCTTGACCTGGGAGGTGGCTAAATGTGTGAAATTTTCAATTAAGACAGGGTACATGTGGAATTACCGTGCTGGCAAGTGTGATATGGCAAGCTTAGGAGATTGCTCGGTTCAGTACTATGGCATGTAAAACTGCAAGGGCTGGATGTTGATAGGGCATGGGAAGAGGTCAAGGAGCATTTGCAGGAGGTTATATCTAGAGTCCGAATAGTAAATCAAGTAGGGGTTAAATGGATGAATAACACCATTAAACTTGAGTTGCAAAAAAAGAAACAACTGTGGAAGGAATTTAAGGAGAAAGGTGACCTGCAGGCACATGACCGGTATAAAGCACAGGCCAGAAGGGTAACGAGTGTGGTAAGAAAAGCAAAAGCAGATTATGAAAGGAAATTAGCCATGCAAGCTAAAGAGAATCCCAAACAGTTCTTTCAATATGCTGCAAGTAAAAGAAAAACTGTACACAGTAGAATGATTTTAAGGAATGCAGATGGTAGGGAGGTCACTGAATCAGTCGATATAGTGTAATTAATGAGTGAGCACTTTGCAAGAGTATGTCATCCAGGTGGTGACATTGAAGGAATGAAGGAACCATTAGTTTATATGGGAATTGTGGTGAATGAAGTAGAGGTGAATAGTCTATTACAGAACCTTAATGTGAATACATCTGTGGAATTGGATGGTATACTGGCACGGG
The DNA here is from genome assembly GCF_054136105.1 of Typopeltis vanoorti. NCBI lineage: Eukaryota > Metazoa > Arthropoda > Arachnida > Uropygi > Thelyphonidae > Typopeltis > Typopeltis vanoorti. Next base: position 141,589,733 of record NC_143552.1, read on the forward strand.
TCTTGCATGAAGCAGCTAAAGAATTATCAGTGCCCTTTACCATGTTGTTTAATCTGAGTCTCGGGTCTGGTTTAGTCCCGAAGGTGTGGAAACAGGGGGAAAATAGTTCCACTGCATAAAGGAGGTTCCAAGACTACTGTTGTAAATTACCGACTGATCAGCATATCAAGAATCGTTGTCAAGGTCTTGGAGAAAGTAGTCAAGGGAAAAATACAGGAATGGATTGATAAAAATGAGATACTGTACGGGGGACAGCATGGCTTTGTGAAGGGTAGATCATGCCTCAGTAACTTGCTCAAGTTATAACACGGTGACGGCTGAACTGGATTAGGGTAATGGGTTTACAGTGATACTGCTGGACCTGGCAAAGGTATTTGACAGGATACCACATGGAATTCTAATCTGTAAACTACAACATATGGGAATGGATATAGGGTTGGTGAGATGGATAGGTGGGTGGTTGATGGCGAGATACCAGAGAGTAGTTTACTCAGGAGTTGAGTCCAAAAGATGGACTGTGACTAGTGGTGTGCCGCAGGGTTCTGTTCTTGGACCACTGCTGTTTAATTTGTTCATTAACGATATAGGGAAGGAACTGAGAGGAACGGTTCATTTGTTCGCTGATGATGCAAAGTTGGGTAGGGCAGTAGTGAATGCAGAAGATGTCAAAATTTTGCAGGATGATTTGGATAGATTGGAGGTTTGGGCTAAGGAGAATGAATGTCAATTTAATGTGGCAAAATGTAAGGTTATGCATTTTGGGGTGAAAAGATTAGCAGCAGTATATCACGTTGGTGAACTGTACTCCAGGAGATAGATGAGGCCAGGGACTTGGGAGTGTTGGTGGATAGGGAGTTGAAGTTTAGGGGGAACATTGCAAAAGTGGCTAAATCAGCTCAACAAATCACTTGGATGCTGAAGAATACTTTGATGAGCAGAGATAAGCAAGTTATTGTTCCTCTGTATCGAGCCTTGATAACACCCCATCTCCATTATGGTGCCCAGATCTGGTCACCTAGGTTTCTTCTTTATGGGGAGGAGGTTGAGAGGATCCAGAGACGAGTGACCAAGATGATAGCAGGTCTATTTAATGAACCTTATGAAAACAGGTTGAAGATTTGTGGGTTGCAGAAATTGGTTGATAGACAGAAAAGAGGAGATATGATTGAGACATTCAAATTGCTGAAGAGTTTCTATAGGATTAATTCAGAGGATATTTATGCGAACAGGACTGGTGGTGGGAGAACTAGGGGACATCCATGGAAGCTGGGCAAAAGTGTGGTTGGTAAGGGTGTAAGAGCTGGGTTTTTTACTTTTACAGTGTTGAATGAGTGGAATAAGCTGCCAGAGTCTGTTGTGGGTACCATGACTGTGAATGAGTTCAAGGCGAGGTATGATAGATACTGTGTGAATGTTGAATAGTTGTTCTTGACATTATGTTAGTGCCTCCCTCGATGAGTGTGTCGACTTCCTGGAGTTGCTCGTAATAATAATAATATGCATCAGGGTCAGTTGGCAAGTTTAATTTACTTTCAGTGGATACCAAAGTATCTATTTTTTCCACCATCACTCCCAAATCCCTGGCCTCATGAATCTCCTGGGGTACGGGAGATTGATGATATACTATCCACCAATGTGATATACTGCTGCTAATCTTTTCACCCCAAAATCCATAACCTTACACTTTGCCACATTAAATTGACATCCATTTTCCTTAGGCCAGTCCTCCAAACTATCCAAATCATCTTGCAAAATTTTGACATTCTGTGCACTCACTATTGCTCTACTTAACTTTGCATCATCAGCAAACAAATGAACACTTCCTCTCAGATCCTTTCCTATATTGTTAATGAACAAATTGAAAAGTTGTGGTCCAACAACAGAACCCTGCGGCACACCACTAGTCACAGGCCATCTTTTGGACTCTACTCCTGAATAAACCACTTTCTGATATCTCTCCATCAACCACCCTCCTATTCATCTCACTAACCCTATATCCATCCCCATATGCTGCAGTTTACTGATTAGAATTCCATGTGGTATCCTGTCAAAGGCCTTAGCAAGGTCCAATAGAATCACTGTAAACCCATTATCCTTATCAGTTCAGCCGTCACTGTTATAAAACGTGAGCAAGTTACTGAGGCATGATCTACCCTTCACAAAACCATGTCATCCCCCATACAGTATCCCATTTTCATCTATCCAATCCTGTATTTTTCTCTTGACTAATTTCTCCAGGACCTTGACAACGATTCCTGATATGCTAATTGGTTGGTAATTTACAACAGCAGTCTTGGAACCTCCTTTATGCTGTGGAACTTTTCTACCCCCTCAGGACTAATCCAGACCCAAGACTCCAACAAAATGGTCAAGGGCACTGACAATTCTTTAGCCACTTCACGTACGACACGAGCTGCTATACCATCCAATCCCACAGAAATATTGGCATTGAGGTTTTCTAATAAACTATTCACCTCCACTTCATTCACCACAGTTCCCATATAATCTATTGGTTCATTCATTCCTGCAATGTCACCACCTGGATGATATACTCTTGCAAAGTGCTCGCTCAGTAATTCAGCTGTGTCAACTGATTCGGTTACCTCCCTACCATCGGCATTCGTTGAAATCATTCTGCCATATACATTTTTTCTTTTACTTGCAACATATCGAAAAAACTGTTTGGGATTCTCTTTAGCCTGCATGGCTAATGTTCTTTCACAATCCGTTTTTGCTTTTCTTACCACACTCGTTACCCTTCTGGTCTGCGTTTTATACTGTTCATGTGCCTGCTGGTCACCTTTCTCCTTAAATTCCCTCCATAGTTGTTTCTTTTTTTTGCAGCTCAAGCTTAATGGTGTTATTCATCCATTTAACCCCAACTTGATTTATTATTCGGACTCTAGGTATACAGTCAGCAATTGCCTCATGCAAACACTTCTTAATTGTCTCCCATGCACTATCAATATCTAGCCCTTGCAATTTTATATGCCATGGCACTTAACCAATCAAACTCCTAAGCTTGTCATACTTATCATCCCAATAATTCCACATGTATCCTGTCTTAATTGTAAATTCCACACCTTTAGCCACCACCCAATTCAAGACCCTATGATCACTCTCACCAATTGGTGGCAACGTGGTCGTACAGATGCAATTACTAGGTTCAGCACTCTCTGACCCATAGTATTTTCCATTACATGCTGTTGCAGATAATTATCCCTTAATAACTGCATAAAATCCAATTCCTTCCTTCCATGTGTCCTCTCCTCCTCCTTCCAGTCAGTGTTACCATAGTCACAATCTCCCATAATAATTACCTTCCTTCCTGCAGGATAGAGAAAGAGCACATTTCTTCTATTTGCTTATGCATACTATCTCCACCATCTATTCCATCACTTGGTCTATAGCAGCACCCAACTGTATATTTTGTTCTGCTAGTTTCAATCTCACACCAAATAGCATCAAATGTGCTCTTTTCTCTATCCTGCAGTTCCACTTCTATTCTCCTTGGCTGTAGCTCATCAGCTATCATCAATAACACTCCTCCCCCCATTTCATTCTCCCTGTCACTCCTGAACACACACCATACCCCTCACATTCAATCCCACTAGCTATATCATCTTCTGTCAGCCATGTTTCACTAATTCCATTAACCTGTGGTCTGGAAGTGCCAACCACGACCAAAAATTCTTCCTTCTTGTTCCTAATACTTCTGGCATTAGTATACATGAAATGCAGAAGCCCATTTGTCCCATCCCTATTTTGATGCCTTATACTACTAACTATCCCATTCTGATTTGTTGTCTTTCGTACTTGCTCGGGCATATTACACACATTCATACACTCAACTGTCTCCCTTAAGTCTGCATATCTACTCCCCCCCCCTCCTTAATAACTCTAGTTTCCCTGATTCTGCACATCCACTCCCACTACATTCAACACCTTTTTTTCAAGTCTCTGTACACCAAATCCATTCAAATGTAAACCACCTATCTTATATAAATCCTTTTGCGCATCAAACTCACTCCACACATCCACAAATTCTACACCACTCCTCCTGCATAATTCACTCATTATGTCATTAGCAATTATGGCCCTCCTTCTATACTCTTCACTGTCATACCGTGGCAACAGAATCACCATCCTAACTCTCTCACGCTTCTCTTTTGCTACCTCAAACAATTCCTTCAAATCCTCTCTCATAGCCATTTTGTCTCCTTTCAAATCATTTGTACCTGCTACTACTATGAATTCTTTCACCTGCTACTACTATCAGTTCTTTCACCCGCTGCTTTTGCATTCTAATTGACTTGCTTACATCCTTATTGTTCACCCCAGGTTGGTACGATTTTGTTAATCTCTCAACTATCACACCTATTACTAAAGAATCTCCGTACAACACTCGCTCTTTCATTTTGTTTACACTCACTATGATACTCTCATTTTTCCTATAATGCTTTTGCTGTTTATTAGTTGGTACGCTCGGTAAACATTTTTGCCAACGCTCCAGCTGCCGATTTGCTCTGTTTATCAGTCCACGTAACTGAGTGATCTCACTCATTGCATCAGTCTCATCATTTTTATTTTCCGTTAATTCATTCATTGATTCTGTATGTTTACCTTCATTCTCACTTTCAACGCCACTCTCACAGCTATCTGGTACTACCTCGCAAATATCACTCGCATTCATACCTCGCATATCACTATTTTCTACATTCTCACTTTCAATAACGATATCACCCTCACGATCTGAAACACTCTTTAAATCCTCACATTCCTTACACCTTCTGCACACATTCACTCGACTATCGTTGTTTAACCAAACTCCAACCGCTCTCCTCAATGCATACGTTTCGCAAACGGTACACTGAATGAAATCCTTTAAATTAAAATTTTTAGACAAAGATGGAGACCTGGACACCATCTTTGTATTTCTCTTCATGGGGGCCATGTGCACAAATAATCGTATCTATCAATTTACTAATTAAAATACTCAGAAAACACACAAAAATCACCCAGACATGCTAAGATACGGAAAGTAAATAATACTGTAAGATTCAAGGAAATTTACCAATTATTACTCAAAATAATACTTATCTGTTCAGGAGCTCTCTACAAACACTACACATCATGTGGCCCTCCAATGTATATTGAATATTTTACCATTCATACTTTACAACAACAGCTGATATATGTAAACCAGACTAAAGATAAACCCTCAACCTTCTGTAAACCAGACAAGTCTATAAAGCCAAAAAAAAAGGAAAATGTTTATAATGGAACTGTCATGGGTTTCACCAGAATATGGATGATAACAAACAGAAACCTTTCTGTTTCTGTCTACAGGAAACATACTTAAAAACACAATGAGGACCTACCTTAAAGAATTTCACTGTTGTACGTAAGGATAAAATTGGAGGTGGTCCTGCTCATGCTGGGGTAGCTATCCAAGTGGACAGTCACACTCCTTTCCATCATGTCCAGCTTAATACTGCTCTGCAAGCAGTAGTGATTCACCTATCTGGGGATTTCTTATTACAGTTAGTTAAATTTATTTACCACCAAGTGCTGAGTTAAATGAAATTGATCTTGATAAATCAATCTCGTCTTGCCACTGCATGAGCCCATACTTCTTATGGATGACTTTAATGGCTGCAATACTCTGTGGAGTAGTGCCAACACAAATAGACTTGTTCATATCATTAAATGAATCCTTGACAATCACAAACTCTCCTTTTTGAATAATAGACTCAGTACTTTCTTCCCTATGCCTACCAACTCATATTTTGCAATCTATGTTGCAATCTGCTTCCCTTCCATTCTTCCACTGCTTATGTGGGATGTCAAAGAGAATATATATACGAAAGCAATCACTTTCCTGTTCTTTGCACAATGTCTTCACAAGCCATGTTCTCCTACATGGAAGCCCATGTGGAAAATGGATCAGGTTGACTGGAACACTTTTTTCCATCTTGCAAAATTTAATACTGATACAGACAATCGAACACCTATCAGTGAAGCAGTAAAGTATGTAAATTGTCCAGGCAGCAGCATCCTCTTTTCCAAGAACTTCATCTCTATTTCCAGTCTATCCAAAGCCTTGGTGGAACCCAGAATTCCAGGCAGCCAAAAAGGATCATCACAGAGCATGGGGATATATTTTGTAGATACCCCATCACATCAAACTTGATGATAACTTTTAAGCTTGTTTGGGCTAGAGCACTTTATATGAGACATCAGAGTCAAAAACAATCTTGGATCCAATTTATTTCATCAATTAATTAAATGTCCAGTACAAAAGTTGTATGGAATAAAATCTGGAAAATGAAAGGTAGATATAGAACACACTGTTTGTCTACCTTAGACCATAATGGATGCGTTGTTGATGATGCCAAAGTTATTGCAAACACTTTGGGAAGAAATTTTTTCCAGAATTTCAGCAATATTTTTATATCCTACTGAATTTTTAATATTGAAAGAGCAGCAAGAGAAACAAAGGCTAAATTTATCTATCAATGGGCTTGAGCCATGCAATCAGCCATTTAAGGAAGAACTAAAGAGAGCTCTTTTACTGTCTCGCCCTAGTGCAGGTGCCAGATTACATCGATTATGAAATTAAAAAACATCTATCATCACCTTCTATGGATCACCTTCTCTTAATATACAACAGAATACTTGCAGAGGAAGAGTTTTCTGGATTCTTGGCATAAGTCAGTAATGTTGCTATTCCAAAACCCGAAAAAGATCCAACACAAGCAAATAATTATTGCATTATTGCTCTGACCAGGGAGTGCTTAAGGGTCAAAGCTGTATAACTAGTAGAAGACCTCTACAACCTTTTAAGGAATGTGGAGAACTGACTGGGACTTTAGACTTGATGTCCGATCCTCGCCTTCTCGTGGTGCACCCAGTTAGGTATCTACCCAAATACTGAACGACCAACGATGGGCTGCAATTTGGGAATTAGCCAACAAATTGTATTCTTATTGGCTTAAACCACAATGTTGAAATGATAGCATAACATGACAGAATTTCATGCTGACTGGGACATTGCCTGATTAAACAAGCCCCCCCCCCCATTGTTTTCATCACAGAACCAGGGTGAACAGTGAAAAGTCAATTACTGGAACAAATCCCAGAACACATTCTAACTCAACATCAACAGAGCTCCCAAATTAGAACACTCCAAAGGCTCCTTAAGAATGTCACTTCTTGGCCTGTGGAAGTTACTAACAAACTAAAACCTTTTAACTCTAGACCCCCCCCCCCCCTCCGAATATATGGACTTCCAAAAAAACATAAACAAAATGTGCCATTACGTCCCATAATGGATGTATTGATTCCTCCCACATACAAATTACCCAAACATTTAGCCAAAGCACTCTCACACACACTATACTGGCATCACACATAAAAAAATCTCAGCCCACTTCAAAGTCAATATAGAAAACTTCTCACTCCAACATACTGAGTAATGGTCAGTTTTGACTTCTCCCTATTCACAAACGTCCCACTCAAGGAAACCTTAGAGTCATCCTAGCCAAATTTCCTCCCAATATCTCAGCTCTATTTCAGTTCACAGTGAACTCAGGCTATTTCGTTTGGCAAGGAAAATTTTACAAACAGATAGTAGGGACAGCCATGGGTTCACCACTCTCCCCACCCCTGGCCAACTTCTTTATGGAGACTTTTGAAGAAAAAACCTTAAACCCAGCCCCACAAAAACCCACAGTTTGGCTATGCTATGTTGATGATGTGTTCACTATTTGGCCACATGTCTCAGATACATTCCACTCCTTAACACACTTAAACAACCAACTCCCCAAAATCCAGTTCACTTTGGAAAAAGAGGGAAACAACAGTCTCCCTTTCCTAGACACTCTGATCACTCGCCAGCCTCATGGATCCTTGCCGTTCTCTGTTTACAGAAAACCTACACATACAGGCAGATGCATTCACCAGCAATCCCATCCCCCCCCCCTCACAACAATATGGGGTTATAAAAACCCTATATAACAGGGCAAAATTAATCTGTTCAGATGACAATACCCTAATCACTGAACTAAACCACATCCTTAACACTTTCTTAGCCAATGACTACAACCCCCCCCCCAAAAATATTAAAACCAGTTAACCCCCCCATTCATAACAAAGATTACACTAAATCCATCACCATTCCCTGTATCCAGGACACCTCTGAAAAGTTAACCAAAATCTTAAAAAAGACCTAAACAAAAGGGCATACTTCTGACCTGACTTCTTGTTACAAACCATATAAGAAATTGGCATCCCTTATCCACTCCACCAAAGACTAGCCACTTCGCCTAGACCTACTTGGAGTATACAGGTCCCTTGCAGCTGTAAACTGTCCTACTTTGGCCAAACAGGCAGGACAGCAAATGTCAGGATATCTGAACAGAAAGACTACATCCGATTTCACAAATACAGCCACTCTGCGCATGCAGATCATGATCTGGATACTTGCCACAGAATATGCTGGAAGAAAATTTAAATTGCCTCTTGAGAACTTCAGCCCAACAGCCAAGGCAACCCAATATAGCCCACTAGAGGGTACCTTTAGGACTCTAGGAACAACATTAGTTTTGTCTCTTCTGCTTCATTTAACATCCAACAGCCAAGGCAACCCAATATAGCCCACTAGAGGGTACCTTTAGGACTCTAGGAACAACTTTAGTTTTGTCTCTTCTGCTTCATTTACTCTTTGTAGTGCCTGCATGCACTTCCTATATTTCAGCGATGCAACATTGCCGAAATATAGGAAGTATTTATTAAAGTTTATTTTAATTAATATTCCAGTATACGTTGTAAATTCCTGAAATAATTTAATAGGCATGTGTTACCAACGTATAAGCCTATCTACAAGAATTACATATCCATACTCGAAATAGGAAAGGTCATCAAAAACCTGAAATGTGAAAAGGCAACTGGAGTAGATGAAATTCGGCCAGAAATTCTCAAATATGGAAGGATAAAAGTTTTACAGTGGCTGCTTTACATAATTCAGAAGGCCTGATCAAAGGTTCGAATTCTAGATGATCGAGCAGAGCTCACATAGTATCCATCTATAAAAAGGGAGATAAAACTGAGTGTTCCTGGTAAGATTTATACAAGTATATTTGAGAAACAGCTAAGAACAATTGTGAAAATGAAGCCTGGTGAAGAACAAGCTGGATTTAGGCCAAATAGAGGTTGTCAGGATCAGATTTTCACTTTAAGATAAATAGTTGAGAAATCTTGGGAATATAACATGGATATGCATTAAAGTTTTGATCTGGAAAAGGCATATGAAAGTGCCAAGAGCAAAGCTCTTTAAAATGATACAGCCATATAGTGTAAATTGGACATTATATCAATCAGTACATTGTCTCTAACCTGTAAATCAGCCGTTAGAGTTGAAAGAGGTACAGGAAGATGGTTCGAGGTAAAATCAGGTGTGTGAGAAGGGTGCAAATTATCTCCACTGTTATTATCTATGTGGATCACATTATGAAGGAAGGTGGTATTAAATCTGATATCAAAATTGGTGATGTTAATCTTAGCTCTTTGCTTTATGCAGATGATGTTATACTTGTAAATAAATCCAGTACAAGCCTGCAAGATTCCCTGACTAAATTGAATAACTGTTGTAATAAATTTAGTATGAAAATCAACAATAACAAGGCAAAGACAATGAAAACACTGTAAACATGAACTGTATCCTGAATGGTGAACCTATAGAATAAGTAAAACATTTCAGCTATTTAGGCACAATTTTTAGTGATGATGGTAAATTATATATGGAAATAGGCAACAGAATTAGTAAAGCTGTTATGGTAGGAAGTCAGCTGAATAAATTTAAATGGAATAAGAAAGAAAGAAATTAATCAAAACACTAAATTAGTTGTATACAAGACAGTGTTTAAATCAAATTTAACTTATGGATCTAGATGGGTTAGAAATAAAACACTTGATCAAAGACTGGAGACTTCTGATATGAGAGTTCTGAGAAAGATTAGTGTAGTGAACAGAGGGCATCAATGGCAGTATCACATTAAAAATTACGATATTATTATTATTATGTGACACCTCCAGAGAGTCCAAAGATTCATCTGGGGGGGGGGGGACCTACTCGACAACTCTGTCTCCACCAACACCATCTACTGCCACCCGCCACCACTACTAGTATTTCCATAGACCATCACTAACATCCATGCCTACGGCGGGATTCGAACCTGCAGCCTTTTGGCTGGAGAGTAGATATGCTAACCGCTTGGCCAACCAGGCCAGCAATATTAGGAAAGCACTTGCCATTGTTAGTATTCAGAAATGTGTTAATAGAGCTAATCTCAGGTGGTATGATCACTTAAACAGAATGGGAGAGGCAAGATTAGCAAAACAAGTGTTCTTTGTCAGGTTGGCATGAAAAAGATCAAGATGTAGATGGATTGATAAAGTAAAAAGTGCCTTAAAAGACAAATATAAGATCTGATAATATTGGAATCCTGACAGATAACTGATTAATTTGGAAGAAAATTGTTGATTGGAAGTTAGTAATGGCATAACCTTTTTATGTAGTACTATCATAATTATCAAATTCAATTCCCAATATGTAATCTTGGAAGTAGAGGGGGGGGGTACATATCGGGAATTTGATGATGATGCTCTGACCTGTTGTCTTTGTAAGATATTAGAGCTAGAGCAAATGGTTAATACCAGACTTCTCTGGTATTTAGAAAGCAACGATGTTCTCTCCAATACACACAATGTGGCTTTCATGAATAACGTTCAACTTTTAGACCATTTGGTCTGTTTAGAAACTTGTATAAGAGATGCATTCCTGAAGCAAGAACATGTGGTTTCAGTTTTCTTTGACATGGAAAAAGTTTATGACACTGTCTGGAGATATGGAATATTAAAAGACCTCTAAAGAAGGTGTCTGCTGAGACTTAGGTCTCAGCAGACACCTTTGTGTATTTATTAAAAATTTCTTTTCACGAGAACTTTCCAAGTCAGAGCGGGAAGTATGCTGTCTCGGCCATATCATCAAGAACAGGGTGTTCCCTAAGGCTTTGTCTTAAGTGTGACACTTTTTGCTGTGAAAGTTAACTCAATCACTGAACAGTTTCCTCCCATTGCAGACAATGCTCTATATGCTGACTTCACAATTTTCTGTCACTCTTGTAACATGAGATTCAGCAAGCAATTGATTGTGCTTCTCTATGGGCTCTTAGTGATGGATTCAGGTTTTCAACATAAAACTGTCTGTGTACATTTCTGTCTAAAATGCACTCTTCACCCAATACTGAATGAAGAATGGGATGAACTGTTATTCCAGTAGTAACAGAAGCCAAGTTCTTGAAACTCATCTTTGACAGAAAACTTATAATCCTTGCACATATTTGTGAACTAAGAGATAAAAAGTAAAGAGAGCATTGAATCTCCTTTGCAGTCTATCTTTTACTGAATGGAATGCAAATTGATCTTCATAGCTTCATCATTATTGTGCGCTTATACATTCAAAGATGGATTATGGTTCTGCAAGGCAGAATAACCTGTGATGTTAGATCCCATCCATCATCAGGGTATACAGATAGCTACTGGTGCCATTAGCACTTTGTCCACTCAAAGTCTTTATGTCAAAGCAAATGAGCTGGCTCTGTCACTTAGATGGAAACAGTTGTTTCTTAATTATGCCCTAAAGATAAAGTCTCTTCCCATCCTGTTTGGACTAGTCTCTTTTCTCTGCATTGGGAAGCTCAATATCATATTTGTCAGACTGTCATATGTCTTTTTGGTATGCATATTAAAGAGACGACGCAAGATGTTGGCATGAATGTTGACAACATTTCCTACACCAAACATGACAGCATCGTCCATGGCAGGTTTGCCCTCCATCCTGCAACCTCTCACTTTGTCAACTACATAAGACATCTGTCTACCTGCAGTTGTTTAATACACACAGAGCAGCCCACTCTGATTTCTTGCCCATCTATACTTGATAGTACAAGAACTGACACCTGTGTTGGCTGTGCAGTTGTGTTTCCTGACATTACTATCTCCAACCAGATCCCACCTGATTGCAGCAATTATATATCAGAGTTACATGCCATTCAGCTTGCACTTGTGCATATCAAAGAAAACAGTTACCAAAGTGTGTAATTCATACAGACTTATTGAGCTCTTTACAGGCTGTCTCCTATCCTGTGTATAATCCACATTCAGTGCTGTGTGAGGTGTTGCACCTGTTGTACAAAATGAAAATCCTTTATTTTGATATTCGGTTGTGCTGGATTCCCAACCATATACAGACTACAGACACTGCATAAAATCAAAGCTAATTGTCCAATGGCAGTCATCACGGCAGGAAGCATTTACAAATAAATTACATGACATTAAGCCTGAAATTAAGCATTGACATTGTAGTCAATGTAGAAAGAGAGGAGAAGAGAGGATGTTGTTCTTGCTAAGCTTCACATAGGTCACAATCATCTTACACATTCTTATTTACTGAGGGCTGATGATCCACCTGTGTATGAAAAATGCAATGCACATCTTACTATTTGTCATATTCTGGTGAAATGCTAGCACTTTACACAAGAGAGGAATGAAATATTTACCTATCTATCCAAGCCATATACACCCAGGCAGAAGTTACGACTCAGACAGATTACATGATGCTTTTAGCCTTTTATAAAGAATTAATTTGTACACACACATCTGACTGCAATTTTATTTATATGTAGATACCACATTTCTTAACTTAATTTTTGTACATACATCTTGTTTACTAATTTATCTTTGACTATTTATGTACTGCTGTAATCTTTGCTGTTCTTGCACCAATAAACCAACCAACCTGCAAGATCTTTACATCATTCTTATTAACTATTGCTCTAATCAGTTTTACATCATCAGCATTTCCTTCAGATCATGTCCTATATCATTAGTGTACAATTTAAATAGCAGTGGCCTGAGTACAGAGCCCTGTTGCACACCATTAGTCGCATGCCCTCCTGGACTTAACTCCTAAACTGCTCTCTGACATCTCTCCATTAGTCATCCTTTTATCTCCCTCAGCAGCTTCATATACATGCTCATTTGCACCAGTTTACAAGGGTGGTCTGAAAAGTTCTTGGCCTAGACCATAGATGGCCAGCACTATTGGCGAGATTTTTTTTTCTAAGTTGGTACATCTGTCATAAGCATCCATGTGAAATTGCAAGTCATTCTATCAAGTAGTTTGTTTTATCAGTTTTATACAGCTGTCTGAAGCAAAAGTGTTGTGTGTATCCCTTGAAATGGATACACAAATCCTCAACCTGTTCTCATACGATTCATTCCACAGACCTGCTATCATGTTGGTCACTCGCCTCTGGATCCTCTCCACCTCCTCCCCATCAAGAAGAAACCTAGGTGACCAAATCTGAGCACAGTAGTCGAGATGGGGTCTTATCAAGGCTCGATACAGAGGAACAATAACCTGCTTGTCGCTGCTTGTCAACGTATTCTGAAGAATACGTTTGATTTGATGAGCTGATTTGGCCACTTTTGCAATGTGTACCCTAAATTTCAATTCCTTATCCACCAACACTCCTAAATCTCGTGCCTCATCAATTTCCTGGAGCACGGTTCCACCAATACAGTAAACTGCCTCCAATCTTTTCTGCCCCAAAATGCATAACCTTACATTTTGCCACATTAAATTGACATCCATTCTCCCTAGCCCAGACCTCCAATCTATCCAAATCATCCTGCAAAATTTTGACGTCATCTGCATTCACTATTGCCCTACCCAACTTCGCATCATCCGCAAACAAATGAACTGTTCCTCTCAGATCCTTTCCTATATCATTTATGAACAAATTAAACAGCAGTGGTCCAAGAACAGATCCTTGTGGCACACCACTAGTCACAGGCCGTCTTGTGGACTCTACTCCTGAGTAAACCACTCTCTGATATCTCTCCGTCAACCACCCTCCTATCCATCTCACCAACCTTATGTCCATTCCCATATGCTGCAATTTACTGATTAGAATTCCATGTGGTATCCTGTCAAAGGCCTTAGCAAGGTCCAGTAGAATCACTGTAAACCCATTACCCTTATCCAATTCAGCCGTCACTGTGTTATAATACGTGAGCAAGTTACTGACGCATGACCTACCCTTCACAAAACCATGTTGTCCCCGATACAGTATCCCATTTTCTTCTATCCAATCTTGTATTTTCCTCTTGACTATTTTCTCTAAGACCTTGATAATGATTCCTGTTATGCTGATTGGCCGGTAATTTTCAACAGCAGCCTTGGAACCACCTATGTGCAGTGGAACTATTTTCCCCTCTTTCCATCCCCTTGGGACTGACCCAGTCCTGAGGCTCAAATTAAACAAAATGGTCAAGGGCACTGACAATTCTTTGGCCGCTTCACGTATGACACGAGCTGGTATACCATCCAATCCCACAGATGTATTGACATTGAGGTTCTGTAATAGACTAGTTACCTCTACTTCATTCATCACAATTCCAGTATAAGCTGTTGGTTCTTCCATTTCTGCAAAGTCACCACCTGGATGATATACTCTTGCAAAGTGCTCGCTCAGTAATTCCACAACATCGACTGATTCGGTTACCTCCCTACCCTCAGCATTTTTTAAGATCATTCTACCATGAGCATTTTTCCTTTTACTTGCAACATATTGAAAAAACTTTTTGGGATTCTCTTTAGCCTGCGTGGCCAATTTCCTTTCGTAATCTGCTTTTGCTTTTCTTACCGCCCTTGTTACCATCCTGGCCTGAGCTTTATACTGTTCCTGCACCTGATGGTCACCCTTCTCCTTAAATTCCCTCCACAATTGTTTCTTTTTTTGCAGCTCAAGCTTAATAGTGTTTTTCATCATTTAACCCGTACTTGATTTATTATTCGGACTCTTGGTATACAGTCAACCATTGCCTCCTGCAAACAGTTCTTAACCACTTCCCATGCACTATCAACATCCAGCCCTTGCAGTTTTACATGCCATGGCATTGAGCCAAGCACACACCTAAGCTTGTCATACTTACTAGCCCGGTAATTCCACATGTACCCAGTCTTAATTGTAAATTCGACTAATTTAGCCACCTCCCAAGTCATGACCTTATGGTCACTCTCTCACCAATTGGTGGCAACATGGTCATGTTCGTTACAGCTACATTCTCAGTTGCAATTACTAGGTCCAGCACTCTCTGCCCCCTGGTATTTTCCAATACATTTTGCCGTAGATAGTTGTCATTTAATAACTGCATAAAATCCAATTCCTTCCTCCCATGTGCCCTCTCCTCTTTCCAGTCAATGTTACCATAATTGAAATCACCCATAATAATTACCCTCCTTCCACTCATTTCTTCTATTTGCTTATGCATACTATCCCCACCATCCACTCCATCACCCGGTCTATAGCAGCACCCAATTGTATATTTTGTTCTGCTAGATTCTATCTCACACCAAACAGCCTCAAATGTGCTTTTTTCCCCCATCCTGCAGTTCAACTTCTATACTCCTTGGCTGAAGCTCATCAGCTATCATCAATAACACTCCTCCCCCTTTTTATTCACCCTGTCTCTCCTGAACATGCTATACCCATCGCATTCAATCCCACTAGCTTTATCATCTTCTGTCAGCCATGTTTCACTAATACCGACAACCTGTGGCCTGGAAGTGCCAACCATGGCCCAAAACTCTTCCTTCTTGTTCCTAATACTCCTGGCATTAGTGTACATGAATCGCAGAAGCCCATTTGTCCCATCCCTACTTTGATGCCTTATACTAACTATCCCATTCTGATTTGTTGTCCGTCGTACTCGCCCGGGCATAATATACTCATTCATACACTTTTTTGGTTTGAAATTCCAGAAACCTAGTTTTTCATTTGACTGATGAATTTGCACTGTTGAACTATAGAATTATCACATAAAATGAAGATTTTACCTACCTTATCTTAAGGAAGTGATAGCATAGCATGGTCATGACCAGTAGAGCAATGAATTCCTACCTCAGTGGGGCATACCCAATGTACATTACTGATTTTGTTTAACCCTGTGGAGGTCACGGTCGAAAAAATTGCAGCGTAGGTTGCGTGTATTTGAAATACATTCATTACTAGTATCTGCTAAAATGCGATAAAACTTAAAAAAAAAAAAAACACTGAAAATATAATACATGATGGTTTATTTCTTTTCAGTTACAATCTAGAAATTATTGAACAAAGAAACAAATTAAAAAACAACAACTAAACCAATAATATACTGACATCGGAGTTCGCAGTATCTCTCAGATACAATTTACTATAAAATATCACTTTCGCATTCGACTCTATCATTCTCATCATTGAACTCGAGTAACATTCGCTGAATCTCTTCAACATCTGATGGATTATCCAATCGATATATTTTTCCAGCCATTTTCAACAGTAAATAAATAAATAATAAAAAAAAACAACTGAACCAATACTTTACTGACATCGGAGTTAGCGGTATCTCTCAGATAGAATTTACTATCAAATATCATAAACCTTTATATAACACATGCTAAACCAAAACTGACTGCATAAACAGTGTGGAATATCACTCACAATATATGCATGCGCAGCTAGTCATGACCTCCAAGGCTATACACTGGATATGTGTAAGAATATTTATATTAAACAATTTGTTTGTATCTGTCAGATCAGCCGCGACCTCCACAGGGTTAAAATGCTGTTGCTTGCTTTCCAGTAGTAAAATGGTAGGTGGTCCTTGGTTTTCTACTTCAGTTGTAATAAGAACTATATGGTTAGCATGGCAATGCTATCTTTTGCAGGCTGTAGATGGGGGGACAGACAACTAAGGTGTCCACTAAGGGTTCAGGTCAAGAAAGAAGCCATGGTGCTAAGCTGTTGGGCTGGTTGACTTTTACTGGGCAGAATCACTAAAACTGTTTCCAAAAACACGTCGCAGATCCATAAGTTAAAACTGGTTTGAACTTTGCCTTGCGACTAATTTTACTGTTATTCCATATAAATTTATTCACTTGACTTCCTGCCATGCCAACTTTGCTAATTATTATTATTATTCAGGCCTCCATGGAGTCAAAAGACTCATCGTGCGAGTTCCTTCCTAAGAACGTAAAGTCTGTCAAGACTCATCGAGGGGAGGTCCCCCCCCCTAAGAAACACAGTCTATCATACCACTCCTTAAACTCATTGACCGTTCTCGCTCTCACCACTCCATCAGGCAATGCATTCCAAGGTTCAACCACCCTCCATGCAAAGAAACCACTCCTCACCTTCTTGCTCACAGTTTCCTTTCGTAACTTCCAGGGATGGCCTCTTGTCATCACTCTTTACAACTGTTCAATCAAGTGAAAGAACTCCCCAGTGTCAACCCTGTAACCACCTCTCAACAGTTTAAAAGTCTCAATCATATCACCTCTCCTTCTTCTATCCACCAAACTCTGCACTCCACATTCCCTCAGCCGATCCTCATAACCAAAATTGTACAGTCCTGAAACCATCTTTGTCTTCCGTCTCTGTACCCTTTCCACAGTTAATTTATCCCCTTCAAATCCTGGGGACCAAATCTGAGAACAATAGTCTAAGTGTGGTCTGATCAGAGACTTATACATCTATTTCCATTTTAACTTGCCGCCTTCACTAAAAATTGTGTCTAAATAGCTGAAATGTTTTACTTGTTCTAGGTTCTCCATTCAGGATGAAGTTGATAATTTTAATGTTTCTGCTTATTTTCATTGCCTTTGTCTTTTTATTGCTGATTTTCACACTGAATTTATTTACAGTAGTTATTCAGTTAAGTCATGGAATCCTGCAGGCATGTACTGGATTTATTTAGACATATAACATTATTTGTATAATGTAAAGAAACTGAGATCAACATATCTAATTTTATTATTAGGTTTAGTACCACATTTTCTTCATAATGGGATTCATGTAGATGATATAATGTGTACCCTTGAATAACAGTGGATATAATGTGTACCCTTGCGTCACACCTGATTTAACATCCATCGTCCTATACCTCCTTCAGTTCTAACTGCTGACTTACAACTCAAATAAAGTGTCCCATTTACACCATATAACTCTAGTGTTTTCAACAGCTTTTCTCTTGGCACCTTCTCATATACCTTTTCCAGATCTACAGAACTTAAATGCAGATCCTTGTTATATTCCCACGATTTCTCAACTATTTGTCTTAAAGTGAAAACTTATCTGGACAACCTTTATTTGCCAGCCTGGTTGGCCGAGTGGTTAGGATATCTGCTCTCCAGACAAAAGGCTGCAGGTTCGAATCCCACCATGGGCATGGATGTTTCTGATTGTCTGTGGAAATACTAGTAGTAGTGGTGGTGGTGGGCAGTAGATGGCATTGGTGTAGTTGCGGTTAATCGTAGTTGGTGGAACGAGTGGTGGAGACAGAGTTGTAGAGTATGTACCCTCCCTCGATGAGTCTTTGGACTCCCTGGAGGTGTCAAGTAATAATAATAATTATTTGGCCTGAACCCAGCTTGTTCTTCTCCAAGCTTTCCTTCTGCAATTTTTCTTAGCCTTTTGTCAAGTATTTGAGAAAGTTTCTCAAGTACTGTGTGTGGGTACCGTGTACCCATACACAGGAGATTGATCAATCAACTTCCTGTGTATGGGCACAACATTAAAAAAAAAAAAAAAAAAAAAAAGTATACTTACATAAATTCTTTTAGAAAAGCTTAGTAGGGAAATTCCTCTATAATTCTCACATTGTTCTATTTCTCTTTTTATAGATGGGTGCTATGAGAGCTCTACTCCAATCATCAGAAAGCCAACCCTCTGACCAGATCTTCTGAATTATGCATTGTAACCACTGTAAAACTTATATACTTCCATATTTGAGCACTGCTGGTCAAATATCTACTCTATCTGTTTTTCCATATTTCAAGTATCAACACTTTATCAACACTCTGGATGTGTTCCTCAATAACGAAGTAATCCTATGTGCAATCTTGGACACCTTAGCAATGTGTCCCCTGAACTTCATCTCCCTATCTGTCAACACTCAACACCCCCAAGTCCCTAGCCTCATCAATCTCTTGGAGTACTGTTCCATCAATGTAGTACACAGCTGGTAATCTTTTAATCCCAAAATGCATGACTTTACACTTTTCCACATTGAACTGACATCCATTACCTTTTGCCCATTCTACCAGCTTATTTAAATCATCCCGCAAACTTTCAACATCTGCTTGATTTTTTTATTGCGCTACCCAACTTTGCATCATCAGCAAACAACTGAATATCTCCCTGTAAGCCATTTCCTATATCATTTATATACAAATTAAACAACAGTGGCCCAAGCACAGAGCCCTGAGGCACACCACTGGTCACCTGCCTCATCCTGGACTTGGCTCCTCCATTACACCACCTTCTGGTATCTCTCCCTGAGCCATTCTCCTATCCATATCATCAGTTTAGTATCCATCCCCATCTGCTCCAATTTGGACAACAGTATTCCATGGGGTATCCTGTCAAAAGCCTTAGTAAAATCCAGAATCCGCTGTGTAGCCATTTCCTTTGTCCAACTCAGATGTCATTCTATTATAAAAAGCTAATAAATTGCTAAGGCAAGATCAACCTTTAACAAAACCATGTTGGCCCCTATAGAGTATCATATCCTGATCTACCCATTCTTGAATTTTGTCTTTAACCAACTTTTCCAATACTTATACCACCACTCTCGAGATGATGATTGGCCTGTAATTAACTGCCGTAGTTTTAGAACCACCTTTATGCAAAGGAACTACTCATATCACTCCTTGAACTCATTGACTGTTCTTGCTCTCACCACTCTATCAAACAATGCAAAACCTCCATGCAAAAAAACCACTCCTCACCCTCTTGCTCACAGCTTCCTTTCGTAACATCCAGGAATTGTGCCCCTTGTCATCACTATTCCCACTGTTCCACCAAGCAAAAGAACTCCCCAGTGTCAACCCTGTAACTACCTCTCAAAGTTTAAAAGTCTTAGTCATATCACCTCTCCTTCTTCTTCTATCTACTAAACTCAATAAGTCCCATTGTCCAGTTTTGCATATTGATATTTTCTCACGTCACTATACTCGATATTGCCTGCCATTCTAAAAGATTATCCTCATATTGAATGTTATATTGAATACTACAGATACTCCTTTTTCCTGATTGTTATTGCCTGAATACAACATCTTGTATTTGTTGCTTAGAAAGATCTGAATTTAATTGTCTTCTTTGTTTTGGTAACACGTATTATGTCAGTCTGGTATTTATCCAATTCTTCTGCTAGTTCCATTTCTTTTCCGTTGATTCTTATGTTGATGGTGCCAATCTTGAACTTGCTGATGTTGAGTTGGGATATGTTCCAGGATTTGTTCCAGTAGCTGATTTTTTTTTTTTTCTTTTTTTGTTTACCCTGATGAAAACAATGAGGGGTCTTGTTTAACTGGGTGATGCACCAGCAGCATGAAATACTTTCATGTTGTACTATCATTTTGCGTTATGGTTTAAGCCAATAAGAATATATTTTAGTTGGCTAAATCCCAAATTGCCAGCCCATTCTCATTCATTGAATATTTAGGGATACCTAACAGAGTGGCCCACAAGAAGGTGATGATTGGACGTTAGGCCAGAAGCATTGGTTAGTTCTCTGCATTCATTAAAAGGCTGTATGGAGATCTCTCAGTTATACAGCTTTGACCCTTAAGCACTTCTAGTACAGAACCATGATGAGAATAAGCTCATTGTTAGTACATATACTACCCTACTATTGTTCATATATCTGCTTTTGTATATGCTTTTATACATTTATTTATTTTTTTTTTTTCCAGACATCTAGCCAGATCACTTTTTTTTGCCTCTCTGCTAAATAATATGTATAATAGCATATGGATTTTTAATTATTTGCATAAAAAAACAGTTTCCTATATTGATACTAAAAGATGCTAAATTTTTAATTGCTATTTATCTGCAATTTAAGTGTGAATTTTAAAAACTAACTTAGAAAAGTCACGAGTAAAACATTTTAGTGCTTCTGTAAGATGTTTGTGTGTGTGAGAGAGAGGTATAGGATAATAGGACATGCTCCTTTTTCTTTTCTTTTGCTGGAGAATTTTAAGTCTCTACTGTTTTCATATTGTTCTTATTCATGACTCAGAACCACATAGTTATTTAATTTTGTAACTGTGTATAATTTCATTAGGTGATGAAATTATTACATTAAATGGACGAGCCCTAAGTGGTATGTCTCATGCTGAAGCAATTGCAGCTTTTAAAAGTATTAAGCAAGGTCCTGTAGTTCTTTATGTTAGTCGAAGAAATACCTCAGTCTTAAGGTAAGTCAAAAGTGAAGTTATTTTTTTTATAGTGATATGTAAATACAGAATAGGTTTTAAAAACAAAATCTGTTTGACATTTTCTCATGCATGCCAAATCCAGGTTTGGCATGCATGGGAAAATGGTGGGGTAGAAAATTATTTCAGCAATCAAGCATCAGTGGTGAGGTAATTGACTACTTGTGTGTTACTGTCTGTTGTGGTGCTTTGTGGTTGTCTAAAGAAATGACAACATTTGTCACTTCAGCTTTTAATGTCCTCTTCTTCTTCTTCCCTTCAGGTATTAGAATCAATCTTTAGCCCTTCTAAGCCGTACCCATCCCTAGGATAAGGTGGCTAACCCTATGTCTCCTGGTGTGTCCTATGTCTGTAGCTGCATGTGTTCACGGGACCAGTTTGCCTGCTTGTGGGAAGAAAAACCCCAGATAAACTGGGGAGAAAAACCTTGCAGTCCATGCCCAAGACTGGATAACTTGGCTATGTCTGAGAAAGATCCTTAAGCTCCTCATGGTGACAACTGGAATCGAACCCAGGACACTCCTTTCCCAGGCATATGGTTGAAAAGCTCATAGCCATCGGCTAACTGCGTGGACAGCTTTTAATGTGATTTATTTTATTTATTTTTGAGGTCAGGGTCACAATTGACTTCAAATTTTAAAGAAGAAACAATTAAAAGAACCTTCATAGTTCATTCATTATTGACAATGCACTCAGCTTGGAAAGATCTAGGTTTGAATCTTGTTTAGGACATGGAACCTTTATCAGAGATTATCAAATGAAAGTGTATTAGCCAGTGTCATACAGAGGTGGCAGAGTTTTTCTTCCCAGAAACTCAGGTTTTTTCCAATAAACAAAACAGGCAAACCGACTAGAAGAACACATGCAATTACAGATATAACAGACAATGCAGATAGGATTAACCATCCCATCATAAGCAGTAATCAGGTTTATAAGAAGCCAAGTTTCTTGGCTGTGACAGACCATTCAGCATAGCACAAAATGGAAATGATATTGTAAAAAAATTGAAATGCATTTAAAGCATGGTAACATTTACATAAAATATTTGCAATAAATTCATTTAGGCCTTCGATATTAAAATATTCTAATGTTTTAGTGCAGTAATGTAATGTTTTGGATTGTTAAAGAATAAAACCTGTGAAATTTTGTTTTTAAAGTTGTAATCATGTGTAATATATTACAATACTTTGCAGTTGGGGGGGGGGGTGGAAGCAGGCATGCGGGCGCCACTGCTGGGGCACAGTTCATAAGTTCATTTTTAAGAAACAAAATATTTATCATAAAAACAAAAAATTCTTACGATGATCAATATTAAAATAAATAAGGCTGGATACACCAAATAAAAATTTTTAAAAATTGTATATTGTCGCCTCTTTGATCAGCCGGCTGTTTACAATTTTGCAGCGAGAGCAGGCTAAATGCTTGCCTGCAGAACGTTGTGTTTACTGCAGTCTATCTAAAGTAAAACGGTGAACGGTTTTTATGCACAGAAACGAATATTCATACAAAACATTTGTTGCTAGTTAACCAGTCATGGTATGCATCTCAGTAGGCTAATGTAGACTATTATTTCATCTCTGTATCGTGTTGTGTAATAATTTCTTGTGGGTATAAAATAGAAATGGAATCAAAAATTAAAAATAAGTTATCTGGTGCACAAAATCGTAAGTGTCATGCTGTGAAAGAAGCAGATATTAAGAAACAAACTGGGTCTCTTAATAAATTTGTTAAAATATTAAAATATTCTGATGCAGATTGTAACCAACTCGATATATCAGAAATCAGAGTTGAAGAACTGTGCACATCATCCAATTTTCATGAAAGTACTATTGCGACTATTGAATAAAATAAAAAGATGCATGATTTAAGTGAAAAACAGTTAGGAGAAGATTTAATTGTGGTTGACCACGAACCTAACACATTGTTAGTCTCTGTGAATTTAGAAGATCCAGGTGAATGCGGAAATATTGATGAAAAATTACGAGTTATTTTAATTGAAATGGGGCCTGTTCAAAAGAAAAATATAATATATCCCAGAGATACAGGGTGTTCGGGATAAATTTGACATATTTATAATTAATTATATTTTTCCGTAAGTTACATGTATTAACACACACTTCTCTTCATTTAAAAGTTTGGACCCGTCTTCATTCATATACAAGATGTCAGAAAGGATGGATAGCTGGAACCCACCTGAATCATGGAAGAGAATAACTTGTATCATGATGATTCGTGCCCGCCATCAAAATAAGGATATTACGACTGCTGCCCAATGCTCCCTGAATACAGTAAAAACAATCAGGCATGAACTAGAGACTTGCAATGGTGACTACGAGGATGTAGCAAGAAGAAAGATCCCTAGCAGACGATCTGATTGCGTTCGTACAGCAGAATTCCTCGCAAATCTGTAGGAACAGGTGTTGAAGAACCCTGGCATTGGAATTCGGGCTTTGTTCGTGGAGTTGCTAACTGTAGTCAAGCCCTGGATAAC
Organism: Typopeltis vanoorti; assembly: GCF_054136105.1. Taxonomy (NCBI): domain Eukaryota; kingdom Metazoa; phylum Arthropoda; class Arachnida; order Uropygi; family Thelyphonidae; genus Typopeltis; species Typopeltis vanoorti. Next base: position 141,613,606 of record NC_143552.1, read on the forward strand.
AAGGGTAGCCAATGGTAGGCCGTATGTATGGCAGCAGGATTCGGCCCCTTGCCACACCTCTGGGAAAAGTCAAAAATGGTTGTCTGAAAATTTCTACGACTTCACCAGTCCAAATGTTTGGCCTCCAAACTCCCCAGACCTTAACCCCATGGATTATTTTGTATGGGGCGCAGTTGAAAAAGACACCAATCGCACTTCCAGTAATACAAAAGCCCAGTTAATGGATAAAATTAAAACAGTTTTTGCGGCCCTTCCCAGGGAGACTGTAGCATCAGCTTGTTCGAGGTTCCGAAGCAGAATTGAAGCTGTGATCGATGCTAATGGTGGTTATTTTGAGTAAATCTTGTTGATAGTATTGTAATTAACTCTGCCTGTAATGTTTTTTTGTCAATTCATTAAATTTAATAGATACAGAGAAGATTTTCTTTTTCCTTACGAAACTGTCAAATTTATCCCGAACACCCTGTATATATGCTCATAAATTTGGCGACACGTATTATAATAGAAAAATGGAAAACTGGGAGCTCGTGCCAAGAACACGGCTCATTTATTCCGAAACTTTAAATTCTGTTTTTTGCTTTTGTTGCAGACTTTTCGCACCTACTAAATCAAGTAGTCTTGTAGAAGGTTATAACGATTGGAGAAATCTAAGTACAACTTTGCATAGACATGAGACTAGTTTAACTCACATGAAAAATTTCTTAAAATGGAAGGAACTTGATAAAAATTTAAAAAACAAAGCTAGCATTGATTGCCAGACTCAAAGTTTTGTATGAAATGGAAAAGAAACATTGGATGAGTGTTTTAGAATGCTTGATTGAAATTATAAAATTCCTTGGTAGCCAAAATTTAGCTTTTTGCAGATCATCTAATAAATTATATGAAGTTTGATTCCGTTATGGAAAATCATGTTGAAAGGGCACAATCAGGGATACAATTTTATTATCAATTCGAAAATCTAAATATTATTCTATAATTTTAGATTGCACACCTGATGCAAGTAAAATATGACAAATGACCATTATTATTCGCTTTGTTTCCTGTGACAATGGAATTGTCAAGATCAGGGAAAACTTTTTAGGTTTTGCAGATATATCAGATTCCACAGGACGTGGTTTATGTGCAACAATAATGGAACAACTGGAAAAATGGAACATTCCCATTGAAGACATGCGAGGTCAAGGGTATGGCAATGGAGAAATATGAAAGGAAGAAATATGGGCTCCAAAATTTGCTTTCGAACAAAAATCCTCGAGCTTTTTACGTGCCATGTGGTGCTCATACTCTAAATTTAATCATTAATGATGCAGCCAAAGGGAATGCAGATACAATTGGTTTCTTTGCAATTATTCAAGCAATATACAATTTCTTTTCATTCTCTTACAAACGTTGGGCAATCCTTTTAAAGTTCATAAAAAAAATTAACATTGAAACAGCCATCAGAAACGTGATGGGAAAGTAAAATTAATGCAATCCGTCCTCTACGATATCAGTTAGGAGAAATTTACAATGCACTTTTCAAAATTATAAATAATGAAAATTTTAATAAAGAAACTCAGCATGAAGCACAAACATTATGTGCAAGGACTACAAATTTATTTGCTCTCTTATAACTTGGCATGATTTACTTAACAGAATAAACCCTGTGAGTAAAATGCTTCAAGACAAAAATATGAACATTACCTTTGCTTTAGAATCTATCGAAAACTTAAAAATATTCTTACAAGAGTATCGATCAGATACAAATTTTAAAAAAGTTCTAAAAATAGCAAAAGAACTGAGTGAAGAGGTGGATGGAGAACAAGAATTTAAAACTGGTAGGGAAGTTCGACGACGAAAGAAGACACGACAATTTGACCATGTGCATCATGACGAAACACCACAAATGGCAGAAGATAAATTTAGAGTGAAAATGTTTTATATACTAATAAACGTTGCAGTGTGTTCGTTAATAGAACGTTTTGAACAACTAAAAATATATTATGATAATTTCAATTTCTTGTATAGATTACTACAAATTAATAACGAAGATTTACAAAAAAATTGTGACGATTTAGAGATTCTCTTGAAGGAAGGTGACAATAAAGATGTAAATGCAATAGACCTATATGACGAGTTATGTGCTTTCCAGGATATTTTTCGGAAGATAATTTAAATAATCCGAACCCTTTCACTATTCTTAATTTTATTGTGTCCAATAATTTATCTTTCCCTAACTTTTCAATTGCTTTAATAATACTATTAACCTTATCTGTTAGTGTAGCGTGCAGTGAACGTTCCTTTTCCAAGTTGAAATTGATTAAAACCTACTTAAGAACAAGTATGTCACAAAAACGGCTTGTTAGTTTGGCGTTAATAGCTATTGAAAATGATATATGTGCGGAATTAGACCATTCTGCCACCAAGCTCAGGTGTTCTGGTGGGATTCCCAAATGTGTCAACCCAAGGTTTTGGATACAATCTATCCAGCGAGTCCTTGGTCTCCCACCCTCTGGCAAAGAGGGCCTGCTGAGGGAGCCTCTCTTGTGGCATTCTGACCAGGTTTCCGTATCAACGTAACTGTGATCTCTCAACATGGAGAAGCAGCGGTTGATTATTGAGGGTTTCCCGAATTGCAGAGCTTCTGACTGTGTCGAGTTTTGTCAGCCCTGCAGCCCCTCGAAGGAACCTCATTTCAGCCGCTTGGATTCGTGTCTGCATTCTTTCCGTCATTACCTAACTCTCATGACCATAGGTGAGGATGGGGACATAGACTGTATTCAAGACAGCCAGCTTTGCCTTCTGGCCTAACTCCCGCTTCAGTACTACCGAACGACCAAGCTCCCACAATATTGAGCTTACTAAGCCAATTCTAGTATCTAGCTCTACATCCCATTTTCCATCATTTGTGAATATGGACCCAAGGTATTTAAACTTCTCCACCTGTCTCATTGGGACTCCACTTACATGTAGAGTGCATTGGGATGGTTGTCTTGAGACCACAAATGTTTCAGTTTTGGCTGCACTGATCTTCATTCCGGCATCTGCCCAAACAGCTACAAACCTATCCAGGGTCCGCTGGAGGTCATCTGTGGAAGAGCTAAGCAGAACTAGGTCATCTGCAAAAAACAGACGTCCAATGCTACATCTTCCAATTCTGACACACTCACTGCCTCGGATGTGCCTATCAATCCAGTCCATAAATATTATGAAAAGGAGGGGTTACAGAACACATCCTTGGCTGTGAAAGGTTCAGACTTTGTGCTGTTTACCCTGACACAAAATTCTGGGCATTCATACAGGGACTTGATGGCAGCTAATAGTTGGCCATCCACTCCATACTATACCAGTCTTGAATACTGGTATTATAATAATACCAGTCTTGAAGACTGGTATTATTATACCTGTCTGCCGTTGCTTTGGTGTTTGCCTAGACATCCAAGCAGCCTGACACACTCGAGTCAGCTAGAGAACACCATCTCGATTTAAGGCTTTTAGCATTTTGGGCCGAATTTCATCATCGCCAGCAGCCTTGCCCGATTTTAGCAATTTTATTGCTAAATGGACCTCTTTTGCTGTGAGACTAGTCATTGCCCCAATCTGCACCTCTTGGATGTCCACAACTGCTGGGCCACCCAGGTTAAGAAGGCTCTCAAAGTATTCCTCCATCAGTGGAGGATATCCTTCTCGGTTGTTAAAAGTGCACCATCAGAGGCCTTAATTGCCCTTGCTGTGCACGATTTCCTCCCTCGAAGGCGACGGATGGTCTGCCAGAATACTTTGTTTGCATTTGCGTAGGATGAGTCTAATCTTTCTCCATTTTGTGAATATGAAATCAAAAACCCTAAAATTTTAATTTAAAAAATTTCAAGTATATTTATGTAATTTAATTTATTTTCTGTTATTCTGTAAAGATGTTATTTTTTGAATACATTAAATGTTCTAATTATTTCTGAATTCTTTTTTTATTTTCTCCTCTATCTTTAGTTTCTTTTATTTTCCTAAAAGATAGTTCCACTTATAAAAATTATTAAAATTGTTTTCCAAGTTACTAAGAATTTAGTAACTTGTAAAATGCAAGAATTTTTTAAACTTTAGTAGAAATAAATTCTAACTTTAATTAAAATTCATTTTAATTTTGTTAGCGATTCGGGTCGGTGAGAAGGCTATAATCCCTGTATCATTATATTCAACGATTAAAGTGAAGTGGCTTTATCAAAATTTGCTTTAACTTTTGAGAATTTTTTGAATATTCTGGTTTTAACGATTATTCTGCCTAGTCAACACCCCCTGTTCATTACATTTAGCGAACCAACGTGTGGCTGTTCTGTCAAAATTTATTTAAGAAATTTCAAATAATTTAATTTTTATAATCGTAAAAGAACCACACATGCCCGGATCATTACAGGGGTGCTTAGATAGAAATTGCATGCTGGCGGGAAAGACCCTAGCGGCGGTTCTGGGGGGGGGGGGTACTTGAGAGCACATAGGCCATCAAAATCTGAGTGACCTAGCAACAACTCAAGTTCTTATAGTGCTAATAGAAAATTTATTGTGGATGGAGAAGAAAGTTGCACCACACTGATCATGCTAGCATCTAAATAATTGAATAATAATAATAGCAGACAACATTATTACTTCCTGTATTTTCTTTTCATCTTTTGATATTGTTTAAATTTTCCAATCTGTAAGAAAGCATTAAAAAATAGAATCAAATTCAAGCAGCTTTCAAAGGCAAACCATATTGATGGTTTTTCTACTTTCTTCTCACATAGAAAGGCAAGGAGAAAGTAGAAACTTGTTGACTTTGCATTTGAAGAGCTGCAGATTTTGCTACTCAGGAAATACAAAAAAGAAAGAAAACTGTTTCAGAAGAACACAGTACAGAATGAAGAAGAGGAAGAAAAACTTGTTCTGTGATTTTGGAGTTGAACAATAAAGTAGTGTTGATGAATACCTGCTGCACGTTTTAACAGATTTAGAAGAGAGCAATGTAATTATCAATGCTAATTCTGATGAACAGTGTCATTGGAAATATTTATAGAAAATGCAGGCTCAGAAACTGAAAACATCTCTGAGAAAGAGAATAGAATGAAATGGTAAAAGATGGATCATTAATCAACCGTATCGCTCTCTTTTGTACCGAGTTAGGTATTCTTAAAGGTACCACTCTAAATATGAGAATAGTATTCAATGATTGGATGTACTTATGATTTGTATGAAACTAATTAGCTGTTCAGAAGTAAACCAGTGCATTGAGTTAAAACAGTTTCTTGAATGCTCAGAAGGCAGTATTTGTTATGTTTATGCCAAATGAGATTGAAATCTAAAATAATCCTAAGAAGAGAAATTGCATTATTTTAGGAGAATAATTGGGTTTTGACAGAAGTAAGCCTGGAGGAAGAATAGGGTTCATTTGGTTGTAAAAAAAAAACAGGATTAAATTTTGCTAGAATTGAAATTAAGATTATCAGCATCCCACTAAAGAATGGTTTATAGATCAGAATTTATGGTTGTAGAAATGGATATTTTTATTATACAAGTATCTCCATGGGGTCAGAAGACTCATCTTAGGAGATCCACACAAACCTTTCATAATACCTATCATACCTCTCCTTAAACTTTCAGAGCATTGCAACTAATTCTGGTGCCCCATTCTACTCATTCACCACTATTCAAACAAAAAATCTAGTCTGCATGCTCTTGCTAATGACACTCTTACTTCCAGGGATGATCTGCTAGCTCTCTCTCTCTCTCTCTTCATTACATATTAAAAAAATTTTCTTTGTGTCAATCTTGTAGAACTCCTTTAATACCTTTTAAGTTTCTATTGTATCCCTTCTCTTCTTCCTATCAACTAACCTTTGCAATCCATACACCTTAACCCGTTCTCATAGTGAATATTCCACACACACCTGTCACCAGCTTGGTCACTGAATTCTCATTACCACTTTCTGATCCCCAAGAAATCCAGGTTACCAATCTGTGCACAGTAGTCAAGATGTGGTCCCAAATCATAGCCTTATAAAAATGGATAATAAGTTCTCTGTCTTTACTTGAGTGTATTTCTATTTTACCAACTTTTTTAGTATGCTCTCTGAACTTCAAATTTTTGTCTACCATTATCCCTAAGTTCTTAGTCACATCTATTTCCTGCAATCTAGTACCATCAAGATGATACATAGTATGTAACCTTTTCAACCCAAATGTGCACAAGCTTGCATTTTGCAGTATTAAATTGACAACCACTATCCTTTGCCCAATGCCAATTTATTTAAGTTATCTTGCAAGATATCTACATCACCTTTATGAAATATTGCTCTTCCCAGTTTTGCATCATCAGCAAACAACTGAATATATAGATCTAAAATGAACTGCTATGTTTGTTTACAAATGCCAGAAGTTTCAGAAATAGGGAAGATGAAATGGTGTCAGTGATTTGAGTTTATTTGTCCCAAAATCATTGGAATAAGTAAAACATGGTAGAATGAAGATGATATCATAATGGGAATAGAAATGGAAGGATACAGTATTTTTCGTGAGGATAGAAAGGACAAGAAGGGAGGGGGGGGTGCTGCTGTTCTATCATCAGCAGCACTCCCCCACTCCACATAAGGTAGACATGAAAGGGGGAAATAGTGGCAGTGGTTATGAGTCAGTGTGGTGTAATGTAGAGGTTGAGAGAAGACATATTTAGTTGGATGTTGCTATAGACCTGGGAATGTGGAGGGTAGTGATGAAGAAATGTATAAGCAACTTGGATTACAGACCAAACGAAGGGTGATTATTATGGATGATTTTAATTATGGTAGTATAGATTGGAATGAAGAAATAGCATTTGGGAATAATGAAAATGAATTTCTGAAGTTCTTGAGAAATAACTATCTCAGGCAGCACATAAAGGGGAGGGCACATGAGGATCGAGAGTTCTAGATCTGGTCATTTCATTACAGGATGTAATTTTGAGAGGGATTTCACACTTTCCTCTCATTGGGGAAAGTGATCATGAAGTAATGATCTGTGTTGTGGCTAGTCATAGACTTTTGTAATTAAAGGATATATGTGGAATTATAAGGCTGGTGATTATGACAAGCGCTTAGGAGATAGCTTGGAGCTATAACATGGAATGAGGAGTTGAGGAGTAAGGAAATAAATGCTGCATGGGAACTGACAAAGAAATACATAACAGCATCAATGTGTGAATGTACTCTGTAGGCCAAAAGCTGAATAAGGTAGGTGCAAAATGGATGAATATGGAGCTTAGCATGAAATCCGAAAAAGGAAAGTACTTTGGAGGAAGTACAAAATGAATAATGGTAATAATCGGTTACTTGAAGAGTATAAAGAACAAGCCAGGAGAGTGGCTCAATTAGCAAGGAAAAGAAAAGTAGAGTATAAGCAGAAATTGGCAAATCATGCAAAGAAAAATCCTAGAGTTTTTTAGATATGTAGTAAGTAGAATAATCATGGTAAGATGAAGTTAATGGATGAAAGTGGTAGAGTGGTAACTGCTGCAGAAGACATTGTTGAGGTATTCAGTGATCAGTTTATAAGGATGTTTCATCCTGATCAGGGTGGAATCATGATGAACTTAAGTGTACAGTACATAGGAGAGGATGGCTTTGTGAGTGATCAGGATGTATTTGAGGAAATAAATAAACTTGATGTCAATTAGGTGATAGGATTTGATGACTTATCACCATGCATCTTAAGGGAATGTTCCAGGGAATTGGCATGCCTGTTTAATAGTCTTGCAACAGCACAGGTTCCAAGGGAGTGGAAGGAGGGTAAAATTGTTCCACTGCATAAAGGTAGTGATAAGACTGTAGCTTTAAATTATAGGCTGGTTCTGTATATCTGGAGTTGTGGTGAAGGTACTGGAGAGATTGGTGAGAGGTAGGATATAGAAATGGGTTGATAACAGCAGTATTCTTTGTGGTTATCAGCATGGGTTTATTAAGGGAAAATCATGTTTTACTAACTTACTTATGTACTATAAGAAAGTGACAAATACCTTGGACAGGAGAGATGTATATACAGTGGTGTGCTTAGATTTTTGCAAAGGCTTTTGATAGACTGCCACACAACAAGCACTTAAATAAATTGAAACAGATGGGATTGGATAACAGACTTCTGATTTGGATCAATGACTGGCTGTCAGATAGTTATCAGAAAGTTGTAATATATGGGGATGCGGTATCCCGAAAGAGAAAGTAGTGTGTTGCAAGGGTCGGTTTTGAGCCATTGTTGTTCAATTTGTATGTTAATGATATGGGATAGGTTTAACTAGTGATATGCAGCTGTTTGCAGATGATGTAAAACTGGAGACAGAGAGCATTGCAGAGTCAAGCAGATATTATGGCCTCACAAGAGGACTTGAGGTATTATTTCTGGGAAAACACCCATGTTACTCCTCTTAAAAAAACTATTATTTTTATGACTATTTTGCCTGCTTTTGTTTAGGAGTGCCCCTTTTTTATATCATTGGCTTTTTATTCAAGAATTCTTAATTCTTAGGGCATTGCAGATATATTTTAGAGACAAATATATGTAACATAATAGAAGAAAATTCGCACATACCTTTTCTTGTATCTTGTTACCTGTCTTCTTTCTGCAGTGTGCATACTTCTGCTGTTATGATGTTGAAAGGGGAGTGGGGGGGGGGGCTTATGCAATGTGGGAGAATTAATTTGAAAAAGCCTGGTTTTTTTTTATATAATATAAAATATATATACATATATTCTTTTTAAGGGTGGACAGAGCACTTTTTTTGTAGGGTGGGAAAAGATGAAAAAAGGGCTGAAAATAGAAACTGTTTTTTAGAGGAAAGGGAAGGGTTTATGGAAAAAGGGGACCAGGGAGAGGGTTGACAGGGTGTGAGCTGTTTCGACCGTGTAGGTCGTCATCTGAACTTGTGGAGGAAGTGGATGCTATGTCATATTGGCTTGGTGTTTCTGCCTTTTGAAGTGTTTAATCGCCTATCGGTTGGAGTTGTGACCTGTGGGGGAGTAGGAGTGATAGAATCACTCCTACTCCCCTCCCCCCCAGCATCACCTTTTATGACAGATATGTGGGCGATATTCTGTGCATTGAAGACCCAACACACATCACCACCTTACAAGCATCCCTTAACAGTTACAACAACAGACTAAAATTCACCATAGAAACCGAATGGAACAAATCCATCAATTTCTTAAACTTGACATTAATCAGAAAAAAACAACAAAATAGCCACGAAAATATACCACAAACCCACGCATATCGGAAACTACCTCCATTTTTACTCATACCGTCCATATTCTGTTAAAAAAAATCAGTCATCCTATCACAATTCATAAATGCTTACAAGTTTTCAACTAACCATAATTATCTCAACACAGAAATGCAAAAACTAACATAGATTTTTAAAAATCTCAACTATCCCACACAACTAATAAATTATGCAAACAGGACAGCAAAAATCCGTCAAAACAACCCAACAACCAAAACAAACTTCCCAACACAAAAGTTATCAAACTGCAATACATCCAGAACACATACAAAGCCTACAAATACATTTTCAAACATACTGACTACAAACTGGTATTCACCACAAACCAAAAATTGGCAAATCTTTTAAAACCAACAAAATCTCACACACACACACACACACACACACACACACACACACAAAGAAATATTAGGACACCACAACGTAACGTAGTCTACAAATTTCCCTGCCAAAAAGACTGTGATATCACCTACACAGGTTCTACCATCAGGTCTCTATGGGCAAGACTACAAGAACACTTCTGTGACTGTAACATCCCTATTCCAGAACATTTAAACCCCAAAATATGCAACATCAAAAAAAAAATAGAATACAAAGTACAGGAAAACAGAAATAGCAGTTCATACCCTGCAAATCGACAAGGCCATCGTAATAGACAGACAAGACAATGAAACAATGTTCAGAATATCGGAAACGATAAGCATAAAATGTGACGAGAACTCGATCAATGTCCACCGACCCTACATAATCTCTGAGTGTTGGAAGCTGCACAACATAAAAAATTAGGTCACAACTCCAACCAATAGGCGATAACCCAAACACTTCAAAGGCAGAAACACCAAGCCAACACGACAGCATCCACTTCCTCCATGAGTTCAGATGATGACCCACGTGGTCGAAATGGCTTGCACCCTGTCAACCCTCTCCCCGGCCCCCTTTTCCCATAAACCCTTCCCCTGCCTCTAAAAAACATTTTCCATTTTCAGCCCCCTTTTTCATCTTTTCCCACCCTACAAAAAAAAGCGCTCTGCCCACCTTTAAAAATAATATATGTATATATTATATTAAAAAAACCTGGGTTTTTCAAATTAATTCTCCCACATTGCCTAAGTCCCCCCCCCCCCACTCCCCTTTCAACACCATAACAGCAGAAGTATGCACACTGTAGAAAGAAGACAGGTAACAACATCCAAGAAGATATGTGCAAATTTTCTTCTATTATGCTACATATATTTGTCTCTAAAATACATTTGCAATGCCCTAAGAATTCTTGAGTAAAAAGCCTAATGACATAAAAAAGGGGCACTCCTAAACAGAAGCAGGCAAAATAGCCATAAAAATAAAAGGACTTGAATAGATTGCACGAATGGGGTAGGTAAGTGGAATTATCAGTTCAGTATTACAAAGTGTAAGGTTTTGAGATTTGGTAAGCAACAATGAAATGCAAAGTATACACTTGATGGGGAAACTGTAAAGGAAGTAAAGGAGATGAAGTAGAATGACCTGAAATTCAGGGGCAATATTGTGTAAGTTTTGAAGACATCACATCAGATAATGGCAGTGATGCGGAAAACCCTGACATGCAGAAATAGAGAGGTTATGATGCCACTGTATATAAGACCTTGATCAGACATCATATGAATTGTTGTGCACATAGATTTGTTTGCCAGGTTTTCTTGGTGACAAGGATATGTTGGAAGGGGTCCAGAGGAGATTCCCAAAAGTGGTCAGTGGTCTTTGGAATGTGAAGTACAGGGACAGATTGAGAGAATGTGAGTTGCAGAGCCTCATGAATAGGGGGAAGAAGGAGGGGGGGATATGATTGAGACATATAAGCTAGTTAGGGGTTGTTATCAGGTTGACATGGAGCAGATTTTTCATAAAATGGGAAAGGGGGGTATAACAAGGAGGGTGTGAGGACTAGGTTCTTTGCATGGATAGTGGTTGGTGAGTGGAATACATTGCCTGAGTGTGTTGTGAATGTAGACACATTAAATTAGTTTAAGGCAATGTTGGATTGCCTTAAGCTAATTTTCAGCCTGACACACTCGAGTCAGCCAGAGAACATCATCTAGATTTAAGGCTTTTAGCATTTTGGGCCGAATTTCATCATCACCAGCAGCCTTGCCCGATTTTAGCGATTTTATTGCTAAATGGACCTCTTTTGCTGTGAGACTAGTCATTGCCCCAATCTGCACCTCTTGGATGTCCACAACTGCTGGGCCACCTGGGTTAAGAAGGCTCTCAAAGTATTCTCTCCATCTGTGGGTGATATCCTTCTCAGTTGTTAAAAGTGAACCATCAGAGGCCTTAATTGCCCTTGCTCTGCACGATTTCCTCCCTTGAAGGCAGCAGATGGTCTGCCAGAATACTTTGTTTGCATTTGCATAGGATGAGTCTAATCTTTCTCCCAAGGATTCCCAAGCTTTCTGCTTTGCTGTCTTTACTGCCCCAGCAGCTTTTCGTGCCTCAGCTTTTTGTACCCCAGAAATGCATCTCAGGTGACCTGACCCTAAGCCATGTTAGGTAGGACTCCTTTTTTGCCCGGATAGTTTTTTGGACTTCTTGGTTCCACCAAGGTGTCCTTTTCTCACTGCCCGTTGCCATGCTGAGCCGCTTTCTGCCACAGCATGAGAGTTCAGAGGCAGGGACAGCTGTTCTGAACAGCTTCCACTCCTCAACATCTGCAGTATGCTTGGGATTTGAACCTGGAGGAAATGTCATCTGCAAAATTCTTCCTCACAGCCTCATTTTCCAATGCCTCCCATTTCACGCAGTATAGCTGCTTCGGCCTACCAGTGTTGATGGTAGCATCTGGTTTCTGAAGCCATAGTGTGCACACAACAAGGTGTGGTCAGTTAATAGTTCTGCCCATCTTCTCACACAAACGTCCAACAATGAGGAAAATAGGTCTATTGAAACTATAAAGAAGTCAATCAGAGACCTTTGTTCTAGTGTATCCCTGTACCAGGTATACTTATGGACTTCTTAGTGCTGGAAGAAAGTATTCACTATGGACAAGCTGTTAGTACAGCAGAAGTCCAATAATTTCAACCCATTCGCGTTAAGGTCTGGGGCGCCGTTCCTCCCAACCACACTCCTCCATGTCTGGCCGTGTGTTCCAACATGTGCATTGAAGTCACCCATTAGCAGGACTGATTCCATGTCTGCCACCCTGTCAAAAGCAGCATCCACTTCCTCTAGGAAGGCAGAGTATTCTGACTCCAGATTAGGTGCATAGGCTTGCACCACAGCCAAATCATGGTTTTTCATCTGAAGCCTTAACACACATACCCGTCCCCCCAATGGGATCCACTCAGCAACACAGTCTGACAGCTTGAGGCTTGTGAGTATCCCCACACCTGCCTGAGCAGACATTGTTGGGCTCACACCAGAGTAGTAGAGCTTCCACCCCTTATCCAGGTCGACAGTTCCAGAGCCTCTCCTCTTGGTCAAAGAAAGCCCGAATAAATCTAGCCGGTAGCGCTTGGCTTCCTCGACCAGTTTCAACTTCTTCCCTGTCAGAGAGAAGATGTTCCAGTTGCCTATAGCCATAGTCTGGTGCCGTTGTTGCCATTTCCATCCTTTTGCAGAACCATTTCTTTGCGCTTCCCCTAAACACCTCCCCAAACGGGTAGCGGACCCATTGATGGAGTTTCCTCTAGCAGAGTGCTGAGGAGTGCTGTCTAAGGGAGACTGTAACATATTTTTCGAACGGGTCCCTCTGCCTAAAATCCGAACGCGTCCCTTGGTAACCCGCGTGATGGACGAATGCGATATGAACATTTTTTGATGGCCTAATCATGTTACAGTGTTTGATAATGTCCTGTTAGCACAAGACGAAATGACACAGCAAAATAGGAAAGATTCCCCTCGAATACTCTAATAGCATTCGGGACAAGGAGCAAGAAGAGAAGAAAGAAAGAAGCAAGGGAGGAAGAGGAGGGACCAGTCTACAGATAATATAACAGATGTATGTTACATGAAGTAATACATGGTCCAGCATCAGGTACCTCGGGTTTGCCGCTCCCGTACTCACTAAAGTGAGTCCCTGAGACATTATTATTATTATATTATTATTATTATTATTATTATTATTATTTTCTAATATAATAATTTCTAATATATATATATATATAGATAGATAAATTTATTTCTATTATCAAAATGTTGAACGTTTTTTAATTATCTTTAAGTGTGAGCACCAACACTGATATTGCTTTTCTAAATCACTTAAGGAATTGAACAACGTAGATCCGAATATAAATTAAATTACACTTGAATGAATATTTCCAGTATTTCGGCAACATCACGTTGCCATTTTCAAAAGGAACTACTAAAGGAACTGATATTGCTATTGGCAAAAACACTGCATGCTACAGCACAATGTACTGCACTTGTCAACTATCAACCAGTTCTAATATCAACTATCAATTGAAAAGCACTGGTTTTCAATTGAATACAGTTAGTACTTTTCACAGATACTTAAGTGTTACTAACATTTTTGGTGATCTCTGTTATAGAGTTATATATTATACTTTTAAATATTGTTAAGTTACCATTTATTACATTTGCAAGATTTAAATTGGCTAAATAGCTGTGATAAAAAAAAAAAAAAGATGTAAATTTAGTGAATCACAGAAAGCATAAATTTACTTTCTTTCTTTTTTTTTTTTTGAAGAGTCATGAACATAATGACATTGAAATGGTTTAGTTCACCATATATAATGCATAATTTTGTATCAGACATAAACTGTAATGAGCAAAAGCTCATACAAAAAACTAATTATTTCAGACGATGTATAGCAACTGGAGAAGAATTAGACATTCCTAATGAAATATATTTGCCTATCATATTGCAAAACATAGGCTTTGATTGATTATTATTATTATGTGACACCTCCAGGGAGTCCAAAGACTCATCGAGGGAGGACTTTACAACTCGCTATCTCCACCTCAATCCACCAACTATGACGAATCACAACTGCACCATCTACTGCCTACCATCACCACTAGTATTTTCACAGACAATCACAAACATCCATGCCCATGGATATTTGTGAGTCTTTTGGCTGGAGAGTAGGTATACTTACCACTCGGCCAACCAGGCTGGCACATCCGGAATAATAATAATAAAAAAAAAACTTAAGGGAAATGGAACAAGTAATTACAGATGTAAAGCAAGCTAAATTTGTCACTCTGCTGTTGGAAAATATTATCAGCTTCTCAGTGGATAACGCGACCTTTGGTTGCTCCAAACGAAATGGAAAGAACATGTTTATAAAAATCTGGGCATCTGCAAAGAGAAATATCATTGGAATAGGATGTGGCCCTACATCATAAACAGTCTAACAGATAAGCTTAGGAGTTGAAGGTTATTCATGACTTATTTTTAATGGTATTAACAACACCAAATGAACTATTTTATAAAAAAGATGTTTTATTAACTTGCTTATATTTCACTGAATTTCAAATCAGCATCTTCAGAGCACAACATGTATACACAATAGTAAGTAAGCAAACAATGCAGTTGTAACAGACAAAAGATCTAAAGTCCTAATTTGGTGCCCTCTAATGTTGTAAAAAATTAAAATTACATCTATATGGCAGTTACTGTTAAGGTAACAGTCTCCCAAATTTTTGGCAAATTAATGCAACCACATTTGTTCAGGTTAGGAAAATTCTTCATAGCCATGGCTGACTCAAAAAATAATCTTTCGCATCAGTAATGACTTTAAAAAGACATTAGTTCCATCTAATCCTGTGTATCCAAATTACAGATCAATTAATATCTCACCAGTGATGGGGTATTGGAATAGTAAAATAAATTGTAAAGAATTGGAAAAGTTGGTTATTGAAATTAGTAAATAGCTCAAAGGATCACTTGGATGTTGAAAAGCATGCTAAGGGTTGGTCGATTGGTAGAGCCTCTACTACTAATGGCTCAGTTAAGTAAGTTTGAGCGCGGTTAGTAGTTGGAAGGGGGCCAATCGTTCGATGCTGTTGGCACACTCTCCCTCGAGTCTTTGGACTCCCTGGAGGTGTCAAATAATAATAATAATAATAATAATAATAAATAAAAATAGGAAGGTTATTGTCCCTCTTTATAAGGCTATGATTTGGCCAGATCTTGACTACTGTGCACAGATTTGGATAGGTTGAAGATGTGTGGGTTGCAAAGTTTACTTGATTGGCATAAAAGAGGGGATATGATAAAAACTTATGTTATTAAAGCGGTTTTATATTACTTAAGAATAAAGAGCTAATAAGCTTCATTTTGGAATGAAGCTTATTAGCTCTTTAATCAGCTTCATTTTGGAATGAAGCTTATTAGCTCTTTATTCTTAAGTAACTTAATGGTTGCACCTGTTTTGGGAAACTCGTTCGCAGAGTACATAAGTTCTTTTCGCTATAAACTTCGGTATTAGGTCTAGCTACTCACTGATGAAGCCTCAAAAAAGGCTGAAACCGGTCTGGGTAGTGACCTCCCTCCATAATGTAATAACAGCATACATTTCCTAGGAAATGTGTTTTTACATTATGGAAAATACCTAAGAATAGCGATCAGAACTTTACCACCTTTGCAACGAGCTGCCCGGTATTGTACTACGTACTAGGATCACTTGCATTGGCTAACGCTAGTGTCGCCGATACTTTATAGTTTACTATATTCGGCAAGAAACTCTCTGATTCTGATCTTTGAGTTTCTTATTCGGTTTTAAAACTATGCGGGATTTAATATCCCCTTAATTTAAGTAGCGGTTTTATATGATTGACACAAAGGAAATTTTTCAGTACATGACAAATAGAGAAAGACAACTAGTGGAAGTTGTGTAGTAGTGTGGTTGGTAATGGTGCTGGAATAGACTTTTTTATTTTTTTGCTTGGAGAGTGGTGAGTGAGTGGAATGGATTTGCCAGAATTAGTTGAGTGCCATGACAGTAAACGACTTTAAGAGATGCATAAAGATTGCAGGAGACCAGTACTAAGTGTACATCTCCTGCAATGAGTCTTCTGACTTCATGGATATGCTGGGTTATAATTACAATTCTACCATACCATATGTATATTCCCCATCTCCCAAGTGACTATTCCCACAAGGGGCCACACCTGCTGCCATTCACCTTGAGAACTCCAGTTTCCTGTACTGACACTACTTGCCCAGAGAACAACATTCTCCCCATATATCTATGTATTTCTTCATTTAAATGCAGTTTTTTTCTCTCTTCTATCCTCAAATGCACTTCAAGCATTCACATAATGCAAGCCACTCCATTGACACATTCCCACTATTATTTGTTCTTTATTGACTCATATACACTTAATGAACAAAACATTAGAGATACCCATCAGGTTAGCAAATAGCATGTCAGTCCTCCTTCTAGTGCAAATAACAGCCTATACTCTCTGTAGCATCGACTCCACCAGATGATGGAGGTAATTCCAGTCATGCCTGTTGCAGCATTGTCCACAACTGCAACTTAGATGTTGGTCCCAGATACATGAATCTGATAGCTTTCTGTATGGCATCCCAGAAAGATTCAATCAGATTTAAATCTGGGGAAACTTAGGGGCCACTGGATGATCCCAATTTCAGATGAGTGTTCCTCAAGCCATGCCTGGGTGATTGTGGCACAGCACGTCAGACCATTGGCTGCAGGATGCACATGATGTAGATGATCAGCTAGAACATTATTCTGTTAGCTTGTAGTATTTAAAGGCTTCTCCAGACATACTAAGGGATCTAATGTGTCACATGAATAGGTTCCCCCAAACCATCACAGAGCCACTACCTCCTTGAACAGAGCCCACCTGGGACCATGGCCTCATGCTGTTGACATCCCACCCACACCTTCCCATCTGCTTGGCATGACTGATAATTGGATTCATCAGACCACACAATCTGGCCACTCTGTGGAGGTCCAGTTTTGATGTTCCTGAGGTGAGGCGCAATGACTGATGACGAGCTGTCAACAGTGGTACACGATTACAGCATCAGCTCCCGTAGCCCATGGTATATGCCATACTGTTCACTGTGATGCTGCTTGGACCTGTGACATTGAAACTGGATGTGATTTGTGCTTCTGCCCTGCAGTTGATCTGTATGAGCCTGGACAATCTACGTTGACCCAGTCATCAATAGCGTGTGGTCAGCCACCAGTTGCTCACTGGTTGCTGGTACATCCATTGATGGTATACTCATGGTAAACCCTTGACACGGTTGCCCTCAAGAACCCCAGGGTTCTTACCACTTGGGCAACAGAATGACCCATCTGTCTTGTGCCAATAATGTCCATGATCAACGTCGCTAAGATTGCTACATTTACCGTTGTTTGTCGATTGCAATGCACTGTTGGGAAGCTCCAATGTCTGCCTATTTACTGTCTGTGTTCAGTTTGGGTTCATTTCAATGGGGGATGCCAGTGTCAGCTTATCATCACCCCTCTCTCCACTGTTTTGTCCATTGAGTGTATTTACCTTTTGGAGTAAATGTTCACCCATGTAAACTTTTTCCTAACCAAGATGCACTTTATTTTACTATTTTTATATGGGAACTCTATACATGTGATAATTTGTAAGTTTTATTTTTTTTATTTAGAGATCAATGAAATCCATAGATATCATTCTCCTTAAATAGCTATTTGAAGGTGGCAAGATTGTTTCTGAACAGAATCTTGCTTGTATAACATTCATCTTAGTCAGGAAACACAATTTATGGATAGGCATACCCATTGCTTCAGTAGGTTTGGCATAATTTAAAGAACCATCCACCTAATCTTTGAATATCACAAAATCTGCTTCAACTTTTATTGAAGGGAGTTCTGTTCTGATTGTATAAATTGCTTTTTCAGCATGGTTTCCCACTGTTATTTAAAAAGAAAAAAGAAATAGAAAAGAATGAATTTAGTGTCTTTAATAGGTAATATGATAAAATAATAAAAACTAAAGCTTTAAGAAGACTCAAAGGCATATCACTGACAATAACAGTTGTCAAAAAGGAATTAGTGTCATGCTAGTGATAATTTTTCATACTGTGCAGCATTTTGGAGATTTTTGTTTTTGTCTTTTCAGGGTTGCAAATTTAATGCGAATAGATAGGGATTGAGCAGTGAAGCAATGGAGGGGTAATAATGAATAATGTATAAATATAAGATGTTCGATTGCCACTTTTTGTATTTATTTATGACAGATTACAAATATTTTAATTAATTATAAATACTGTATTATGTAATAAATAGAAAAATGTAATAATATTAATTATTCTAATTGTCTTTGTTATATCCAGCAAATCAGTTTCCAAGTCTTGCAGTGAACTGGATACCTTATCATGAAATTAGCTGTAGTTCCAGGTGAAGATGAGAAAAATTTGTTTAGCTTAAATGTTTCATTTTAAGCCTATGAAAATAAAAGTGGTCCAAAGTTGTGCACTTGTAGATTATTAAACTTTAGTCTGTATAATAAGGTAAGCCATTTTCTACTATAAAAAACAAACCTATTACATTCTAGATGTTACTCTGTCTCCCTCTCTCTCCATCATACAGGCATTTTTGTATAATATATAGAATTTTCACACAAGCACTGTGCAGAGTCCAGTTCTTCTTTAACTTAATGTGTTGTTGTTGTTTTTAATGGTGGCTTCATTCAATGGGTTGGATAGGATGATCTTCCTGAAAAAGATCTTGTGCTTACTCTAAAAAAAAAATTCCATCCTGAAAGTTTTTTTTATTATTTGACACTCCTTTAGATCTGTATTACATGTTAACTGCTGTTTCTATAGGGCAGATCATTAAGAGATTTATGTAATATTACTCAGAAAAACTGTATTCTTGCTAAATAAGCTGTGAAGAATTTGTAATTATAATATTAATTCAAAATTGTTTATTATATTTTGCTTATGCTACAAAGCATTACTATGATATTACTATCATTACTACTTTTCCTTTTGCTCAGCAGTTACAATTTATTTCGAAAAGTTTTGAAAGTTTCTTATTGAGGAATGTTGTTACAGAATTTTACTTATACTTTGAAAAAAGATAGAAATTGAAAATGCCACAAATGACCTCTGTACTAAATACACTCAGTGATTCCAACCTTTAATATATGGGTAACTCTTATTTCCAAAATTGTTATGGCATTTTTTTTTAATTTTCTTATAAACTCAAGTAGCTACACATTCTCATCCAGAACAAGCTTTTTTTACAAACATCAGTTCCTTACATGTGATTTGAATCCATGGTGAACTGTAGGTTCACCATGGATTCTTTTTATTTATTTTATTTTACTTATACTTTGAAAAAAGATAGAAATTGAAAATACCACAAATGACCTCTGTACTAAATACACTCAGTGATTCCAACCTTTAATATATGGGTAACTCTTATTTCCAAAATTGTTATGGCATTTTTTTAAAATTTTCTTATAAACTCAAGTAGCTACACATTCTCACCCAGAACAAGCTTTTTTTACAAACATCAGTTCCTTACATGTGATTTGAATCCATGGTGAACCTACAGCAGCATTTATCAATATAGCTACTTGAGGCAAGTGATTTGCCTTCTGCAGAAATGTTTTGAAGATATGCAGAGGAACGCAAGGTAGCATTTCTCTGTTTGTGAAATAGCAAAAGATGGATTTGATTAGTGCCTCTTCTTGCTTGCTTTGCTATCTTATAAGCATATACCAGAGTTTTAATGAATAGGTAGTCAAAAGCAGAGATGAATTATTCATTTTTCTGCACGATAGGCATCAATGTGCAACAGTATATTTAGTGTTGCAGTCAAGCATTGGTCATGCTTGGAACATGCTTGTTTCAAGCATGATATTTTTTCAGACAATTAGAATTTTAGTTTTGAGTTTAGTGTTTCTTTGTCCACTGTGAGAACAGAAGTGGTTCATTGCCAGAGTTGATATTGCAGTTCATTTCATCATTATTCATTGGCTAGTTGTATTAATATTTTATTTCAACCACTGTAGCATGCCTGTTTAATTGCTCAGTTTTCTTGGCTCTCAACTGAACTTGCACACAAGCTCACCACATATATTTTGCTAGCTGGTTGGTTGATTTATTACCTATGAATGATCTTTAGTAAACAACTGTTTATAGTATTTTCTTGCATAATACTTGGTAGCTGCTCTTCTAGGCCACTTATATCATATTCCAAATCTCTAAAATTAGTTTTCTTCACCCCCCTCCCAATTTTCATTTAAAAAAAAAAACGTATATTTCTTCTTTCTTTTTGTGTCCAAGCCATTTATTTATGGACATCTTTCATCTTTTGTCTGTTACCACTTATGCTTAAGGGTTAACTGGTAGTTGATAAGAGATGATCCATAAGTTTCCCTAATAAAGTGGTGACAGGTGCATATTTTGACTGTGGAGAAAGTTTTAGACGTTGGCATGCCTAACCTGGCACTCCTTTAGATAACATACCAAAGACATGTACAAACTACTTAGTTATTGAATATTACTGAGAAAAACGATTGCTTTCGTTATCAAAGATTAAATGCTTTAACTTGGTGGGGGGGGGGGAACATATGGTTTTTATCAAAGCCTTGTAAAGTAAGAGAATGATGGAATCACTTCCTATTTCTTAATGTTAGTGTTCTCTGCAACCTTGCATGTATCTAATATGATGCGTTAACCATCTTATCATTGTGGTTCTAACTTTAATTTTCTGTTTGTTGTAACTCCCAATTCTGGTTTTTTTGATTACTTACAGTAAATTCTTGTTAATGTAATTCTCTTCTTGCAATGTCCTCACCCATAATCTCACAATTAAAAATATTAAACGGGCATGCATTAACATTTACCCATAGAATTAAGTCTATTCAAGTAATCCTATAGAGATTCTATTTCCTTATTGCTTGTCCCAACTTAGCATCAACAGCAAATAATGCCAGCTTGCCATCGTTGGATATCGCCCTTTAGACTATTTCCAATTTCATTAATATACAAGTTAAACCGCAGTGGTCCAGGTGTAGAACTCCTTTGATACACCACTATTCACCTTCTTTCTCTAGACTCAGCACCTCCGTATGTCACTTTCTGATACCTGTCTGTCATCCACTCTCCTCCCCATATTGGAAGTCTATTTTGCATACCCATCTATTTGCATTTGGATAACACTCTCAGACATGATATCCTGTCACATGCCTTGACAAAATCAAAAAAATATCATGGTATATCCATTTTTGTAGATATATACCATGATATTTGTATATTCATTTTTCTTATCTAGCTCTGCTGTCACTCTATTATAGAATGTGAGCAGATTGCCAAAGCAAGATCTACCCATAACAAAGCTGATCATGGTGCTCTCTCCCTGCTATGGAAGAAATACAAAGAAATTACAATAATGTAGTATTGTACAGAATGTAAGAGGCTAAGGACAGCACACAAAAGGTACACGCGTTCATAGTCTGGTCACATCACTGGAATGGCAGTTGCACGTACTGAAACTAACTTGCATCTGTCTGATACCATCTCTATCACACACACACACACCAATGCTATTTGCTCAGCTTGCTTATATACTTGGCTGCTTACAGCAACTCTTGCACATGGCAAGAAACTGAAGTCATCATAGCTCCTTTCCCAGACCAGATAATACCTCAGTCTTGGAACTTTGCAAATAACTTTCAAATCTGTATGGATTGTCATAACTGTATTGGTGAATTCTGTGTGCTTTGGGGATGATGCACTGAACTGCTTATGCTATCTTTATCTGCATCCAGTAGGACTTCTATAACTTGCATTGCTAACTCATCCCTTGTCACATTGTCTTCTGCTGCTCCCTCTGTATCACTGAGTTGCTATATATTTTGCTAGCTCCCAACTTGACATGTTTCCTCTACTGTCTGCCAACAGTTGATTTGCATGTCTTCTGATCACATCCTCTATTGCTATTTTTATCTTAAGCATGTGAGCACCTTCTATTTCCAGGGTATGTTCCAGGATCTGCTTTTCCCTTTTCCATAATTTCATGGGTAAACATTGAAACCAGCAACTTGCTCTGTCCTAGTTAATTGGTTCATTAATTTTTCCTTTCTCTTTCTATTTTGTGAATGCAGTATCAGGTTAAGTTCATCTAATAGTGTTCAAAGCCATCTTACCATTATTGCTTCTGCTAGGGATTTGTTTGTTACTGCACACAGTGTTGTTCTTAATGCCAGTAGGATGTTGGCTAATTCAACTCACCAGCTGTGTGTCTTGAATTTTTTTTAAGTATATCTCTACAGTATTTGCCATGTGTTCTGCTAATCCATTTGTTGATGGATGGAATGGCAACATATTGTTAAAAATTACTCCATTTTTCTGTAGGAATTTCTGAATTTCTCTAAACGTAAAAGCAGTGTCATTATCAGATACTAATAAGTAAGGAATTCCACATATAGTAAACACTTCTCTTAGCGATTTGATTACTGTTTGTGAAGATGTGGACTCTTAGGTTTCACAGACTTCTATCCATTTTGAATATGAGTTATTTAATATCAGGATCTTATATCGTTCTGTTCTTCTTAAGCACTGGAACTACAGGTTTTACCCATTTGATATATAATAGAATAACATAATAAAATAGAATAACTCATTAATAGCCTCACACTTTTTGTTTAATGGAAAGGCAACTGGGCAGTATTTTCTTTTTTAAATCAGAGACATACCTTTTTTGAGATTTATATGTACTGGTGATCCCTTATAGATTCCTGATGTATTCTTAAAAATTACTCAAAAGATGTTGTGTTTCGTGATGCACTAGTTGCTTTTTTTTTTAGCTGTAAATTATCAAGTCAGGTTCCCAGTACCTGAAAAGCCAGTTTCTTCCTAGCAGGCTCGGACTTTGACCATTTAAGACAAGCGAAGGTAGTGGGGCAATATGTCCCTTCCTTTCTATCTTGACTCCAAACTTGCCTCGATTGTACAGATTTTCTTTAGACTTTGTTTATAAAATGACACTTGATGGGCTGAGTTGTTTTCTTTTGAGCCATAACTTCTCAAAGGTGTCCTGATCATAGAATAAGCCATACCTGAATCTAGTTCCAACTTCAGAGGTTTTCCTTTCAAAAGCACTGTTTGTTTATAAGCATTCATTGCTATATCTGAATGCATGTGGACTAAATATGTTGAGTAGGAATCTGTCATTTGAGATACCATTTGACTGTTTTGTGACATAGTCTTGAACTCTTTTCTGAAGGCTTCTTTTATAATCACTTCCTTCTCTTTTCTTGGAAGGGCACACTTTTTTTTCTAAATGGTCTTCTTTCTTACAAAACCAAGACACAACCTTCATCTGGAAAGTTTTTGAGGAACAATATCCCCCCCCCCCCTCCACACACACACACACACACACACACACACACACACACACACACACACACAGTGTAAGTATTTTTGTTTGCCTCCTCCATGTCAGACATACTTTCCTTCTCTGTTTGCTTCTTCAGTGTGAAGTATACCTTCCTTTCTTGTTTGGTTCTTGGTTCAAACCGAGTTAAATGTGATTTAACTTGGGTTGACTGGTTTTTATTTCAGCACATTTTTATGCCCCTCCTCTTCTGCCATGACTTCATCATGCACTTTTTAAAATGTGAGGTGAGGGTCAGCTGGCAACCTTTGTTGCAGCTTTTGGTCATGCATGCATGCCACAAATTAATCTGTCTAGTAATTTTTCTTCTAAATTGGCAAATTCTCAATGCTTGATTAGTTTGCAGAGGTACTCAGCTAAGGACTTGTCTCCACTTTGGTCATGGTGATGCAATGTAACCTTTCTACAAATTTACTGTCATTTGGATTGAAATGATCTGACAGTAGCTTGATAGCTTTTGATTCATTATCATAAGTGAGATCACTATCCTAACATGAGATTACCAGTACTCTCAACATGGTGTATGTTGTCTTTTCACAAGTATGCAGGATTACCCTTTTCTGTGTTTCTTCTTTTATTCCATCAGCAATGAGATATTCTAGTTGTTTTTTTGTATATTTCCCAGGATTCACTTTACTTTAGCATGATTCCTTTTTTTATGAAAGTTTTTTCACTTGTCTATGCTACTAATTATTATATATTGGGTTTTATCCTTTATCCAAGTGTTATCAAACAAAGTTTGCACCTGAAGTACTTTAAGGACTGGGGCAACTTGTGGTAAAAGTGGTATAAGTTCTCATCACTTGCCTTTAGTATCTCCAATAATGCAAAGCACATCTTGAGGACATGTATAATGCTATGAATTTAGGGAAGGGCCACTATCCAGATCGGTTTCGACCTTTATTGAGGTCTCATCAGTGGGAGCCAGATACTAAGGTTGAAGTAATGGAGAAGTCACATTTACCTATAAGAGTTGCCAATATATAAACCCAATATTAATTAGTAGCATAGCCAAGTGAAAAAAAACTTCCATAAACTTATCTCTAATCCAGAGAATTTAATAATTTAATAATAGTATTATTAATAATAATAATATTATAGTTTGACTGGGGTACCACCTTACCCCAGTCCTGAAGATACTTTCAGGCACAAACTTTGTTTGCTCACACTTGGATAAAGGATTAAACTAATTTTATTATACTCTAACGAAGTGAAAAATAAACTTTCAACATCCTCTTCACATGGTTAACATAAGAGGAACCATTAGTAGATACATCAAGATTCATTGTTCTTGTAACCTCTCAGAATACAAACAGATAGGTAGGCAGTATGACAAGGCAAGATTCACAGTTGCATTTGCTACTTAGAACCAGAGAAGGCAGCCCATGTGGAGAACTTCTCCACTGTATTCTGTAGAATTTAGAAAGCTAAAGTCCATTATAAAAGGAGATTCCTTCTTGTAACTGTTTGAGGAAGGTTGTGAATCATTTCTTCACAAACTGAACCAAAATCAAAATGATTGCCTCGGTTTACCAGATTTGTGAGTCATTCACATCACCCCATTGCTGCCACCCTTTTAACGTATATACTTGTATATATAAATACTGCAGGTTCATTGGAGTTAGTTAAGGATGGCTACTTTCTCCTCACCTGTTGAGCATCTATGCTGTGAGAATATCATGTATGTAGCAATGGATGAGCTGAAAACAAGAATTAGGATAGGCAGATGCATCAACAATCTGAGATACATTAATGATACAGTATTCCTCTGTAATGACAACAAAGAACTAGAATAAATCCTTGTCAGAGTTAATGAGCTTCTATATCTTAGATTTCATTAATCTAATGGTCATTTGGACCTTGCAGCATGCATCTCCTATCACTTGTTTAGAAGCATATGATTACTGATGTGATTTCTTGCTACTATTTGACTCTTCTGTAACTTAGTTAGCTAAGTTTTTACTATGGGGAAAACAAGCAACTAACCTGTGAA
Source organism: Typopeltis vanoorti (assembly GCF_054136105.1). NCBI lineage: Eukaryota > Metazoa > Arthropoda > Arachnida > Uropygi > Thelyphonidae > Typopeltis > Typopeltis vanoorti. Next base: position 141,639,212 of record NC_143552.1, read on the forward strand.
CAGTATGTAAGATATTGTATCTACTGTTTAGTGATATTAGATTTTTTTTACATTTTCTAAATTCAGCAATGGCAACTAAAAAAAAAAAAGGAAATATTTTAGACCTATGTTATTATGTAAACATATAATTAGACATGTAAGAACGGTATTTCTTAATTAGTAATTTATTATGGGAGGCAAGGGGCCCAAGCACCCACCCAAAGAAAAGGAAAAAACACTAGAAAATTTTCCAAAAATCTTTTCCTAATTAAAATTCATTTTTTTTATTTATGTTGTGTCGTGTCTTCTATTTCTATACTACTTATGAATTAACGATCACTGCAGATGTTCAGTCATAGGTCATATGTGATGCGTAGTGTGTATTCTCAACTCAGCTCTTCCCCCCCCCCCCCCCAAGGTTAAATCCTGAGTGCCTGGCCCCCTCCAAGATTAAATCCTGAGTGCGGCACTGACTCAGGTAATCACCTCATGGTCACTCTCATCAATTGGTGGATGATTTAACACCTCATTTATAATTACATCCTCTGATGATATGACCAAATCCAAGGCTCTCAATCCTTGCATGTCCTCTGTTACATACTGTCTGAGGTAGTTATCCCTCAAAAATTCAAGAAACTCATTTTCTTTACTTCCAGTTGCTATCTCATCATTCCAGTCTATATTGCCATAATTAAAATCGCCCATAATGATCACCCTTTTCTTATTTGCTTGACTAATTTGATTATACATTTTATTATTGCCACCATCCACATTACCTGGTCTATAATAATATCCAACCAAGTATTTGATTCCATTCACCTCTATCTCACACCATACTGCCTCAAAACCACTGGCACTATTTCCGTCTTGCATCTCTACTTTGTATGGACATAACTCTTTCTCTATCATCAATAGCACTCCCCCTCCCTTTTTACCCCTTCTATCCTCACGAAACACATCATACCCTTCCATCTCTATTCCTGTCAGGATATCCTCTTCTGACCATGTCTCACTTATTCCAACAATCTTTGGGTGAACAGACGTAATTAATGCAACCATTTCATCTGCCTTGTTTCTTATACTTCTAGCATTTGTATACAAACACAACAGCTCATTTTTGAATCTACAGCTAGTTCCACTGATACCACTCGATGTGATCTCTCCATGCTCGACTGGGGCCATTTCCCTTTCTGCTTATTCATTTTAAAACCCTTTTCAATTCCAACTGTTTCCTCTTGATCCCAGGTCATCCCATTTCTTTCCTGTCTACACATGCTCTCACCTCCTCTCGGAGCATCCACCTTTCTCACACGGTGTACTCCTCTCCACCCTGAGCCTCCTCATTTCCCTGCTCCTCTTGCACACCCATTCTCTCATATTCTATACTCATACCACTCACTTTCTCATTCATAACCACCTCTTCAATCTCTCCTGTCTTACTCTCCTGCTCTTCCACATCACTTCCCACTTGATCTGATTCATTCTCTCTCACTCTACTCACTTCTCTACCTTCCAGCAGCAGTCTCTCCAAGCGACTCACACTGTAACCACTCAAATGCAGTCCATCGCTCCCATACAGTTCACTTCTTCCTTCAAACTCATTCCACACATTAACAAACTGTACTCCCATCTCCTCACACATTTCAGCCAGCATATCATTCATAATCCTTGCACTCCACAGAGATGCAATGTGGCATTGAAAATGAAAGCAAAATCATTGATTATTGAAAACAAGTCTACAGTTCTTCAGTGGTATAAGAACTTATTTGGAAAGTTCAATACTTTGTTCCCTGTCAAGTTTTTTAAGTTTTGGAATTAAAAGGAATAATACCATTAAATACTGTGATCAAACATTTTACAAAACCATAGCTATAAATATTTCTTTTATACAAACTTTACTAAAGTTACTAATTAAAAAATGGTAGTAAGGTAAGTTGGTAAGTTACATTTTTACTTGAAACAGCACATAACTGAAGGGACACGTGGTGTGAGAGTGTTGGACCTGGTCATTGGTTCAGAGGATATATGCATAAGTAAGGTGTCCTCGTTACTTCCAATTGGTGAGAGTGATCATGTGGTATTGACTTGGGAGGTTGCAAAATTTGTGGATTTCTCTCTTAAGAAGGGGTATATATGGAACTGTGGGTTAGGCAATTAAAACAAGCTTCGGAGTGAGCTTGCAGCCGTCCCATGGCAGAACATATTGCAGGGGAAAGATGTTAGCAGTGCATGGGATAAAATCAGCAGGTATCTGAGGAAGGCAATATTAGATTGTGTCCCCATGGTCAGGAAGACAAACAAGGTAGGCATTAGATGGATGAGTAGTAGTAGCATCAAGCTTGAGCTGCAAAAAAAGAAAATGTTATGGAGAATTTACAAGGAGAAAGGAGATCAGTACACCTATGAGCAGTACAAGGCTCAAGCTAGGAAGGCTACCAGCATAGTAAGAAAAGCTAAATCAAATTATGAGAAGACCCTAGCCAAGGAGATCAAGGGTAATCCCAAAGAGTTCTTCTGCTATGTAGCAAGTAAAAGGAAGAATGGCTTTGGAAGGATAAATTTAGTGGGTGCTGATGGTATTGAGGTGACCAATTCAGATGTAATAGTAGTTACTGAGTGATCACTTTTCAAAAGTCTATCACCCAAGTGAGGATATCTCTGTACCTGTAGCAATAACTAATGTGAGAATTGAAGTTAAGAAATCAGAGGTACTTAGTATGTTGCAAAATTTAAATGCAAATACTGCTGTAGGTTTAGATGAAATATCAGCTCAGGTGTTGCGTGAATGTGCAAAGGAATTGTCAATGCTTCTTAGTTGGTTATTTAACTTAAGTTTGAACTCTGATATGGTCCCTAGGGAGGGAAGGAAGGCAAAGTAGTTCCCTTGCATAAAGGTGGCTCTAAAATGGGACATATTGCAAATGTGATGAAGGTAACACAGAGGATTACTGCAATAATGAGAAGGACGCTGATCTGCAGAGATAAGAGTTATCATTCTGTTGTATAAGACCCTGATCAGACCACACTTAGACTATTGTTCTCAGATTTGGTCCCCAGGATTTGAAGGGGATAAATTAACTGTGGAAAGGGTACAAAGACAGTTTCAGGACTGTACTGCCTGAGTGGAATGCACTGCCTGACTCAGTTGTGAGTTCTTCGTCTGTAAATGAATTCAAGAAGAGATATGATAGATATTGTTTTGATATTTTGGGTCTCCCGCGATGAGTCTACCGACTCCATGGAGATACCCATAATAATAATAATAATTTTTAGTTACATGATTACATATAACAGAAGTCTAAAATGTTAGTATTATCATCATCATCATCATCTTCTTGACCTGATTGCCATAGCTACAACTGAACACTGTCCTAGAAATAATACTTGTGCCAAGTCTAATTGCCTAAAAACTAGCAGATATAAAATGGAAATAGTCATTTATATTCATTTATGACATAACCATTCTTATTTATTCCTCTTTACTATTATCTATGAAGTTACCTATGCAATTGAAACAAGCTGAATCAGCTTCATAACAAATGACATGTTCCTGGTTTTTGGGGGTGGGGGGGATAAGGATGCATTGGTAAGAATTCAGAGAAAGTTGGTAAGGTGGTTTGTCTCTGGAATACTGGTTATGAAAAGAGATTGAGGTAATGCAGTTTGCAGAGCCTTGTGGATATTAAAATGGGGGGCAGATATGATTGAGACATATAAGTTGGTAAGGGGTGTTACCAGATAAATATTATTTTCATAGAATGGGGAAGCCAGAGTTAGAACAACAGGCCATTCTTGCAAGCTGTATAAGGAGAATGAGTAGGAGAGGTAGGAGTAGGTTTTCTGCATAGAGAATAGATAGCGAATAGAATGCATTAGCTGAGAATGTTGTGAATGGTTTGATCATGACATGGTTTAATGTGTGGTTGGCAAGGGTACGAGGACTAGATTTTTTGTTTGGAAGATGGTGAATGATTGGAATGGGTTGCTAGATGCATTTGTGAGTGCCAGTAAAGGTTGGTCGATTGGTAGAGTCTGTTACTAATGGCTCATGCAAAAGTTAAGCAAGTTTGAGCACAGTTAGTAGTTGGAAGGGAATCAATCATTTGATGTTGTTGGCACACTCTCCCTCGATGTCTTTGGACTCCCTGGAGGTGTCGCATAATAATAATAATAATTAGTTAATAATTTCAAGGAGAAATATGATAGGTGTTGTGTGAATAATAGTTAGTATGGACCTTCCATACTGCTTATATTTTGTCTGAGGCTCTTATTTTCCACCATGAGCCATTATTGATATTAACTTTTTAGAAGGAGGGCCATAATTGCCAATGACTTTATGCGTGGGTTATGCATGGAGAGTGGTGTGGAATTTGTGGATGTGTGGAATGAGTTCGATGGGCGAAAGGACTTATATAAGATGGATGGGTTACATTTGAATGGAGTTGGTGTACGGAGGCTTGAAAAAGTGTTGATGAATTATGTGGAAGTGGATGTACACACTCAGGGAAACTAGATTTATTAAGGGGGTGGGGAGTAGATATGCAGACTTTAGGGAGGCAGTTGAGTGTATGAATGAGTATATTATGCCCGAGCGAGTACGAAGAACAACAGATCAGAATGGGATAGTTAGTATAAGGCATCAAAGTAGGGATGGGACAAATGGGCTTCTGCAATTCATGTACACTAATGCCAGAAGTATTATGAACAAGAAGGAAAAGTTTTTGGCCTTGGTTGGCACTTCCAGGCCACAGGTTGTTGGTATTAGTGAAACATGGCTGACAGAAGATGATAAAGCTAGTGGGATTGAATGCAATGGGTATAGTGTGTTCAGGAGTAACAGGGTGAATAAAAAGGGGGGAGAGGAATGTTATTGATGATAGCTGATGAGCTTCAGCCAAGGAGTATAGAAGTTGAACTGCAGGATAGAGAAAAGAGCACATTTGAGGCTGTTTAGTGTGAGATAGAATCTAGCAGAATAAAATATACAATTGGGTGCTGCTATAGACCAGGTGATGGAATAGATGGTGGGGATAGTATGCATAGGCCAATAGAAGAAATGAGTGGAAGGAGGGTAATTATTATGGGTGATTTCAATTATGGTAACATTGACTGGAAAGAGGAGAGAGCACATGGGAGGAAGGAATTGGATTTTATGCGGTTATTAAGGGACAACTATCTGCAGCAACATGTAGTGGAAAATACCAGGGGGCAGAGAGTGCTGGACCTAGTAATTGCAACCGAGAATGTGGCTGTAACGAACATGACCATGTTGCCACCAATTGGTGAGAGTGACCATAAGGTCATGACTTGGGAGGTGGCTAAAGGAGTGGAATTTACAATTAAGACAGGGTACATGTGGAATTACCGGGCTGGTAAGTATGTCAAGCTTAGGTGTGTGCTTGGCTCAGTGCCATGGCATGTAAAACTGCAAGGGCTGGATGTTGATAGTGCATGGGAGGTGGTTAAGAACTGTTTGCAGGAGGCAATGGTTGACTGTATACCAAGAGTCCGAATAATAAATCAAGTACGGGTTAAATGGATGAATAACACTATTAAGCTTGAGCTGCAAAAAAAGAAACAATTGTGGAGGGAATTTAAGGAGAAACGTGACCATCAGGTGCAGGAACAGTATAAAGCTCAGGCCAGGATGGTAACAAGGGTGGTAAGAAAAGCAAAAGCGGATTACGAAAGAAAATTGGCCATGCAGGCTAAAGAGAATCCCAAACAGTTTTTTCAATATGTTGCAAGTAAAAGGAAAAATGCTCATGGTAGAATAATTTTAAAAAATGCTGAGGGTAGGGAGGTAACTGAATCAGTCGATATTGTGGAATTACTGAGCGAGCACTTTGCAAGAGTATATCATCCAGGTGGTGACTTTGCAGGAATGGAAGAACCAACAGCTTATACTGGAATTGTGATGAATGAAGTAGAGGTAACTAGTCTATTACAGAACCTCAATGTCAATACATCTGTGGGATTGGATGGTATACCAGCTCGTTTCGTACGTGAAGCGGCTAAAGAATTGTCAGTGCCCTTGACCATTTTGTTTAATTTGAGCCTCGGGTCTGGGTCAGTGCCAAGGGGGTGGAAAGAGGGGAAAATAGTTCCGCTGCACAAAGGTGGTTCCAAGGCTGCTGTTGAAAATTACCGGCCAATCAGCATAACAGGAATCATTATCAAGGTCTTAGAGAAAATAGTCAAGAGGAAAATACAAGATTGGATAGAAGAAAATGGGATACTGTATCGGGGACAGCATGGTTTCGTGAAGGGTAGGTCATGCCTCAGTAACTTGCTCATGTATTATAACACGGTGACGGCTGAACTGGATAAGGGTAATGGGTTTACAGTGATTCTACTGGACCTTGCTAAGGCCTTTGACAGGATACCACATGGAATTCTAATCAGTAAATTGCAGCATATGGGGATGGATATAGGGTTGGTGAGATGGATAGGAGGGTGGTTGACAGAGAGTGGTTTACTCAGGAGTAGAGTCCACAAGACGGCCTGTGACTAGTGGTGTGCCACAAGGATCTGTTCTTGGACCACTGCTGTTTAATTTGTTCATTAATGATATAGGAAAAGATCTGAGATCATTTGTTTGCGGATGATGCGAAGTTGGGTAGGGCAATAGTGAATGCAGATGACGTCAAAATTTTGCAGGATGATTTGGATAGATTGGAGGTCTGGGCTAAGAAGAATGGATGTCAATTTAATATGCAAAATGTAAGGTTATTCATTTTGGGGTGAAAAGATTGGTGGCAGTTTACTGCATTGGTGGAACTGTGCTCCAGGAAATTGATGAGGCACGAGATTTAGGAGTGTTGGTGGATAAGGAATTGAAATTTTGGGGACACATTGCAAAAGTGGCCAAATCAGCTCATCAAATCACTTGGTTGCTGAAGAATACGTTGACAAGCAGGTTATTATTCCTCTGTATCGAGCCTTGATAAGACCCCATCTTGACTACTGTGCCCAGATTTGGTCACCTAGGTTTCTTCTTGATGGGGAGGAGGTGGAGAGGATCCAGAGGCAAGTGACCAAGATGATAGCAGGTCTGTGGAATGAACCTTATGAGAACAGGTTGAGGATTTGTGGGTTGCAAAAATCGGTTGATAGGCAGAGGAGGGGAGATATGATTGGGACATTCAAATTACTGAAGGGGTTTCTATAAAATTAATTCAGAAGATATTTTTGAGAACAGGGCTGGTTGTGGGAGGACTAGGGGACATCCATGGAAACTGGGCAAAAGTGTGGTTAGTAAAGGTGTTAGAGCTGGGTTCTTTACTTTTAGAGTAGTGAATGAGTGGAATGCGCTCCCTGAGTCTGTGGTGGATGCTGTGACAGTGAATGAGTTTAAGGCGAGGTATGATAGATACTGTATGAATGTCGAATAGTTGTGATGAATATGATTTGGGGCCTCCCTTGATGAGTCTGATGACTCCCTGGAGTTGCCCGTAATAATAGTAATAACTTGTAGGATTGTGATGATTTCACTTTTATTAGACTAATAAACTTGGTATATTATAACTAACCTTTAGGAAGTTAACAAGACTAGAGAAACATACAGTTCAATAAAAGTTGTGGGAACACCTACCCTAACAACCATTATTTTGAAAAATAAATTTCAACAACGAATTAACCACATGAATCATCATGAATTATCTAACAAATTTTAAGTGTAAATCATTCATTGTTGCAAATCGCTTTTAGATGGTTACTAGTGTAATGGAGGTGTGAAATGTTACATAGGCAGAAAAACTTTCAGATGTCATATAGGATGAGGCTCTGTTTCCTGTTTAAGCTGTCTTGAAAGCACATGACTAAAAGATTTTCAAGGAATCAACCAAAAGTCATACGCTTTCAAGATGTTAAACAGCGATAAATACTATTCACAGAAATGAATGATTTATACCTAATATGCTTGATGATTCACATAATTAATTTTAGTTATAACATTTTTCCAAATAACTGTTGGTAGGAGTTCCCAGACTTTTTACTGTATATTTCTCAATTCTTGTTAACTTGTGAAGAAACTGTTACTTATAATATATTGAAACATGTAAGGTGTTATATATAAAATAAAAGGTGTTATTACTCCTTGGACCTTGTAATTTCCTTTCAAACATTATAAATATTGACAACTCCTGGAATACCTATTTGACCTTTATATCAATGACACTGTCAGTGGACTGCAGGAGGATATTCAGTTGTTTACAGATGATGTGAAGCTTGGGAGGGGTATTAGTAATAGTGCAGATGTGGTAACCTTGCAAGAGGATTTGAATAAACTGGACAGAATGGCAAATGAATGGGGATATCAGTTTAATCCAGCTAAATGTAAAGTCTTGAAGATTGGGATACATCGATGGGAGGCTGCATACTTTGTTGGAAGAACTGTACCGGAGGATTTGGGGGAGGCAAGGGATCTGGCAGTGATGATTGATAGAAACCTAAAATTCAGGGAACATATTGCAAAAGTGGTGAAGGTAACCCCCAGAGGATTGCTGTAATACTGAGAAAGACACTGACCCATTGAGATAAGAGTTGCCATTCCATTGTATAAAATCCTGATCAGACCACACCTTGATTGATTTGGTCTCCAGGATTTGAAGGGGATAAATTAACCATGAAAAGATTGTAGAGGCAGATAAAAAAAAAAAAAATGATGATATCAGGACTGTTCAATGTTAGTTATGAGGATAAGCTGAGGAAATGTGGACTGCATTTAGTTAGTTATGATAGGAGAAGTGATATGATTGAGACTTTTAAACTGTTGAGAGGTAGTTACAGGGTTGACACTGAGGAGTTCTTTCATTTGGTGGAACAGGGGAAGAAGCAAAAATTGGGGGGGCATCCTCGGAAGTTGCAAAAGGAAGTCATGAGTAAGAGAGTAACTAGTGGTTTCTTTTTCTTTGCATGGAGAATGATTGAACCATGAAATGCATTGCCTGATAGAGTGGTGAGAGTACGAATGGCCATTGGGTTCAAGGAGTAGTATGATAGATTTTGTGGTAGGGTGGACCTACCACAATCATAATTATAAAAAATATGATGGCATTCCTTATTTATTACAAGTTATTTCCTTAGGATTATATTTTCCTTGCATTAAAACTTTACATAAAGTTCTGATAGTTATTTGCTATAAAATAATTAAGATGCTGTCAAATATAGTTTAAAAAAATTAGTCTAGTATAAAAAAATACTCCGCGTGGCTATTCTAGTGGCTTTGCGCCTCGCAACCATATGACTGGTGGGGGGGGGGGGGGTCCCAGGTTCGATTCCCGTCAAAGACGTGAGGAATTTGAGGATCTTCCTCAGCCATAGCCAAGTTAGCCAGTCTTGGGCACGGGCAGTAGGGTTTATCTGGTGTTTTTCATCCCGCAAGCAGGCAAACCGGCCCCGTGAACATACGCTACTACAGCCAAAAATATATCCCCCCCCCAGCGGCAGGCTAGGCGACAGGTCGGTTAGGAGTGGTACTAACAAGAAGTCGCATCTAAGTAATACGCGGCTCTGCATAGGAAGCAGGAATAACGCATAGTGAAAGAAGAAGTCTAGTATAAAAAATAGCAAAATACACTGTATGTGTAGCTTCTTATCATGCAGTTGAAATTAAATTAGCTGATTCACACATGTTTTCACAAGTTATAGACACTTTCCTTTTGTAAGAATCCTGTTATAATACTGTAATAGCCTGACACAAATAAATTGTTTATAGTTTCTTCTCTACAACTTTTCTTCCAAAGAACTTGCCAGGTCTTCATTATTTTTTGTCCATATGCAGCACTGACATGCTGTAAGTTTTCAATTTTGTGTGTGTGATAGATGTAGTATAAAAACAGAATAAACAAAATAGTTGACCATGAAAACATAATATTTGTTAGAACCAATAAATTGGCTGTACAACATTTCTACTGCTAATCTGCCACAGAACAGCAGTGATTTTCCTGATTTTTACCAGAAGGAAAATTAACCAGATGAGAACTTCTGAAAGAAAATAAACCACGGATAGTTGAATTTTTTGCTTGCACATAAAACCTTTTAATCAACTGGAATCCAGTAGAGAAATTTTTTTTCTCTACTTTGTCCTCATTCAGAATTAAGAATAAAGTGGTCTGGACCTGCCTTATTATTAATTCTGAATAATTCCAGCAAACGTTAACTAACTTTAGCTCCCTTGCCATGATTTATTTTTCTGATATAATAACCAGGTGACTTTTATTCATGCAGAACAGTTTTTGAACTACATAACTTCTCTTGATAAACACTTTCTCTTAGTAGTAGATAATAACTGTCTAATTTTATTTTTTATTGTTTTCTTATATAAATGAATTTTAACAATTCTGAAATCATCCAGGAAATACTGCATTATGTTTTTATAATAAAATGTGTAAAGAATTGTTAATATTCTACAGATATTTTGTTGATTTTTGTCATAAATTTGATTAAATAATTTTTGTAAATATGTATTTCTGGATGGCAGTTTATCATTATTATTCCCAAAACTCATTAAACAAAGCACAATGTTGACCAATCTATCAATATAAAGTTTTGCATAATTGCCTTAATTCTCCCTATGTTTAAACTGACTGTGATACTATTTGTCTTTCATACATATTATATTTGTTAGTGCTTTTTGCTCCATACATTCTGTAATAAATATCATTTCCTCATTTTTGAGAAGTTTGCATTAAGATATATACATGTAAATATATTTAAAAGAATGTTTTAAAGCCTTTGCAGAAAATTTATAGTTTTTTGTACAGTTTTATCATGCAAGAGGAGCATATATTAAAATGGATGTAAGACCAGTGTTTTGAAAAGTTTTTTCTTTTCCCACAAGATAAATCATTAGACCAGTATAGTTGCTCAGCTGTTTGTAAGCTATATTGGGGCATCTTTCATGACATGAAAAAAAAAAAAAAAAAAAAAAAAAAAGTTGTAGATTTTATGAAAAGGAATTGTTTCCATTTGGAAAACATTGTTAATTGCAAGATGTGATTTCATTTTAAATTTGATTTTGCATGTTGTACTTGTTTATATATGATGTGGTGCATCATGTGTGTGTTGTAAGCACGAAATGTACTTTTGTATTTTTTTTTTTTTAATGAAAAATAAACTGTTGTCACAAAATGTATAAATAAATAGTTGATAAAGATTTCAATGTATTATTTTGTAATACGAAAAACTGGCATCCCTCAAAATAAACAAAAGCTTTGGATTACTGAGATTGAATTCCCAAAACTTCTGACATTCAAATATTAAAAATAAAACCAGATATCACCTTTATTTTTTATTCATATATATATATATATATATAAACTCTTAATACTAAGAACTCCTTCATAAGAGAAACAAACTTATTTTAAGTATAAAATGTTTTTAATTCTGTGAAAATCATATCTTACTACAATATAATCCATAGGTGACAGTTTTCATTCTCACTCATAGTAACTGATATGATATCTGACTCATTTTTATAAAGTGGATATCTCTGTGCCTAATCATGGCTAACTAGCAGCTGGTTTTTTTTTTTTTATTACTATTATTATTATTACGGGCGACTCCAGGGAGTCCTTAGACTCATCGAGGCAGGCCCTAAACATCATGTCCACACAACTATGCCATTACATTCTCACAGTATCTATCATACCTTGCCTTGAACTCATTCACTGTCATAGCACCCACAACAGACTCTGGTAGCTTATTCCACTCATTCACCACTCTAAAAGTAAAGAATCCAGCTCTAACACCCTTACTAACCACACTCTTGCCAGCTTCCATAGATGTCCCCTAGTTCTCCCACCACCAGTCCTGATCTCAAAAATATCCTCTGAATTAATCCTATAGAAACCCTTCAGCAATTTGAATGTCTCAATCATATCTCCCCTTTTCCGCCTATCAACCAATTTCTGCAACCCACAAATATTCAACCTGTTCTCATAAGGTTCACTACATAGACCTACTATCATCTTGGTCACTCGCCTCTGGATCCACTCCACCTCCTCCTCCCCATCAAGGAGAAACCTAGGTGACCAAATCTGGGCACAGTAGTCGAGATGAGGTCTTATGAAGGCTTAGTACAGAGGAACAATAACTTGCTTGTTTCTGCTCGTCAAAGTATTTTTCAGCAACCAAGTGATTTGATGAGCTGATTTAGCCACTTTTGCAATGTGTTCCCTAAACTTCATCTCCCTTCATCCACCAACACTCCCAAGTCTCTGGCCTCATCAATTTCCTGGAGTAGAGTTCCACCAATGTGGTATACTGCTGCTAATCTTTTCACCCCAAAATGCATAACCTTACATTTTGTCACATTAAATTGACATCCATTCTCCTTATCCCAGAACTCCAATCTATCCAAATCATCTTGCAAAATTTTGACATCTTCTGCATTCACTATTGCCCTACCCAACTTTGCATCATCAGCGAACAAATGAACCGTACCTCTTAGATCCTTCCCTATATCGTTAATGAACAAATTAAACTGCAGTGGTCCAAGAACAGAACCCTGCAGCACACCACTAGTCACAGACCATCTTTTGGATTCTACTCCTGAATAAACTACTCTCTGATATCTCTCCATCAACCACTCTCACCAACCCTATATCCATTCCCATATGTTGCAGTTTACGGATTAGAATTCCATGTGGTATCCTGTCAAAGGCTTTAGCCAGGTCCAGCAGTATTACTGTAAACCCGTTACCCTTATCCAGTTCAGCCGTCACTGTGTTATAAAACTTGAGGAAATTACTGAGGTATGATCTACCCTTCACAAAGCCATGCTGTCCCTTGTACAGTATCTCATTTTCATCAATCCATTCTTGTATTTTTCCCTTGACTACTTTCTCCAACACCTTGACAATGACTTCTGATATGAATCTGATATCTCCACCCTCTATTCCATCACTTAGTCTATAGCAGCACCCAACTGTACATTTCGTTCTGCCAGTCACAATCTCACACCAAATAGCCTCAAACGAGCTCTTTTCACTATCCTGCAATACAACTTCAATTCTCCTTGGCTGCAGTTCATCAGCTATCATCAATAATACTTCTCCCCCAATTTTATTCTCTTTGACCCTCCTAAACACACTATGATCTACACATTTTATCCCACTGACTATCTTCCGTCAGCCATGTTTCACTAATGCCAATAACCTGTGGCCAGGAAGAGCCAACCAAGGCCAAAAATTCTTCCTTTTTGTTCCTAATGGATCAACCTAATGGTTGATCTGTTAGCAAAAATAAATTGTTTGTAGTATATTCTAGAAGAATGTAAATGAAAATCAGGATCAGGGAAATGTGATGGTCAGAACGAAGAGAGAAATGCACTATAGCAGAGAGAGAGAGAGTAAAAAGTGATTGTTGATGGGATAGACTTAAAGAGCGGAGAATTGTTATGCTTGTATACTAACATATGGCATATCAGAAATAAAGGGGATGAGTGTATAGCATTGATTGAATCAGTATACCCTAAAATAATTGGCATAAGTGAAACTTGGTTGACTCAGGATGATACACTGTCAGGACTTGAAATAGTAGGATATAGAAAGGATAGAAAGATAAAGAGAGGAAGGGAGTATTGTTAATGGTAGCAGAGGAATTGTGTCCTTCAAGAGTCAAAGTGGAAAATATTAGTAGTATGTGTGAAGATTTTGAAGCTGTTTGGTGTGAAGTTGAGATCAATAGAACAGTATATCTAATAGGATGCTGTTATAGGCCAGGGAATGTGGAGAGTATTGATTGTGAAATGTTTAAAGATGATCGTAATGAGATTTTAATTATAGGAATGTGGATTGCAAAGAAAGGATAGTGTATATTAACAAAGAGAATGAATTTGTTGAGTTTATGTGGGATAACTATCTGAAACAGCATGTGATGGAAGCAAGACAAGGTTTATCGGTGTTAGATTATTTGGTGGTATCCTCACAGGATGTGGTTGTGAATGAGGTATTAACATTCACACTGGCACCTGTTGGTGAGCATGATCATGAAGTATTCGTTTGGAAGGTAGTCACATGAAAAAGTTATCAAGAAGGTCTATATGGAATTATAAGGTTGATGATTACCAGAACTTTGTAGTCAACTAGCATCAATACATTGGATTGATGAATTGTCTCTAATCCAGAGTATTTTAGTAAAAAAGTGTGACACGTTTTGGCTACTCGTATATGAAAATATGACTTCTGCATTATTTCAACCTTGGTATCACCTCTGGGTCTGGTCCCTATTGATGAGACCTCAAAGGTTGAAACTGGTCTGGGTAGTAGCCCTTTCCATAATGCACAGCACTGTACATGTCCATAAGGATATGTGCTTTGCATTATGGGATACCAAGGCAAGTGATGGGAAGTCAATAGCCTCTATATATTGTACAAGTAGCCCAGTCATGAAGTTACTTCATGCACAAGCTTTGTTTGCTTACACTTGGATAAAGGATTAAATCAAGAATATAATTTCTTGGCATCTTTAATTTATAGTATAACCAAGTGGAACAACTTCCAACATCATATTTTCTATAATATAATATGGTGATACACCATTTTGCTATTGTATATGGCAGATATGATTTCTGCATTGATTTTTATCTCCATAGATCTAGCTTCCAGTGATGAAATGGCATGGGTAGTGATGACTCTTTCCATAATGTTTGGCAACATACATGTCTTGAAAAGCGGTGTGCAGTGCCTTACAGTATATGAGGCAGTCTGATGTGAAGTCTTCATGATGAAAAGATGAGAAGAAAACTTTCTACAGTCTTAGTATACAAGCAACCTAGACATGATACTTCAAATGCAAAATTTCTTTCCTCACAAGTGGGTAAAGGATAAAAACAAGAATATAATTTCCCAGAAAAGAAAACTACCTACAAAGAATTATCTCTTCAAATTGAGTTAGTACAGTTAGCAAGAATTGCAGGACTAAATTTATTATTGTTAATATTAACATCTGACCTCCATGGAGTCAGACTCATCATGGGAGGTATACACTATTGCACACAATGCTCAACTGTACCTTAAATTGATTCAGTGTCTACATTTACATTTCACTCAGGCAATGCATTCTGCTCACCAACTACGCTCCTTATTCCAACGATGGCCTCTTGTTCTACTTCCCTCTCCCATTCTATGAAAAATCTCCTCTGTCAACCTGATAACCCCTGACTAGATTTTTTTTTTTTTTGACTTGGAAAGTGGTGATCAAGTGGAATGGTTACTGAAAATGTTTCCAAGTGTTTGTTATGTCAGCAAAAAAGTGTAAGGAGAGGTATATTATTATTATTATTACATATACCACCATGGAGTTGAAAGACTCATTGTGGAGGTCCACACTAACCATTATTTACACATACCTCTCGTTTAACTCATTCACTGTCGGGACACTCGTAAACGCCTCTGGAAATTGATTCCAGTTACTCGCCACTCTCCAAGTAAAAAATCTCGTCCTTATTCCCTTACTAACCACACTCACACAATTTCCAGGGGTGACCCCTAGTTCTCTCACTACTTATATGTTGAAATTTTTTTTGTTGTTGTTGCAAATTTAAGGAAAATTTTTAGTAAGTTTCTGTCATTTCTCTTCTTGTCTGCCTGTCATCAAAACTTTGCAACCCATACACCTTCAATCTATCTTTATAGGAAGTATTGCACAAATCTCTCACCAGCTTAGTTGCTTGTCACTGGACACTCACCTCATCTCCAAAAAAAAAAAAAAAAAAAAAGCTCAGTTGACCAAATGTGTGTACAGGTATTGTGTGATAAGCATTGTGTAAACAATAATTAGTATATGTCTTCAGACTCCATAGAGATGCCTGAATGATGATGATAACACAGGGATTTAATTTTCACAGCAACAACAACAAAATGTTCTCCTGATCTTTAATAATATCACACTCCTAAACAAGACATTAACCTTATTAATATTTCTTGGTGTGGACATATCAGACAGACATACTCTTCAGCATCCAAATGACTATCTTTTCTCTTTTGCTCCAGTCATTACTTTACATCCAAACAATTGTTAACCCATATCATAAATGGCAAAGCCATCTAACCATAGAATGCTGCTCGGCATATTTGTGGTGGCCATAAGAGTTTTCTACAAATGCCTCTCACTTATTTATTCCACTACTCTCTCTATGACCTCCTACTGCATACATTTTCTGTAGCTCATGCCTGCTAATCATTGAATGTGCATTACTGATTCATTCTCATATCTCCAAATCTCTCAAGACAACTAACTTTATTGTGGCAACTAGCCATTTGCTCGTTTTCATTCCAAATCCAAACTAGCAAACAAAACTGCTGATCCTTAGGAGTCTCTTTTTGTATGTATTCAACACACTCCCTAAAAGTATATATTAAAGATACCAAGAAGTTATATACTTGATTTAATACTTTATCCAAGTGTGAGCAAACAAGTTTGCTCCTGAACTATTTTCAGAACTGCAACAACTCGTATAAAGAAGCTAATGACTTCACATCACTTGCCTTAGTGCATTATCCCATAATGGATTATATACTAAGGGAAGTGATGAGAAGTCATTAGCTTCTTTATGCGAGTTGCTGCAGTCCTGAAAATAGTTCAGGCACAAACTTATTTGCTTACACTTGGATAAAGGATTAAACCAAGTATATAATTTCTTGGCATCTTTAATTTATATTATAACCAAGTGGAAAAACTTCCAACAACATTTCCTAAAAGGTTCAACTTGGTTTTCAAATCAAACCTTAACAGATTTATTCTTTCTGTTCATCCAATCAACTTAACAGGATGTACTGTTAGGTTCAACAATCTCTTATATTGGGGATTAGCATTAAAAAAAAACTTTTTTGTAATAATTATCCCATTTGTGTAGCACAGTCGCATATTATTGAGTGGATAGCATCTGTGCCACCACACAGGCTATAAGTGTGAATTCCACAGATGTTTGGGAATATCATTAGATGTCATCTACCTTTAATAAAGTATTTACATGTTGAAAGTTTATTTTTCACTTCGTTAGACCATAATAAATTTAGTTTAATCCTTTATCCAAGTGTGAGCAAACAAAGTTTGCTCCTGAAAGTATCTTCAGGAGTGGGGTATGGTAGTACAACACCGGGCAACTCGTTGCAAAGGTGGAGCAAGTTAACATCACTCCTAACTCAGTATCTCCCATAATGTAAAACACATCTCCTTGTGGATATGTCTAATGTTATGCATTAAGGGAAGAGCCACATCCCAGACTATTTTCAACCTTTATTGAGGTCTCTTCAGTGGGAGCCAGGCCAAGTGGAGATACCAGGCAGAAGCATTAGCAAGGTCATCTCTATCTATAGGAGTTGCCAAACGGTGTGCCACCTTTTATATCCAGAGTAATTTAATAAAAAGGTGGCACACTGCTTGGCAACTCCTATAGGTAGAGATGATCTTGCTAATGCTTCTGCCTAGTATCTCCACTTGGGCCTGGCTCCTACTGAAGAGACCTCAATAAAGGTGGAAACTAGTCTGGGTAGTGGCCCTTCCCTTAATGCATAACATTATACATATCCGCAAGGAGATGCATTTTACATTATGGGAGATACTGAGTTAGGAGTGATGTTAGCTTGCTCCACCTTTGCAACAAGTTGCCTGGTGTTGTACCACCTTACCCCAGTCCTGAAGATACTTTCAGGTGCAAACTTTGTTTGCTCACACTTGGATAAAGGATTAAACTAAATTTATTAAAGTATTTACCTCTTCACTATGCTTATTGGTGCTTGAAGAGGCATGAAAACAAATGCATCATGTATTGTCTCTTGAGCAAGGTTCCCAGATGATTTAATTCAGCCTATCCATGGAAATGGGAAAAAAAAAGAAAAAAAATTAATTTATAATATAACCTGCCAGATGTTTCTCATAGGATCTATATGTTTTAAAGGAAAAAGGGGACCCCTCTTTTCCCCGCAAGCTCCGTTTAAGAATAGAAACATAAGTAGACAA
This sequence comes from Typopeltis vanoorti, assembly GCF_054136105.1. Taxonomy (NCBI): domain Eukaryota; kingdom Metazoa; phylum Arthropoda; class Arachnida; order Uropygi; family Thelyphonidae; genus Typopeltis; species Typopeltis vanoorti. The sequence continues at coordinate 141,657,158 of NC_143552.1, forward strand.
AGAGTAACTAAATTAATGATATGGATAACATTGAAATTTTCACCTATGTTTCACAGGCATCATCATACTGAGGATTTCTAAGAAAATTATTTAATTTCATAAAAGATTTTATGGTTTCTAATAGCACTTTTGACATAATAAAGTTTATTAGACATGTGTTCAAGAATAAATAATTTATTATTATTGCAAATATTTTGACCAGAAACTGATCATCATCAGCATAATCCTAAGGTGAAGCTAGAACAAAAAATGTTAATCCTATTTATAGAGCTGAGCCCGCATGCCGGAGTGCCACATTATAGGTGGTTACAGAAAAAAAAAAAAAAAAGATTACAGTTAAAATTAAAATTAATTTGAAATTAACGAAATATTGAATGACATAATATTATATTAAAATGGGAGGGGGAATGCACTGTTGCTTGCTATTTATGAGGATGAGACTCTCCCAGATCTTGGCAATGGAGAGACAGCCATTCCAATTTCAGTTTGAATGATGTGTAGAAGTGCTTTAGCACTCTCTCTTTACATAACCACTCAAACTTAAACCTGCACCGATGTCCACTCCATGCGAAGGGACACCTTTATTGTTGTTGATATAAGATTGGTGTTCTTGTAGTCATTTTTTGATGAGCATATCCTGTTTGTCCAAAGTATGAGTGGAGGCACTCACACTGAACCCTAAACTCAGGGAGGGAGAGAAAAGGCTGTTTATCTTTATCGGATAGTAACCAAGAGGAGAATTTGTTGACAGAGAAGAATAAACTTTTCATGTGAGTTATTGGTATCATTCATTTATTCACCACAAACATCGTTACCAACTCCAATGTACTACTCTTGCCATTAGACTACTTCTCTAAACAACAATATAAAGGAAAAAAATGCAATAAATTCCTCACAAAAAAATAATTATATAGCTATGCTTATTTTCAAAACTGGTTTCCCACCTACTTGTAGAGCATTCATATTGTGAAACTCATGACTGACATCATTAGTGCTTGCTTATGTGAAAGATAAGAGTGAATAAGAATGTTATTAGTCTTATGTCAAGACATTATGAAAATAAATTGAAAGTATCATATTTAAATATAGGTAAGCAATGTTATGCAAAAAAGAGAGATTATGTTAAATCAAAATAAAAGAGAAGTTTTTATTAGACAACTTTCAACTGCATATGTATGTTATTCTTTGGTAATATTCATACAGTTGCTACATACACACAAGGCTTGCTTAATTATTTGAACAAAGGCATCAATGTCTTTTTTTTGCATAGAAAAGTAATTTAATCCATTGGGTTCAAGAGCAATGGAAAGCATAAAAAACTTGAAGTCATATGCACTCATATAACTGGAAGAGTTTTATACTTTTTTTTTTCCAAAACACAAATTTTTTTGTGCTTTGAAAAATCAAAGTGCAATATATCTTGAGTGAAAGTATTTGAATTTTACAATTTGGTTGTTATTAGAAAAACAGTTTCTATGATTATTATTACATGGGTAGGTCTATGGAGTTAGAAGACTCATAGTGGGAAGTCCATCCTAACTGTTATTCACACAGTACCTCCCTCTCCATATCATCATTTCACTCTGAGAACTCACAGCCATCTCTGACAGTCCATTCCAGTCATTCACCACTCTCCAAGCAAAAAACAATCTAGTCCTCACTCTTACACAACTTCCATCTGTGACTCCTTCTTTTCATACTTTTTGTGTATTGAAAACTTTCTTTTGTATTAATGTTATAAAACCCTTAAGTAACTTATAAGTTTCTATGCTGTCCCTTTGTCCTCATAGGGAGCATTTTACAGAGGGTACATTTTACTTGTATCCTCTCCACCACTTCCTCATCTCCAAATAACCCAGGTGACCAAATCTGTGCACAGTAGTGAAGATGCAGTCATATCATAACTTTATGAGGAAGGATAACCTCCCTATTTCTATTTGTCAATGGATTCTTCAACATCCAAATAATTCTCTGAGCCGATTTCTCCACTTTCACTGCTTTTCTGTCAGTTTTTTTTTACACTGGAATATTATGTAATTTGTCATTGAGGTAATCTAAAATAACCCTCAAACAGAACATTAAATATGGTTTTTTTCACTATTAAGAGAGGCAATAAGCCAAAAATGACTTGAAGGAAAAAAAATCTATTAAAAGTTATTTACAGAAACCTGGAATATATTGTAGATTATTTTGTTTCATTCTACTTTCTTCTTGTTTACTGTGGTCACAATGAACAAAGGTTGGAGGGAATAAGAACATTCTTAGAAATTGCATAAAGTTGTAGTAAATAGGAATGTAATGGATGCTTTTCTTTGCATGGAGAGTTGTGAATGAATTGCGATGAATTGGAATTCATTTGTGGTGAGTGTGAGGACTATGCATGAATTAATGAGTTGAAGTATGACATTTAGAGTGCATCTCCAGCAATGAGTTGTTTGACTCCTTGAAAGTATTTTGTAATAACTTATTTTCTGGTTTTAATGCTATTGGAAATTAAATATCCTGATACTTGGATATTAATGTATTTCTTTATGGTCATTGACATCTTCAGGTGAACATAAAGTATAATAGAATCAATGGCAGCAGTAGAAACTGGCAGTTAAATAAAATAAAAAAAAAAGATATCCTGGCCTGGCCTGGCCTGCTTTCAGTTTTTATTATTTCGTGGAAGAGTGGATTCTGTATTTTCTTGGAATACTAATTTAAATTGGATGGTTTACAATTTATTCTTTTCATCTTTTATATTATCTATGAACATGGTGAATATTTTCTATAAATAAATATAATATAATAAAATCCCACATGTTTCTAAATTAACCTCCATTAACCTCACCTCCAGTTGAAGAGACCCATGTAAAGATTCCTCTCGTCATGACAAGACATGAACTCAGCTCTTTTCCAGTCGAAAGGCATGATGTGCCATCATTCTTCCAATTGTGCTATGGGGGCACTTTAGTACAGGCAAGAAGTTTTTTTTTTGTTTGTTTGTTTGTTTTTCCTCCTGGAAAGTGCACCATTTTTAGACAATAAATACCAATTCTGGTTAGGAACATGAGATAAGGTCAGGCGGTTAAATAAGATAGGTGTAAAATGAATGAATTGAGAGATCTAGCATATAATAAGAAGAATGATTGTTATGGGAGATTTTAACTACAGCAGTATAAGCTGGGAAGAGGAAAATGCATGCAGTAATAAGGGAATGGAATTTCTAGAATTCTTGAGGGACAAATGTCTTATGCAACATATAATAGAGGGGTTTCATTCTGGAGAAGAAAGTTTTAATATTATAGTTATCAGATAACTGAGATGACATCTCTCCCCCCCCCCCCCCCCAGTTGGAGAGAGTGACCATGCGGTTTTGACTTGGAAGATGAACAGCATGCAGGAGTATCAAAAAAAAAAGGGAACAAATGTGGAATTATAAGGCAGGTGATTATTATTACGTGACACCTCCAGGGAGTCCAAAGACTCATCGAGGACGGGTTTACTCTACAACTCTCTGTCTCCAACACTATCTACTGCCCACCACTAGTATTTTCCCAGACAATCACAGACATCCATGCTCATGGTGGGATTCGAACCCGCAAACTTTTGGCTGGAGAGCGGATGCGCTAACCACTCAGCTGGCCGAGTGGTTACCTTATTAACACTTAACATCTATGTTAATAAGACAAAACAATATTATTATCATCCTAGTAATTTTTTTTTCAAGTTTACTTATTTTCTCACATACTTCCTAAGGGGCAGTTCCATGTAGGGCAGAATTGGAAGGCCAGGATATCATTAGTGCTTGGGAAATTGTGAAGGAATATTTGTTAGCAGCAATAGTAAGCTTTATTCCATGAGTGAAGAAGCAAACACAATTTGGTGTAAAAAATTTGTACAAAATGATGTTGTTTGTACAATTTGGTACAAACAATATCAAACAGGAACTGCTGTTGAAAAAGAGATTATCGAAGAAATATAAGGAGAGGGGTGGATGGCAGATAAACGAAGAATATAAGACACAGGACAGGAGAGTGACCAGTATGGTGAGGAAGGCTGGAATACGAGAGGAGATTGGAACTAAGATCCAAAGAAAATCCGAGGGAATTTTTTAGCTATGTGGCCAGTAGGAGGAAAAATGATTGTGGAAGAATGACATTGTGCGATAAAAATGGGAATAGAGTGACTGATGCAGTGACATATAGTGGAGTTGTTCAATGATCAATTTATTGGAGTATTTCATTCTGCAGAAGAAGGTTTTAATACAATAGCAATAGGGCAGGTTCAGGGTTTAGCAGTGAAAGAGGAGAGTGTGTGTTCCAAATACTGAGTACTCTGGATACCAGTAAAGTTATGAGAATGGATGGTATTTCACCACGGGTTTTGAGAGAATGTGCTAAAGAACTGACAGCTCTGTTGACCTGGCTCTTCAATAAAAGTCTGGCTGCAGGAAAGGTACCCAAGGAATGGAAAGAAGGTAAGATAGTGCCACTGCACAAGGGTGGTAGTAGACTGGAAGTGTCTAATTATAGGTCAGTTTATGTGTCATCAGTAGTTGTTAAGGTCTTGGAGAAATTAGTGAGGGACTATATACAGCATTAGGCTGTGAGAATCAACATGGATTTGATAAGGGATGCTCTTGCTTTAGTAATATGATTGCCTGTTATAATAAAGTGACAAGAGCAGTTGATGAGGGGAAAGGCATATACTGCCATTTTTTTGGATTTTGCAAAGGTTTGACAGGGTGCCACATGATAAGCTGATATTTTAAGTTGCAGCACATGGGTTTAAATGTTGGGTTAGTCAAATGGATTCAGGATTGGCTGTCTGATAGGTATCAGAGAGTTGTGTATGGTGGGGCAATATCAAGGAAGCAGAAGGTTACAAGTGGGGTTCCACAGGGCTCAATACTGGGACCTGTATTGTTCAACCTTTATATCAATGACATTGTCAATGGATTGCAAGGGGATATTCAGTTGTTTGCAGATGATGTGAAGCTGGGAAGGGTTATCAGTAATAGTGCAGATGTGGCAGCCCTGCAAGAGGATTTGAATGAACTAGACAGATGGGCAAATGAATGGGGGTTTCGGTTTGATGCAGCAAAATATAAAGTCTTGAAGTTTGGGATCCATCGATGCAAGGATGCATACTCTTGGAGGAGCTATACTGGAGGAAGTAGAGGAGACAAGAGATCTGGGGGTGATGATTGATAGAAAACTGAAATTCAGGGAGCATATTGCAAAGATGGTGAAGGTAATCCAGAAGATTGCTGCAATACTGAGAAGGATGCTGACCTGCAGAGATAAAAGAGTTATCATTCCATTGTAATAGACTCTGATCGGACCACACTTAGATTATTGTTCTCAGATTTGGTCGCCAGGAATTGAAGGGGATAAAATAACTGTGGAAAGGATACAGAGGTGGATAACAAAGATGGTTTCTAGACTGTCATTTACAAGGATCAGCTGAGGGAATGTGAACTGCAGAGATCGGTGGATAGAAGAAAGAGAGGTGATATGATCGGGACTTTTAAGCTGTTGAGAGCCAGTTACAGGGTAGACATTGGGGAGTTCTTCCACTCGGTAAAACGGCAGGAAGGAGCGATGACAAAGGGTCATCCCTGAAAGTTGCGGAAGAAAGCTGTCAGCAAGAGTTTGAGGAGTGGTTTCTTTGCATGGGGGTGGTTGAACCATGGAATGCATTGCCTGCGAGAGTGGTTAGAGCAAGAATGGTCAATGAGTTCAAGGAGTGGTATGATAAACTTTGTGTTTCCTAAAAACGATCTCCCACGATGAGTCTTTTGACTCCATGGAGGCCTGGATAATAATAAAAAAAAAGTCATTAGCTTCTCTACAAGTTACTCATTTATGAAGTTACTTCATGTGCAAACTTTGTTTGCTTACACTTAGATAAAGGATTTAACCAAGAATATAATTTCTTAGTATCTTTAATTCATGTTATGATGTTAATATTAATATCATGTGTTGAACAAATTGTTCAAATTTTATAACTATGTTACTGTTCAATGTCATGCATATACCATGATAATTTTGAATTTTATAAAAGTTTTGGACAGGATACAGCATGGAAGATTGTTGCATAAAATGGAAAAAGAATGGGACTGGATTATAAAATATTAGTGTGGATAAGAGGATTACCACCTGACATATCCAAAAGTGGTATATAATGGATGTGAGGGTGTGGATTTAAGGTGACCAGCAGTGTACCACAGGAATGAGTCTTTGTCCATTGTTTTGCAATGTTTACATCAATGATATTGGTAAGGATTTTCAGGAGACATACTGTCGATATGCATTATTGCAGAATGATTTCAATAGGCTGGAACTGTGGGCTGGTAAAATGGAAAATGGCTGTCAATTCAGTGGCAGTAAATGTAAAGTTATGCATTGCATGATTGTGATTAGATATCCAATGGCGTATTATATTGGTAGGCTTATGCTAGAATAAATTAATCAGGATAAGAATTTTGTACTTTTAGTAGATATGAAGTTGAAGTTCAAGGGGCATATAGACAAACACTGCGCATACAACTCAAATGATAATTGCAAGGCTAAGACAAGCCTTGACATGTAAAGATAAGCGAATAATTTTGCCTTTACAAGACCTTGATATGGCTTCATTTAGACTACTGTGTGCAGGTCTGGTTTCCATGGTGATGCTGATATAGTGGAGAGAGAGAGAGGGAGTGAGAAAGAAAGAGATATTAATCGGGATTGTTTATTACTGATTATGAAGACAATTTGAGAACCTGTGGACTGCAGATAATAGCAAACTATGATTGAGACTTACAAATTTCTGAAAAGATCATACAGGATTTCAATTGATGGAATATTTCATTTTATGGAGGGTGGAGAAAGGACAAGAGGATCATTGGAAGCTGAGAATGAATGCCGCTAAGACAGGGGGTGAGAGCTAGATTTTTCTCTAATAGAGTGGGGTGTGATTGGAATGGATTGCCATTGGATGTTGTGAGTGCAAGTAGTGTGAACGAATTCAAGAATAAGTATGATAGCTGGTGTGTGTAGTATGTGGCCACCCTTGATGAGTCCTTGACTTACTGGAGGTCTTGATTATAATAATGATGATAATGAAAGGAAAAGCGTGCAGAAAATTTCAAAAGAATCAAAGTTGAGCAGCTTTCAGAGATGAACTGTAGACTTAAGTATACAAATAATATTTGAAGAAGAATGAAGTTTTGAAATAATAATCAAACCTTGGAGATACAGTGACAGACTCTCAAAAAACCATTGAACTGATTGATTCAGGAAAACAACTCAGAAAAAAGACCAACAGTTAAGTGGATTGATATAGTAAAAATTGCTTTGGAAGACTCAAATATAAAATCTGATGATATTAGAGTCTTGACATATAAAAAATTAATTTGCATGAAAACTGTCAATAGGAAGTAGCGATGTAAACTTTTCATACATCCTGTACAACCTGAAGCCGCCCTCAGCGAGGCTACATGCTAGTAATTTGATGATTTTCCTGCATCAACTATCGTTACTTTATTACAAAAATGTGAGCAGATTATTATTATTATGTTACACCTCCAGGGAGTCCAAAGACTCATTGACAGAGGGCACCTAGTCTACAACACTCTGCCTCCACCAACACCATCTACCGCCCACTATCACCACTAGTATTTTCAGAGACAATCACAAATGTCCATGTCGGGATTTGAACCCACAGTCTTTTGGCTGGAGAGTGGATACGCTACCCACTCAGCCAATGAGGCCGGCATTATGAAAATTAATTTAATATGTAAAAGGAATTGTGTAAGGCATTTAATATGCAAAATAGTCTAAGCAGAAATAGGGCACCATAACTGACTTTAAACTGTTCAATACACCAATCGCTGCTCCTCTGTACTCCAGTCGTCAGTTAGTCGATCTCAGACGGAAGTAAAAGAGGTTTTACACCTGAAAAGACTACCGAAAAAAAAAAAAAACTGGCATAGGTTCAATTCTAGTCGCCGTGCAAGGAACTCTTATTATTATCATTAGAAAATAAAAAAAACAGTTAACACCTTTTATGCCCGTATAGGAGTAGGTGAGGCCGTTTAAGCCTTACTAACTTTTGGAGACTGAGTGGGCAGTTCATTCATCTCCACTGGTAGCCAATCAGAGATAGCTAGCCCAAGGCTATGATTAATTTAAGCAGCCAGTCATCTCGTGGTCCCTAACCCTAACACAATATTTTTAATGTCTGAAATAGTGTGGATTCTACGGTTCCTTTTCTTGAGTTTATGAGACGAAAAACCCGAGTTTCCAGAAGTAAAAACTTGCTTGCCCATGCCAGAGATCGACAAACTCGGGAACTGGTAAAAAAAGGCTTAGAAAAGTTCCTCTAGTCGGAGACTAGACTTGAACTTTCAACGCTCTCTGTCTTTGGGGGATTTAGCGCTGTGGAAGGCTCAGGCGCTCATTATTATTATTATTATTATTATTAGTAGTAGTAGTAGTAGTAGTAGTAGCTGTTGTTGTTGTTTTATTGCCAGCACAAGAGGTCAAATTTCAGGCAAGTAGGATTTTTTTTTTGAAATTTCGGAAACTCGGTTTTAACCCTCCCCCAAACTCAGAAAAATCGAGAGGAAAATTCGCAGTATTTCAGACAACATACGAGACGTTTGAAAATCGTCGATATCTCTGAACTTTGTTATCGGTGATGGACATTTGTGAAGAGAATTGACTGCCACCGCTTTTCAAAATCTTTCAGAACTGACTTTCGCCTACTCTTTTCGATAACAAAAGACATTGGTGGAATAATTAATTAATTTTTGTAATAATTCCAATCAGATTTTTGATACACATTTCCACTAAGTCATTAGCATGTGGATATGGCGTGTTTTGGGAACGCAAAATTGCCATCATTGTTTTTCCCCAAAAAATCATATTTATAGAAAATAGTCTGTACGTAAGGTCAGAGAACATTAGGGAAAAAACAAGGTACATATCATGCTGTGATCATAAACAGATTATATATCAGCCATAAGCTACTGTCCAGGAAGCTGTATTAATTCAGTTTTCCTCTACATTAACCCCAAAAGTGGAAATAAACTTAGAACAGATTGATAGGTTGAAACTGTTCCTTATGGCAAGAACTTGCATGATTAGTAAACGTTATTTTCCGAATGTAATTCTGCTGTGTAACCTTAGCATATGATTAGTTAGTACTATATTTTTAGAGTCCTTTTAATTGCTTTCACGTTTCTAATGACGTATGACTTTGACCTTTTATATATATATATTATTATTATTATTATTATTATTCTGATACCTCCAAGGAGTCCGAAGACTCATCGCGGGAGGACATCTTCAACTATCTCTACACCTTACCTCTACTACGAATCAATATATATACAGCAGTTCCTGCCAAGGCAAAGAGTTGACATTGCTTGACATGGTAGAAACGAGTTAAGTATGGGGGAGGATTCACGACAAACAGATCGAGGTTTAAACTTTATCCCCATACAGATAAAAATGATTATTTTGCCGCCGTGGATCTCTCCTTGGTCCAATAGGTGACTAACGCAAACGGGTTCGATGTATTTATTTTTAATTCGCAGTTCATATGAGGTTGTCATTAACCTGTCTGGTGGCTTACTTGAGTGTGTTTTTCCTACTTACCTTTTTTGTAAATAGAACGAGTGGGAGAAAGATCAATCGACACGAGACCTGAAGGGTTGTTGACCTTGACCTCAAGTCTTGTGGCGCCACTTTCAAGGAAAGAAATTAGTTTCTCTTAATTCCCGCCTTCCTTTAATCTTTCCCTCAAGTCTTATGGTGCCACTTTCAAGGAAATAAAAATGTTTTCCCAAAATTTTAATCAGTTTTATTTAATAAGAGTATATGACAAATAATTTCAATCCTTAAAATTATTGAAATTATTCATTATTTACCTTTTGTCCCCCCATAAATTACCTTTTGTCCTCCCATAAATACTACCTTCTCACCCTCTTTCTGCGATGGTAAGTTGTTGTTTTGTGAGAGGGAATCCAAGACGCTGCTAAGAATTTTATTTATTTATTTTTTTTCTGGTCAGATGTACTTAAATACACCTAAGCACGCAAAAGTTGAACTCTCAGGGATTTTGTTTTGAGTAATGGTACATCGTAAGGGCGAATTCAACCCTTGAGATTAATGGTGTGACAAAAGATATCTTATATTGTTTAAAAATATGAACATATTTTTCATAAAACAGGTGATAAGACTAAGGCTTCGAATTATAGACCAATCTGCTTGTCTGGAGTTCTAATCAAGATGTTGGAAACTAGTGAGGAAAAGGATTCAGAAACTGGGTGAACAGTAGTAGAATTATCTTTAATGAACAGCATGGATTTGCTAAAGGAAGATCGTGTTTTAGCACTCTCCTTACTTATTATAATAAAGTGACGAATACATTGGACAGCGGATGCATATATAATAGTATATTTAGATTTTGCAAAGCTCTCGACAGATTACGATATGACAAACTAGTAGTTAATTTGGAACATATGGGGGTTGGACAGTAGATTAGTGCATTGGATTGGATATTGGCTGTCTGACGGGTATCAACAGGTTGTGTATAGTGATGTTCCAGAAGAAGAAAGTCACTAGTGCGTGTCCCAGGGGTATGTTTTAGGGCCATTGTTGTTGAATTTGTATATAAATGACATTGGAAAGGGGCTTAAATGGTGATATACAGTTGTGATGCAAAGTTGGGGTTGTGATAAGTAAAGCAGATGTTGTAGCTTTGAAAGAGGACCTAAATAGACTGTCTGAATGTTGATAATGTGTAGGGATATCAATTCAATGTTACAAAGTGTAAGATTTCAAAATTTGAGAAGCAAAGATGGGATGCAGAGTCTAGGATTTGTGCAGATATTTTGAAGGAGGTGGAGGAGATGAAGGATTTGGGGACTGTAGTGAATAGAAACTTGAAATCTCGTGGACATTTAGTCGTCCACGAGATTTTGCTAAAATTGTGAGGACGACACTTCGGATTATGGAAACGATGCAGAAAACACTGACATGAAGAAGTAAGTTTACTTTGATCAGGCCCTCATATAGATTACTGTGCACAGATTTGATTACCAGATTTTCAAAAGGATGATGAGGATGTTGCAGAGGGTTCAGAGACGATTGACTAAGTTGGTATCTGGTCTTTGGAATGTGAAATTTGAGGACAGATTGAGAGAATGCAAATTATAGAGCCAAGTGGATAGAAGGAAAAGGGGAGAAATGATCGAGACGTATCAATTGGTAAAGGGTAATTATCAAATTAGCTTGGATGAGATTTTTCATAGAATATCTGGACACGAGGGGAGAACGAGAGGCCATCCCTGGAAGCTGTATGATGTGGGTATGAGCAAGGGAGTGGGGAGTAGATTGTTAGCAAGGATGTAGTGGGTGATTGGAATGCATTGCTTGAAAGTGTAGTGAGTGCAAGGACGGTAAATGCATTTACTGTAAGTCCAGGTACGATGAGCTGTGCTTGTGAGAGTAAGACCTCCCACGATGAGTCGTTTGACTCCGTGGAGTCGTTTGACTCCATGGAGGTGTGTTGATAATAATACTACCACTAATAATATATGCAGCAATTTGTGTGCGATGTAACTCGTACTTACATCCTATTCAGTTTAATGATATTTATAAGCGAAATATTAGTTCATTAAAGTTATGAGCACCTACTGTTATTCACTCCTCTCTGATTTCCTGTTTTATAGATTCTTGACAAATTAATCTCAATATTCTATGTGCATTTCTGTGAATCAATGATTTTGTGTGTGGGGGGGGGAGGGATGATAGAGTACCCTATTTTAGATTAAAAATGCCCATTTGATAATACCCAGGTTTCAATTCATCATGATATTCGAATCTGAAAATCTATATTATCACAAAATCCATAAATAGACATCATATACAATAACCTGTAATGGCTGATTATAGTAAGCCAACGACTTGTACTTTGTTTTAAGTTGCGAATAAATATGCGTGATATGCTGGGCATGCTGCATTGTGTACTGAGATAAAGCATATTTTTAAAAACCTCTTGCCAATACAAAACAGGAATTATTGAATAAACACTTTACGATCAGGGCCGATTGGAGGTTTTTGGGGCCTCTAGAAAAAGTTATTAGTGGAGTCCCAAAATATTTGCAAAAAAATAATAATTTTTTTATCGAAAAATCATATAATTTTATTAAACATAATTTACAAACATTAAATACATATAGTTATATATTAAAATATTCCCATATCAATACATCTCTGAAACAACACAAATTCTATTATCAAATTTTCTTAGAAATTTGAAAGTGCGGGGTTCCCCTCAGAGCGCGGGGTCTTGGGCTGAGGCCCGAAAACCCGACGTCTGAGCAGGTCCTGTTTACGATATATGTGTCTGCTTATTCTTCTTTATGACCAATGAAAAACTCCATAGTTTATTTTATTCTATTTTTTGTTTATATTCAAACGGTCATAGCTCCGAAATAGTCGAGTATTGGACCGTATTTATTTTTTTCATTTTAAAACTCCTCTGATACAAGTTTCTAAAGTTATGCATATCCCTTCTGACTCATCCCATTAGAATTAAATACTGAGGAAATTAAAGCTATGACTCATAGGTATATCACGTCTGTTAGTTGCGCCAGTGCTAGTTTGTTTTTATTTTGCTGGAGGATGAACTAGAGCATCCAGGAAGAGATCCTTGATACCTTCACCTCACATGGTAATATAAAATGACATCTTTATTTTATATTACAACCATTAAAAGGTTGGCATAGTTGTAATAAACGTGTGGAATGTTTCAACACTTCCAGAAAGATTTTGGTGTTGTTGTGATGGTGCAAACTTTATACAAGAATTCCCTAAATACAATTAATAGAAACTATCACTTATTAAAAATGCAATAAGGGCTTTAATCACTCATCAAAATATTTTCTTCTGACTTCCATTTGAACTTCCTTGTTTACTAGACTGTTTAAACTTGGCAAGCTAGTCTTCAAAAAAAAAAACGAAACAACAACAAAAAAAGGTCACCCTTTAAATGACCATCCAATCCTATAACTTGGTTGAGACGCGAGAGAACTAAAAGTCTCTTAAATATGATGCTAAAATGTATTCTCTTCATTTCCATACTGTGCACTTTGGGGAAATGGGTGTCTCGGGACCCATTAAATACACATTACCACCCCGAAGAATTCTTCACTACCTTAAATACTCGTTACCGAATATTTAAATTTTCAGTAAAGCTTCTTAATGGAAACATTTACATGTATAATGTGTTCCGAGAAGTCTATTAACCATTTCCCTGTTGGTTGCCTTACTGCTGCCAACTAATATTTCTCGCCACTCCTTTTCCCTTAAAATTCCCAACGATATTTAGGTCTTTTGGGGGAAAGAATGAGCCAAGTGACCGGAAGCAGTGAAGCAGTTACACCAAGTACTGTAAATTGAGAACACAAAAGCACTCTGAGATGTTTCTTAATGGATGATATAATGATGTAAGGCATCGCGATTATTGTACAAAATGATAATATCTTTGTTGTTGCTAAGCCTTCAAGGTATGTGGTTTCTTGAGAAAATATCCTGAACGTGAATTTGATCTCGGAAGGGAAATTGGTTGCTAAAAAACAGGAAATTAGGAATTTGGTCTTAGATGGGGAATTAATAGACTAATTTTCGGTTTGCCATCTAGCGATAAATTCACTTTAATGAGTGAGGCAATAATTAGCATTCTAAACAGCAGTAAAAGTTACTATTTTTCAATTAAAAAGAAATCCCATTTTTTTAAATTAATGTTTGTTAAGATGACTCACCAGTTGCTCTAGCTCATAGGTTCCCAAAGTGGGAACCTATGAGCTAGAGCAACTGGGCGCTGAAGCCTTCTAGGGGGGGCTATAGTGGGATCAGAAGCATTTGGGGGGTGTTCAGGCGGTCTAGGGGTCGGTGGCTCTTTATAGAAGAAATTAATAATATATATTTAAAAATTAATTATTTTCGTGATTTTGCGATTAGATAATCATTTAAAATTTAAATATTGCATTTTAATTCATCTTATGCCCGTCTTACACGATCAATTTTTTTATCAATTTTCTATTTCAATTATTTAATCATTTGAAAATTTACCATGGCAGATAGAAATAGATGTCAATGAGAAAATAGAGCATGTATATATGTGTGTATAATAGGTTATGTTTACAGTAGCAAATATATTCGTTCTATTTCATTTCAAAATATATATAAAACCACTTTTCTAATTGATTTGTACAAAAATAAACCCAATTTTATATAATTTAATATTACGAGTAAAAATAATAATGGCAAGAAAGAAATAAAATCGTAAATTTTAGTTAGCCTAGTTAGTACTAACTTATATTGCTAACTAGAGGGAAAAAACAAAGCAAATATTATTCGAAACTTATTATACTGTTTTCTGTGGTTATGTTTTGCAGGTTTGTTGTTTATATCTTGTGTAATTATTTTATTTATTAATTATTATTTATAATTATTTGGACAATGTCGTGGTCGGACGAACAAAATGCGCTTGCGTGCAAAATAAAAAATTGAACGTGTCATACTGGATATTTTAACTTCTATTTTTTTATATACTTGAAAAATTTATTCATTTTTTGCTATTGTAAAAATTGATCGTGCCATACAGGCTTTAGTCTATCCACGCAGCAGACGAGTCTTAACTAGTAGTATGTCGGTCAACTATTACGTAGGTAATTCACTCAATTCAGCATGTTTTGACAGGAATATGGGTGCTTGCAGTGACTTGTTCAAAGCACGAGTACGATGGTATCGCAAACAAGTCAATGCATGCAAGTCGATTCGGGCTAGATTTCAAATCTATAAATACCAGTGGTTTAGGAATAAGTTTCATTATTTTTTGTGTGCTTTGCCAACAATCATCAGTCGAAAGTGTGAGAGATAAGTGGAGTCATACAAAGTGTAAATTAAATCTTTTATTTTGTGAATATAATACAAATTTTATTACTTCATTATGTCTGAATATAAGAAGAAATGTCGACAGTACAGTATTGAGTATTTGAAATATGGTTTTATTCAAACTGTTATAATGGGGAGCGTTACAAAATTTATGTCTTGCAAAGTGGGTGACGGCCCGAAAAAGTTTGTCAACCTATGCTCTCGCTGAATAACAATTATCAAAGTATAAGTCTAGGTAGTATAAATCCTTATACATGGATAACATCAAAGTATAGTTCGCCCACCGATTAGAGATCCTTCGACGCTTCTGCGCATCTCAGAAAAAGGAGAATCCATTTCGATAACAGGGTAATCAGTCCGTATTGTGGGATGAGTTGTTTATTATTACCGGTCGGAATATTAACTTCTCTTTTATGATTATTGTAGGTAACTATGTTGCTTGTATAACAGTTGGAAAATTTTACCTATAAAGCACGTGATTTCGCGTGTTGGCGACCAATTCGGACGTCCTTCATTTCTTTCTCCCCTTCAGCAGAATCGACTATTCTTGGAAAGACGCGAAGCAGGGACCTACAAACGGTGGGCAAACTTATACAAAGTTTAGTTTTACTATTGAAAAACTCCATAGTTTATTTTATTCTATTTTTTGTTTATATTCAAACGGTCATAGCTCCGAAATACTCGAGTATTGGACCATATTTATTTATTTATTATTTTTTTTCATTTTAAAACTCCTCTGATACAAGCTTCTAAAGTTATGCATATCCCTTCTGACTCATCCCATTAGAATTAAATACTGAGGAAATTAAAACTATGACTCATAGGTGTATTACGCCTGGAGTTATTCACAAATCATTTTTTTTTATTTATTCATTTTTTGACGAACAAAATTTATTTGAAAAGTACAATTTGTGTAATGATAACAATTATAATTCAGGTAAGAATACAGAAGTGCGTGTGTAGCCCGTGAAAATGGCATGGGTATTCGTAGTACTAGCCCTCCAAAAGAAAGACTGTTCTAAGTTTGATTCCATTCGACTAGACTACAGGAAAATTTTCTAAACTTTTCTTCGACCAATTCTTGAGTTGTTAGTCAATCTCTGACAAGAGCAAGTAACTTTACCCTCCTGGAATGAAGGGTTTTTTAAACACCCCTGAAGTTAAACGACTATACAACTCACGCTATTATACATAATAATACGAGTTTTAGTATTTAGGGCCACGAGATGGCAGTAGTTGTCTGCCCTACTCATACCCCTGAAAAATTTTGATTTATTGATAGTTTTGGGCTCACTATCAGTAAATGCTTGAAAGATGGAGATTGGATTCCCGCTAGCATTCAAAAGTCAGTTGGCGCTCAAGGAGTTCCGCTTCTTTGCGTTGAGAAATAAAAGGTGTCAGAGGATTTAGTTTTAACTGTAATTAATTACAATGTTATTGTAATTAATTACAGTTTTCTGGTTTCCCAAACAAGCTTTCAGTTATTCCTGAAGAATAGTCGATGATCAGCTTAGAAATCTTCCTAGAACTCACTAAACCTTTTTATCCCATCTGCCAGCTTTCACAAGAAGGAAACGTAGTTATACTTCTTCTGGATATCCCACAGATACAGGGCAGACTAAAAATAAGAATACACTTGAAATATTTCTTCCAAAACTTCCATCAACTATCAAATAATCTGGACGTTTTTGATGATTAAATTCTGATCTTCGTTAATCAATGGAGTTCTAATTATTTCTTCATTAATTTCAATGCTTATAAAACTCATTCCACTCTTATTCTCAAAAAGAACTTCTTGCGAGTTTTACTTACGATAATATCCAAAGCTCGAGACAGAATAAAATCTCTCTCTCTCTCTCTCTCTTAGGATAGGATTGTCCCTTCAAGTCTCTTTCTTTGCATAAACTTATCACGAATATTGCCACCTCAGCATCCAAAAATTATTTGGATGCTGAGGTGGCAATTCATCGAAAATTCTTTTTCGATGAAGGCACTGTTTCTCCCCTGATCAACTATTAACTTTATACAAATCAAAAATCCATCAAACCGTTCAATACTGTTATCATATTTGGAGTAATGCCTCTAAGAGCTCTTTAAAAACAACTTGATTTACAGAAGGGAGCAATTTGATTGGTTGGTTGGTGACCCATCTCTCACTAATTCCCTCCATACAGATGTTCAGTTTTTATTCTTTGCACTTCCTACAAGTTTTTTCATGGTCGGTCGCTATTCACCACAGTTAGCATCAATAATTCTCTCTCTCAAATCTATTGAAACAGGTGCAGCAACATTCATCATCCCTTTCACAGTTCATCTCCACAGAGATGAACAAATATTTATCTTCATATATATATATATATATATATACAGTATATATATATATATATATGTACAATTTTATTGAGTGTGCAAGAGCGTTTATGAAAGTGAATTTCAATCCACCGGATACCCAAAGTATTAAGAGTGTTGTTAAGGAACGAATTAGCATTGAACGTGATTCCAAAAGGGTCAAATTAGCCATCCTCTTACAGATTGGTTTATCTGTTTTGAAGGAGAGAGAGAAAACGAGATAATTTAACCCAGCCAGAAAAACAAAGTCTCACCTCCACCAGTCACAGAATGGAATATGAATTGAGGTGTGTTTTCGATACGAGTGGCGCGTGGTAAAGCTAGCTAAAAAGACGTTAGTCATTCATCTAAGGAGACCATATAAATATCCTCAGATATAAATAGCCTCATTTGACTAAAAATATAACCTACTTAGTCTTTAAATTGAATTGCAGTATCCACTGGAGAAAAATTGGGAAGTTACATAACAAATAGTTTATTTGTTTTATCACGTGATTGAAATAACAAATGTTTTGATTAATTCAATGATCAATCTGAATCCATTACTAGACGTCTATTCAAACTTACCAAGTCAAACAGCAATTCTTTTTATATATCATACTAATAAAATTACTAATTACTGTATATGAAGAGCCAAAGGCTTCAATTCGGCGACATGAACTTATTTAAGTTAAGGGATATTACATCCCATATTGTTTCTTAGCCGAATAAGAAACTCAAAGAGCTTCATGCCGAATATAGAAACTATATAAAGTTCGGCGATTCCAAGCGTAAGCAAATATCTGGATAGCGCAGCAGCTGATCCATTTGGTAGTGCAAGCTGAGGCAACTCATAGCAAGGGTGGAGCAAGCTCCGATCACTATTCTTGGTATTTACCCATAATGTGAACTTAGTTCCTAGGAGCTAATATAGTTTCTATATTCGGCATGAACCTCTTTGAGTTTCTTATTCGGCTAAGAAACAATATGGGATGTAATATCCCTTAACTTAAATAAATACTAATAAAAAATTAATACCAGAACGAGAAGTACCGTGTTACTCATTACCAAGTAATGAGTAACACCACGTTAGTATATTGCTAAATGAAATCAATAAACAAAATATAAAAGAGACTGTGCGAATGATGTAGTCTCTAAGTGAGTTCAAGGCAACTTGGTAATTTTGTTTTCGCTTAAGAAATTAGTGGCAAGACAACTCACTTACTCTAAAAGGTAAACTTTTATCTCACCTACAGATTCTCTCCCACTTTAATACGTTTCGTCATTCATTGAAGAATCGTCAGGGAAAACAGCTTACGCTGATTAGCTTACCCCACACGTTCTTTCATTCATTTGATTTTAACTTAACTAGTTTTTGTTAAGTACTAGTTAAGTAGAAGAGACACAGTATTTGCAATTTCTTAAAAGCTTTTCTTTTCTATGTTAATTAAATGGCGAACAGTTCTAGGAACATGTTATTTACTCTATTAGTGTAACTCGCACAAGGCTGATGTGCTAGAAAAACGTCATTCGTTATACATTTCTGGAAGATGTATAACGTTTTGTAATGTTTCAAATATGATTCATTTCATCTGAGGTTTGCTTTCATGCTAGATTAAATCCTATCAGTCATAACACAACTTTTCGCTTTTAGTAAATATTTTTAAAGATTTTCTTTGCCATTTCTGATGGGGAGAACCAATGCAATAGTCAAACTTTTCATTCCATTTAATTACTACAGTAAAATTCAGCTATTTTTCATTCTTAATATACCTATATAATAAACTAGTCACCTTATAAGAAATGTTGTTTGCTCCCATAAGGCTAGATCACTCAAAGAAAGAGCGCTGTAAATTCGATTCTAGAGGAACTTTTTAACGTTTTTTTTGAGCGACTTCGTCCTCGCTTTTATTCCCTTTGGGGAATTAAAGAGCTTTACCAGATTTGATATTTATTAAATTTCCTTAGAAAATCATTTTGCATAAAAAAAAAATGATGTGTGTAGATATCAGTAATTTAGTTACAAATTTCAGGATACACGAAGGAAATATACTACTCTGCTATTTTTTATGGCCAATCACGTATTTGCATATACATATATAGTTTGCTAAATGAAACAGGCGGTTTTGTAATGCCAATAAAATATTTGTAACTTGCTACTGGTATCTGATATCACCTAGGCAACAGGCATAGACTGAGTACTTTCTATGTGTGTGTGCATGCGAAATTTAGAATAAACAAGTTACACATTTCTGCCATTATTATTATTATTATTATTATTATTATGTCGTTTACAGCTTGAGTTTTCTCAACGACAGCTTTCACGCTATTTGAATTTTTATATTTTTTGAGGACCATTATTTATTTAAGTATTTATTTATTTGACCAGTATTTATTAATTTTTTTTTCAAGGATCTCAGATCACACTTTGCATAATAAGTAGAATATCTAACATTTTGGACTTTCTCTTGTTATCCTATATAACGCACACACACACGTACACAAATGACATATCCATATCAAGTATACTCTTTCTGTTTATTGTGGGAATGGATATCTTGACGATTTGTTTGATCATTTCCGTTGTATGAGCATCCACGAAGTCGTTGACTTTAATTTCTTACTTCATTGGTGTAGTAATCTTAAGACCATGCTGAGCGACTGACTTATATATTCCAACCTACACACAGAATGCCTTAAACGGACTGCAATCTCCCACTTGGACGTTCCGGCGCCTAGACTAACAACATTAATGTATTTTATAACAGTTGGCAGCAGGGTGGGGTTGTGTAATTAGAACTCGTCTAGAAGAACAGCGTTGCATGAAGAGGACAACAGCCCACATCACATTCTTCAGCGTGCTTGGGTTAGGTAAACACCACGTGGTATTCTCCAAGAGGACACACACACAACAGAGATATTCGTAATAGACAGATGGATGCACATACATACATATTAGGATGTGCATCAAGAAGATAAATGGATAAATAAATGACTGGGATATGATACACAGAAACAGGATAAGTATTATGGTGTCTTTTTAATTTCAATAAATATTCAGTCATCAAATGTATAAAAGTTCGAAAAAAAATCGCATTTAGACATCTAATGGCTATATATTTATAATTCATTTGCATATTATGCTTTTCTGGGAATTCCACCCGCTAAGACATGATCTAGTTTCATCCAAAACACTAATGGGCGTGTCTCGTAAAAAGCCCGGATGTACTTTATCACGTGTGTTCCATAAGGGCGGACGAAGGTATGTATAACAGTACTCCACCTAAGAATGTTCATTCACTCATACCTCCACGATGACGACCAAGGTCCAAACAAAATGTTCCTCCCTGTCTTTAAAAACCAGGATAAGTACTGAGTGTTTTTTAATGTATACATGTGCCCCCTGGCGGTAGCGGAGGAAAAGCATGTGCATAAGACAAACAAGAGAGGAAATATGTAACCTAAATGCAAAGAGTTGATGCAGCTATCTTTCATTATCGCCTGTTCTTTTTATATTAAAGATAGAAGAGGAACGAACGAACATGATTAATGATACCTGCTCTTCTGAAATGGCGATAAAGTAATTAAGTGTTCAGATAAGTTGATTCGGAGTTCCCGAATATCGAGGATGTGTTGTTTGCAACCCACTTCTTAAGTAAATAACGGACCTTTGTTCAGTAGTGCGTATTTACATAAACGAATATAAGCGGTCAGAAACTTGTTGAATATGTACGGGATTTGTGTTTGACCTTAATATGTCTCAGATTACAACACATTTCTATAGACTATAAACAGCAGAAAACTGGTACGCGTTTCATTATTTTTTTAGGAAAGAATAATAATTGACTGAAAAACAGTTAGTTTGTTATTCCATGAGAAAAGCAACTGACCATTCAGTAGACTGGGTTTTGGTGTTTTTGTATTTTGTCTGTAAAATAAATAAATAAATCCTCTAACATAGCGTGCGTCATACTTTTTACTATTTATTTATTTATTCACTTTTTATTTATTAATCATTATTTACTTATTTTAAAAAATGTAATCATTATTTTGGTTCAATTTATTGATTATTCGTTAATATAAAGGTTGGTCGATTGGTGGAGCCTCTGCTACTAATGGCTCACGCAAAAAGCTAAGCAAGTTTGAGCGCAGTTAGTAGTTGGAAGGGATTCAATCGTTCGATGCTGTTGGCACACTCTCCCTCGATGAGTCTTTGGACTCCCTGGAGGTGTCACATAATAATAAAATAATAATAATAATAATTAAAACAACGATCATTTTGCAGCATTTCATCACTCACATACATATATATAAATAATATTCGCCTGCTATTTTACACGCAGCTTGCTGCACGTGAAATAGCAGACGAATTTGTATGAGAACGTCATGCATTCTAAGTTACTTAATGTATAAACGCAGTTTACATTTTGTACAACATAAAATATAAAGAGAAAATTTCTGAATATATATATTTTTATTAATAAATAAATAAAAAATAAATAATATATATATATATATATATAATTTAATTTTAAGTTTAAGTCTGGCAAAAACAACAAAGAATGATAATAAAAATTGAATACAGGCTGTTTGTTTTAGAGCTAGTTTCGTAAATGCTTTTATGCGTTACTTCTGTTATTATTATTACATGAAATAGCTATTTGCCAATAGCTCATTGAAGAAAATAGCGCTTAGTAGCTTGTAGCAACGCACGAAAAATATATTAGGATGTTTTTCTAAAAAAGAGTCATAACATTTATTAAGACTGCATGTAGTTGTTAGTGACAAGAATGTGTATAACTGTGGCGCCTCTATGATAATTTGCAAAAATTGCAGCGGGTTGTCTAATGAAATCAAATGAACTGTTTCCTGATACTTTGCCTTCGGATATAACTAAAAGGATAAGAAAAGTAAGTTAACTTTAGCTATAATGATTTCGTTGAATTCTTTATCTTACGAGTTATTCATGTAATACTGAAGATGACTATTGTCCTTTACTTAACCTTCGATTTGTATGAATAAGTAAGTGATACCTGTTGTTTAATATCTGAGTAGTATCTTACATGAAACTGCCACCTGTTGCTGAGGTCTGACGTGCAATTTTATGGCTATCTCGGCACGCGGTAACTTCTAAAGGTCGAGTTAACTTTTCCCTTGCTTGTTTGGTAACATAATAGTTATCTTTCATTTATTAGTGAATATGTAAAGCCAACTAGCGATCGAAAAACAATACATTCAAAATTAAATCAATATGAAATTTAGCAAAAAGAAAAGAAAAAAAAGGGAAAAAATAAATCGCAATCAAATAAATGAATACGATATCACTTCGCGACAATACTGTACACTGTGAGTGCACTAGCGCCACCTAGCGAATGGCCAAGTAAAATACAAAAAAATATTATTTCTTTTAATATAGCTAAAATGACGTCCTTTAATTCTTTTTGTTAAATATGTTGAATTTATTATTCTATATTTATATTTTGTGCAGTAAAATTTTCTCCAGTAGTTCATCTAAGAATGTATTAAGACAGCAGTGACCTTAATTGTAACTAGTTTGGAGTATGACAGGTTGATATCTTTATCCATGTTGATGCAGTGTGTGTGTGTGTGTGCGTGTGCAGTCAAAAGTAAAATCTAAAATACATTGGCACCTTGACCTCTTAATGCTTGACCTATGATAAACTGCATTTCAGACACTTCTAGAATTTATTATTAATTTATTATTATCAAAAGGGAATGACACATTAATAAGAGGTGTTGTAGAAGAGCAGGAGAGTAAGGTAGAAGAGTTTGCGAATGGAGAGGTGAGTGAAAAGAATGAGAGAGAAGGAACACAAGACGGACAGGGAAACTGGGGAGTCACGGTCGACAGGGAGACACTGCGTGAGAAGTGTAGATGGTTTCCGGAGTGGCCAAGAAAGGATTAAGATTGTCGAGGATGTGGGGGTGACATTTATTTCTGGGGAGAGGGGATTATATCAGTGATGAGAGAGAGAGAGAGGAATGGATGGGGGAGTTATATCCCAGAAGTTGGATCTGTGGGACTTGTTATCGAAACAGAAATGATGTAGTGTGTATGTTTACAAATACTAGAAATATTCGAAACAAGGGAAATGAATTTGTAGCATTGATGGGGTTCGTTTGCCCAAAAATTGTTGGAATAAGTGAGGCATGGGTGACATTCTAACAGGAATAGACAGGGAAGGATAGTAGTCTTTCGTGAAGATAGACAAGCCAGAAATGGGGGAAGAGAAGGAATACTGCTGATAATGGCAGAAAAGTTGTGTCTATATAGGCGATACAAGAGGCACATAATGATAATCGTTTTGAAATGGCATGGTGTGAAGTGAAGATAGACGAGACGAAATGTTTAATAGGTGTTGCTATAGACCTGGTAGGCAAATTGATCGGTTAATAAGAAAGAGTGATCATTATCAACGATTTCAGTTATGATAATATAGACTGGAATGAAGAAATAGCATCCGGAACCAAAGAGAAAATTTCGCGAGTTTTTGAGGTAGGCAGTACGTAATAAAGGCTACATAAGGATCGAGGATCGTGGATAACACGGGAATATATTATTGTAAATCATCCTCCAGTTGGTGAAAGTGAAAATTAAATGATCAGCAGGTTGCAACCGTATCAGTACTTTTATGAGAAAAGGTTACTTGTGGAACTATAAAACGAGTGATTATGGCAAACTCAGGAGGCGGCTTGCAGTGATGTCATGGAATGAAGAATTGGAAGGGAAGGAGATCAGTGCTACTTGGGACCTGTTCTATGACTATCTGGCAGCGGCAATGTTTGAATGCATCCCAAAGATCAAGCGGTCAAAGTTGTGAAATGGTTGAATGAAGAAGTGAAGCATTCCATTTGGAAGAAGAAGCATTATGGAGGCAGCATAAGATGTGGTGGTGATAGTCGTTGCATAAGGAGTATAAAGAGCAAGCAAGATAGGTAACTCACATGGTAAGGGGGGGTAGCAAAAGCGCAATATGAACAGCAGTTAGAATGAGGCCAAAAGGAATCCTAGGGGAGCTTTTTCGATACGTGACCAGTAGAAGAAAGCATGATCATTGACAAATGATACTGGTTGGAAAGAATGGTAGAATGATAACCACTGAGGGGGATATAGGAGAGATGTTGAATGAGCAGTTAATAAAAGTATTTCACCCTCGTGAAAGTAACATCATGCAGAACTTGAGAGCAGTGGAAAGGGAAGCGCTACTGATGGTGAGTGAGCAGGAGGTCTGCGAGAACTTGAGTAAACTTGATGTGAATAAATCCTTGGGACTTGATAGTATAATCACCGCGTGTCTAGAAAGAATGTTCCATGGATTTGACAACAGTTTTGGCTTACCTTTTTAACATGAGTCTTAGATCGACCCTAATTCCAAAGGATTGGAAAGAGGACAAAATTGGTCCTCTTCATAAAGCGGGTGATAAGACTAAGGCTTCGAATTATATGCCAATCTGCATTTATGGAGTTGTGAGGGCAGCAGAATTCTTCTTGAACGACATGCTGTCCATAAAAGGAAATTTTTTTTAGCCTACCCATGCTGGATTTGTTAAAAAAAGATCGTGTTTTAGCAAAACACTTATTATAAAAGGTGACGAATACGTTGGTTAAGAGGGATGCATATACAGAAGTATACTTAGATTTTACAAAGGCCTTCCATAGATTTCCACATGACAAGCTAGTAATTAAATTAGAACAGATGGAGTTAGATGGTATATCCAAACCGCATATGGATCACTGTGCACAGATTTGGTCGTCTGGCAAGGATGATGAATTGTTGGAAAGGGTTCAGAGACGATTGGCGAATTCGGTTTTTATTCTCTGGAATGTAGAATATGACGACAGATTGAGAGAATGCAAATTGCAGAGCTTAGTGAAGGAGGGTGGAAATGATCGAGACATGTAAGTTGGTGAGGGTAATTACCAGATTAATGTGATTATATGATAATGTGATTATATGATAATGTGATATAATATGATTTTTCATAAAATGTTCTTCTTGGAAGAACAAAATACCGTCTGTAGGAGCTGGATAAGGAGGGTGAGAACAAGGGGAGAAGTAGTGTTTTTGCATGGAGAGTGGTGAGTAATTGGAATGCATTGGCTGAGAGTGTGGTGAGCGCAGAGTGAGCTATAAGGGGCTCGCGCGAGCCCTTTGTTAAATTTTTATCAAATTTGCGAGCCCTTTGTTCTTCTTGTTTACTTTTTTATTTTTTCAAAAAAAATTTTTTTTGAAACATTAAGCGACAAACTCATACTGTAACCTAACAGAAATTAGTCTATTCGGTAGTGTATAGATTATTTGGAATGATTGTTTCAACTCCTCTATAACGAATGCGCCCAAGTTTGAAAATAATATAAGCGCATGCGCTATCTTTACCCTTCTCCCTTCTGTTAGCCAATCGTATGGTAAAACCAGTAGCCAATCAAATCTTTTATAAAAATTTCATTCTTATTATATTTTGAGAGTTAAAAAATGTTTTCCTATGTCAGATAAATTAACACAGTTGAATGTGTGCAAATATTTCATGTTTAGATCATGAAATATTTGTTTAAAAATGATAGCCTTCAGAGGTTGATTGTCCTCTCATACTTTTTGATTGGAATTTGTACACAAGCTGTATTAATAAAAGTTTTTGTGTGAAATACGTTTTTTTTTTTTTTTTGCTCGACGATGCAACCCCTTTGTTAAATTTCCATAGCTCACCACATATCTGTCTATCTATATAAAGGAGAGAATAAAATATGATATAAAATAAGAAAAAATAAATCTTTGTCATGAACGTAACTAATAGGAGAGGGCGCTGCTAAAATAATCTGTCGGTTTATTATCATTCATTGCGGAAAATTAATATACAGTATATATATACTGTATATTATTATTATTATTATTATTATTATTCCAGATACCTCCAATAATATATATATTATCAAATATTTCTAAATGATTTGAATTTAACAAATAATTAGATATTCGATGGTTTTCGTAAGATAATTTATATGAATATTTATAATTTATTTATAATTTATAAGATCCATTTATATAGATTATGTTCTAAAGTTTGACTAGCAGTAATGAAATCCTACGAAACATTTTCAATTATGAAATAAATTTATTTATATTGCCGTGTATCCATATTTAAAAAAATGTCAACAGGTTTGGAAGAAAATATACTGGCCTAGAGATTTAAAAACATCAATATTCATCTGGATTCCAAAAATATATCAAATCCCAGAGATTGTGGAACCATCGCTTTAATTTTACATGCAAGTAAAGTTATGCTGAAAGTGATCTACAAAGACTGGAGCCATATGTGAATAGAGAAATGCCATAAGAACATACAGGCTTTAGGAGAGGTAGAGGAACTAGAGACCAAATAGCAAACATGAGATGGATTATGGAAAGAACAAGAGAATTTCAGAAGGAAGTATTCATCACGCAATCAAAAGAAAGTTTTTAATTGCGTGAGTCACCTCAGACTATCGTGTGTAATGAGATCAATGCGAATACCTGAATATCTATTCAGTAAAATCATAGGATTTGTTCTCTTTGGAGAAACAGACAGCGTTCGAATGGAAAAAGGGATGTGGCAGGCTTGTATATTGTCGCTGTACCTTTTTAATATTTATTGTGAATATATTATGAGAATAGCTGATTTAGACAAATATCCCACTGGAATTAAAATTGATGGCAGAAAAATAAATAATTTAAGATATGCAGATGATACAACCCTCATAGTAGAAACTAAGGAAGATCTGGAATAGTTGATTCTATTAGTTAAGACGAAAAGTAACAAAGCTGGGCTTAATTTAAAGATCAGCAAAACAAAAGTGGTGGCTTCGGGCAATTTAAATGAATTTATAATAGAGGGAGATAAAATTGAAATCGTTGAAAGTTATGATTTACTGGGGTCCAGAATCAGAAATGATGATAAATGTGAAGTGAAATTAAAAGAAGGATAGTGTAGAAAAAAGGAAAAAAAACCGATGTTAAACCTGACAAAAAATTATGAAAGATAGAGGTGTGAGTAAAGCTACCAAAGTTAGAATTGTCAGAGGAATGGTATTTACAGTAATGATGTACGGATGTGAAAACTGCATTAAAAGACAGAAAGCGAATTGATTGATTGATTTGAATTATGGGTGTAGATGAAACTACTAGGAATCCTGTGGACTGCAAGAAGAACCAATAAGAAGGTCCTTCTTGCAGGCGATGATCACTAAACAGAAGTTGATGTACTTGGATCATATTATGCGAGCTGAAAAATCATTGGAAAAGACAGTTATGTTGGGAAAGATTGTGAGAATGAGAAGAAGAGGAAGACCATAAAAGAGTTGGATGGACAACATAAAGGAACTTACCACTTGAACTGACAATTACTAAAAGAAAGGACAAGAAGCCGAGTGGGATGGAGAACCTTCGTTCATAGGATCACCAAGAGTCGAAAACAACTGGGTGGCATATAATAATAATAATAATAATAATAATAATAATAACAATAATAATAACAGCAACAACAACTATAATAATACCGAAGTGCTTAATAGTTTTGATACAGGATGTGACCACAGACTAGTAAGGACAAAATTATGGATCAACAGAAAATGGGAACGGAATAATCTCATAAGAAAAAAGTCCAATTTAGTGAATCTACAAAATCTCTACCACAATAAAAGCTGTTATAGAGAATCACTCAAATATGAACTAAAAAAGTTAAACACAGCTACTGCCATCGATGATGCTAATAAAGTCTTAACAAAATCTATCTTGAATTGTGCACTAGAAATAGGAGGTGTAAAAAGGCACCAAAGAGAGGAAAAACTAAGACATGAAACCTTAGATCTGATGAAGAAAAGAATAGAGTTGAATGACACCAATAAAATAAAATATGCGGAAATTTGTAAAACTATACGTAAAAGGATGGAACACGAAATTCGTATAATACTAGGAAAATTAAAGAAACAATAGAAAACAATAGTAATATGAAGGTCCTGAGACCAACATTATTAGTTGGAACAAAGGAAATAGCTGCTGTAAGAGGAAAAAATGAACTTATAAAAAATAGAGATGCAATAATCAAAAGAATTCAGGAATTTTATACTGAACTCTATGAAGACAAACACTGGTACATCCTAGAATCATCTATGGATAACTCGAGTGAGGAAGAACACGATGCCCCTGAGATCTTACAAGGTGAAGTAGAAATGGCACTGCGGGAAATGAAGAATGGAAAGGTCCCAGGGGAAGATGGAATTATTGTAGACTTCTTAAAACTGGGAGGAAGCCCTGTCATCAAACAGCTGACTAAACTCTTTAATAAATGCCTAAAACAGAGAAAAATTCCAAAAGAAAATGGAACAATTCACTTCTAATATTAATTTTTAAAAAGGGAAATAAGGAAGAAATTAAAATCTACAGACATATAAGCCTACTCCCCACTATATAAAGTCTTCACAAAAATTATAAATAATAGAATAAAATCTAAACTAGGGGGAATTCAATCCTGTGAACAAGCTTGATTTAGAAAGAATTACAATACTTTGGACCATATTCACACATTAAGACAGCTCATTGAAAAATCAATTGAATACAATAAACCCTTATCTCTGGCCTATATAGACTACGAAAAAGCATTTGATTCGGTTAAAACATTTGCAACATTAAAAGCACTTGAAACCCAGGGAACTGAGAAACCATATATTGAAACACTAAACATATTTATAATAATGCAACTTAAATTATATAAAAACAGTGAAAAGTTCCCAATACAAAAAGGCATCCGGCAAGGCGACACCATACTCCCAAATTATTTACAGCTGCACTAGAGGAAGTCTTTAGAAGCCTTGATTAGGAAACAAAAGAAATAAACATTAATGGAGAAAGGCTGCATGATCTGAAATTTGCAAATGATATTATCCTAATAGCAGATAATCTTCAAGATCTGGAAGAAAGGCTAAATCAGCTAAATGAAGCCTCCAGAGTGATTGGATTAAAAATAAATAGAAAAAACAACAAAAATAATGACGAATAAATACATAAACCATAGAACTCTCAAAGTTGAAAACCATGAAATAGAACAAGTTAGTTCATATGTATATTTGGGCCAATTGTTATCCTTTGGGGAGTGCCAAAGAAAAAAGATTGAACGAAGAATTCACCTTGGATGGATGGCTTATGGGAAAATGAGAGACATATTCAGAAGTTGCATCCCTATGGGTCTAAAAAGGAAAGCTTTTGACCAGTGCATACTTCCTGTCCTAACATACGGAGGAGAAACATGGACTTTAACAGAAGCCCTGAACAAAATGCTGAGAACAACCCAACATCGCATGGAGAGAAGTATGCTAAAAATAACATTAAGAGATAGGAAGACAAATACCTGGATAAGATCTCAAACAGGTGTCATGGATATTGTAAAATACATTAAACAGGCTAAGTGGAGGTGGGCTGGCCATATTGCCAGATGCAGTGACGGAAGATGGACTAGAAAAACAACAGAGTGAAGACCAATGGATGGAGGAAGATAAAGAAGAAGACCGAGAAGAAAGTGAAGGGATGAACTGGAGCAAATTGCAGGAGTGAGATGGATGGAAGAGGCAGAAAACCGAGTTGTCTGGAAAATGATGGGGGAGACCTTCGTCCAGCAGTAGACGGAACCAAAAGGTGGAAGAAGAAGGCTGCACGTTGAGAGACCGTTTGGGTTCTATTGGAATCAGGAATAAAGGTAGGCCTTCGAGTTAGAATTATTTATGTTATTCGATCGGAAAATATGTTTGGATTAGAAGAACGGAGACTTAATCCTGCCATGGAAAGAAGAGGAGTAAAAGTCATGGAGGTCATTCTATCTGGTCATCTACTGTAATACAAAAAAGATACGATGTGACTGGCTGGGCGACGGACGTTCTGTATTAAAAGAAAATTAAATAAGAGGAGAAATGACAGTGAATTTGGAAGTGGACTAGTTTATCAAGATTTTGCAAGAGATGGCAAGGATTATTTGGTATTCCGGTTAAGATGGGCAATTTGTTAGTTCATTCCAGAAACGTTTCCAGTAATCTTTTCCGGTTTGAACAGTGGAATCGGAGAAATATCCCCCCCCATCACAAAAAGGAATGTAGATTTTAACCATAATTTATTTTTGTGGATTGGAAGTTATTCCGTATAGTTTCTTATAGTAAGAGGTTGATTGAACAGGAATATGCCGGCGATGATGAAACTGGTTGCTCAACATGGCCGTCTTTTGTTCGGTGCATGATATGTTTAAGTTTCTGGAAAAACGGTCCATTGTTAGGCAAGTGTGTGCAATTGTTAATTCATTCCAGTTGCATTAAAAAGGATATTCAAGTACAGTTTGCTTTTTTTTTTTTTCATTTAGAGCACTTTCATCTTGCTAAACGTTACAACTCAATAAAACTTCTTGATCTCAGAGTTTAATCTTTAATTGATGTCAACTAAAATTTTCCATTAAAATTAATAAAAATTCACTCCAAAAATTAACGAAACATGCCACTTCTAACTGAGGCTCAGCTATTGCTGTTACCCTCCTGCCATGATCAGAGCTTTAATAATTCAATCACACCTTATGCCTACAGTGTCCTCTACAGATAACGGAGAAGATGAAAAGCATTCTTGCCTCGCCTCTTTAAGTCAGTCCTTATAAGGACTTTATAAAATAAAATTTCTAAAACGATATTACACAAACGCCAGCTTATGGTTAAGTTAAATTGTCATTATTACGTGACACCTCCTAAGACTCCACAGGAGGATACCCGACACCACGCAGAACCATCTATTTATAGTGCCCAATCCTCCACCTACATACTACGCTACCTATCGCCCACTAACAGTATTTTTCCTCTTAACTACGTGTTCTCTGACCGATTCGCCTGTATGTGAGATGAAAAACCCTAATTTTAGGCATACATTATTAAAATAAGTAACACGATAACTAAATTCTATTGCAGAATCTAACAGTGCAAAAGGGAAGAAACGCGAGAGCTAAGGTGAATGCTGGTCCATGGACTTGTTCTAGGTGATTCGAAAATCACGCACCATTGCACAACATATTATTAAATTATTTGATTAAAAATTAAATTATTGCATTCATTATATATATAATAAAAAGGAGAACAAAATTTCCTTACAATAATCCACAAGTGTCATCAAATCATTTCTGTTCTGGTAAAAGGTTAATTTGAAAACGGTGCACGAGATGAAAATGTGTAGGCGGTCTCCCCTCCTAAGTTTCGGGGCCTTCCAAAGGGTAACATTCCTGAAGACGCGTTAATCGTTTTTTCTTTAATGTTACTCCGTTTTTTTAGGGAGTAGTTTTAAAGTGTAACTTGTAGCTCTACTGTCCTCCCTTCCAATCTTATTCGACCTACCCTGAACTTGTACTGCTGCAGGCAGACAGTGGGTACTTTGTCATCTGCTCATCTTCTGTATCTCCCTCTTCCACCCTCTTCCCTCACCATCTCTTTTCTCATTTTGTAACTACCAACTGGGTATAACAAATTAGCCAATTAGGTATCTTGTCTAAAGAAAGGGATATGTACATTTTTCTAGGACTGTTACTTAAGGCATGGAGAGAGAGAGAGGGGGGGGGGGGTACCTTGGATGAAAAGAAAAAGAAGCGAAGATAATAACTGTTAGCTCTGCATAATTTTGAGTCTTGTTTTCATAGTAAATTATTCATAACCTTCTTGTTTTACTATTTTTAATTTGTAGTATTATTACAAACATTTCCTAACCAAGGCTTAATTTGTTTTTGTTTTTAATATCGTTATGAGAAAATGGAAGTTTAATTATTCTCTGGTAATCATGTGCCCTATTAACCTCGGCCAACCTATAATAAAAAAAAAACGAATAGCAATATGAATAGGACTTATCCTATAGGACGAGAGAGCGAGCGACAAGTCAATCATGAGGTCATTTCTGGTCGATCTCCAGCAACAACAGTAACAAAAAGCACTTGAACTCCATATAGCAGCGTTTCTCAAACTTTTCCTACGACAGAACATTTCACAAATCCTGAAATTTTCATGGAACACCTTGGTTATTTTGTAATGTATTAAGTAATAATTAATTGTTAATTTAGCTAATTTTTATTATTAATTAATAATGCATCAATAGTTATTAATTAATTATCAATTGTTAATTAATTAAACATCAATTAAACATAAACATCATTAAATTAATTTGTGCTCATTTTCATTGATATATCCCATTCTGATCACCAAAAATTTATAATATCATTATAAGTACTTACGAGTGAATGCAGACTTTTTCTCCTGTGTGCTGGTAGTTTTCCCCTCCTTTTGTACATCCTGGAGATCGCTTTGTAGGCTAGTGGTGGATGACTCAGTACCTGTTGCGTCACAAACACCTCCAATAAGAGATTTCTTAATACCAAAATTAAACAAAGTCCCTTGTCTCTTATTCATATTAAAATTTAAATCTGCAGGCTTATTACTTTTAAAAAATCACGGCACTACTGTTTCAAAATTTTCACCCTACAATACGAACTTGCGAAGAAAGCATTCTGTATTACTAGATTTAAGAACTGGATACGGACCACCTTGATCTTCAATTTCAGTGGAAAAAATTTCTTTATACTTGCTGATTGGTCACTAACATTTGCAACGCAGATGTTATTTCTTTCAGTTTTGAGAACAGAGGATACGCCGCCCATTGTTGTAATCGGCTTGCAGGCAATTTTTATGATCGGTCATAAACAGCGGTATTCTCTTTCCCGATTGTTGAAAGATTTCGATGTGTGAAAATTAACGATAATTCATGAATACTTCCACGTTTAAAAATACACGGCTTGGTCACTAACATTTGCTATACAGATGTTATTAGGCGTTCTGGGTCTGAGCTTTTCGACACATTCACGAATATTATTCTCCTCAGAATATTTCCACTATAAAATATTTATTCATGAGACATGCTTAGAAAACTAAAATGACAAATCCAGGAGAACTTCTCACGGAACACTTATTCACCTTCCGCGGAACACAGTTTGGGAAACCCTGCCATATAGGAATGTACTGCCGACAAATCATCAAATAAAAAATAATCTAACATTAATTTGTTCATTTTTATCTGCTGTGATATTATCATGAATAATTCCATAGCAAATAAAAAAAATCACCCATTTCTGATGCGGGACAGTAAGAATGAAAGGAAAAAGAGAAATAAATAAAGAAAGAAGGTGGGAAAAGATGTGTTTAGGAGGAAAGACCTTCTGCCCTAAGGGAAGGCTGCCCTCTCGCAGAACTATTGATATAACTCACTAAAAAGATAGAAAATATAGTAATCATTTTAATTACTGAATTGTATATTTTGATCAATAAGCGATGTAGAATATAGAAGATAGAATTGAGAAAGTTTTTATAAAAATTGAAGCCAGCAGAACGTATTAGAGTAAGTTTTAAAAATAATTAAATATCTGTGAAAACAGTCTCATTGGTCTAGTTCGTCCATCAACTGTATGACGCCATTTATAGATACATCGAAACAGAAGAATTACGACTGTGTTTTCATGATTAAAGATCCTCAGCTAACTCTTCAGCTAATCTATTTTTATTTTAAAAAAAATATCCTATCTGAGATCTCCACACACATGCATACGTGCGCGAGCAAAATACATTTTATTTAATTCATTCATCTAAATTGTCATATAATGTAATCTGAAAATATTACTGCATTCCACCACGTAGAAATGCGTTCCTGTTTGCCGCTACGAGTTTATAAATGGGACAAGTGGAAAACGCGTCCCACCATAGACTTGAGGACGATTTATAATCGCCTACAGTTATCTACATATTATAAAGTGATGTCCGTTGGCTAAACTCGTTCTTCCACTGATTCTGTGTCTCTGTCTGTGTCAATCCTGCTCCAACAAGATTTTTTTAAATATTCTTCTTTTTTTTTTTTTTTTTTTTGTCTCCCTTCACTCTCAGAACCATAACTAATATGTCTTTTATTCAGGTCATTTCCCAAGTGGCGACAGCTCCCAGAAATCGTTCTCAATCAACTCCTCTTTTATTTATTTATTATTATTTTTTTTTTTTATGACAATCCTTTTAGAAAATGCCGACAACGCTTGTAATCCAATTCATGAGTTCTTTCATTATATAATTTCAATGCTAAAAAGAAAAAGCTCAATAAAAACAAAAGTTTTTAGAAGCTGATTAAATTTAACTACTAACGTTGCCATGGTGGCGCATGCTTGTAGCATGCGCCACCATGGCAACGTTAGGCAAGTGTTTTTGATGTTTCTCAAGCAGACGATCTGCACAGTGTAAGTTTCATTAGACCGCCACAGTGCGGCGTATTTTCATTTTAATTTTTGAAGTGTTGGATTTATTTAATCAATAATAAATTTATTTAATCAATAATTTATTTAATCAAAAATTGTAACGAATATTCGCTACAATGTTTAATTGGTGTTATGCAAAGTAACGACTATGCAATTCGATTTACTTAATATCTAACCCTAGTCCCTCGTATTGTGCAATATCGAGTTCTGCTCCATTTAGAACATGAGGGAAAAATCTATTAGGTACTTTAGTGACTAATTATGCCAAGGGGGACAGTGGGGGAAGTTCTGTAAAGATCCATTAGATCGTTCTTTGTTGATTCTTCACCCAGACTGCTTCTCGCAAACAACGGTGTTATGCCACATGACCTCCACTGTAGCTCATGGCGGAAGCTTGGCCTCTGAGAGCTAGTCTATCGAAACTAGTAACTGAAACCGGTCTAGCCACCTTGCAGATGTACCCTGCCCTGTAACGAAGTCTAGAAGAGTTGGGGGAAGGGAGAAGGGGGACATGTTAGGACTTTAGAGGCACTGATAATGGAATGTAGAGTTTTTTTTTTTTCATCGATGCTAGGTCCTAACACACTAGCCTGCCCGGTATTCATAACAGGGCGGAAAGCAATTTGATGGTAAATTACACTTGGAGCAACTCCCGTATTCAAATTGGCTCCGTTTGAATATGCACATGTCAAAAATCTTCGACAAGTGTAGAAGATTTCTAAACACACACGAAAAAAGTTAGGCAGTTGACAGATTACTGATAATTTTGTTAATTTATCAGATTACTGATAATTGGATTACTGATAAATTTGTTGTAAAAGTTATTTGGCTTAAATATCCACTAAATTTTGGTATAGTTGTGTTGATATATCTGATTTGAGCTTCTACGATACATTTTTTTTTAAATGTAAAATATTTAAATTTCAAATTGGTGATGTACCTCCACACCTGAAATTTCACGTAGTTATGAAATTTGGTATAAAACAGTGGTACAACAAACATTTTTTTGTTGATACATTCTGATTATTTTCCTTCTAAATAGCGAATGTTATCGGGAAGCTGTATTGGTTTTGTCTCTGCACAAAACCTTTTTGTCTCCCAACACTGTTTCCCTTACTTTACAATATCTTCAGAATTATCGAGTTTTTATCCTTTCAAAATTTCTTTCAGTTTATTTTTTCCAGGCTTCATTAAGTTTCTGTTTTTTTCTACCAATCAGAGACCCTTTTTTGAGTCATTAGAATGCAAAGAATATCTTATCAGATCTTTTCGTCTTTAGGTGGGTTAGCTGGACTCAGATGGCAGTTTCTTTCTTTCTATTCAGAAAACACAGGTTCTCCACCGCAAATATTTTAATCAGCCGGAGAACACATATGTAATTAACATAATACATTACACACCCATTGACTTAGTTGCTTTTACATAATATTGAAACAACTGGAAAAAAATGACTCAGAAATACAATTACAAAATAACATATTAAACATTCAATTTTACGTGTCGAAAAATAATGAAGTAAACATTTTAATCTGTACCATCTTTTGTAGGCAAGACAATCCAATAAAGTCTTTCTGCAAGTGCAATGGAAAGAATTGTAGTCGTCGTGTTACAAAAGAGACCCCTGTTTTGTATTTTTACATATATTTGATAAGAATTAAAACTATTTTTTATACATTATTACTATATTTTTCCACGATCTCTAATATTGCTGCCACGTTAAACAAAATGATTGCAGTCGACTGGTTGCTCACCCATGGTTTAAGGCATTATTCTTCTAATTACACCTACTGAACAAAGACTCCTACCAAGTGAGTTACATTACAAGGTGTATTTTTCTGCTGGAAATAGTCCAATATATTTCAAGAAGAAACTCTGGAAACCATCACAGCACCAGCCTGTAGTGTTGTCAATTGGTATAGAAAGTCCATTGATTCATGTTACTCTCACCACGCTGTTGTCATGGAATCAGAGTGGAAACGGAATTTGTATGATCAGGCAATTTTTCCTATGCGCACTGTAAAAGTGGCTGCTTTTCTTGATTTTAGGTGTTAGGATGAAACTCGGTGAGATTTCGATGCGCACTTTGCAATTCGCAGTTATATTGTGCTGTTATTTGATATTGTGTCAGACTTATGTTAAACTGCATGATTCTTACCTCTCTCTCTCTCTCTCTCTCTATCTATCTATCTATCTAGCTACCGGAGAGGGGACATCCTTGCTTGATCCCTCATACTCTCGAGGGATCAAGCAAGGATGTCCCCTCTCCGGTCAATTATACACACTGGCCATAGAACCCTTCTTAAAAAGAGTACACGACACCATCATCTCCAAACGAACCAGAATAATAGAGCCGCATCAAAAAATTACCTTATTAGCATATGCCGATGACGTCACTGTAATAGTACGAAATGAAGAAGAAATGACAGTAACCGAAGACGCACACAGACTATATGCACAAGCCTCAGGGGCCAAATTAAATTCTGCCAAAACCACGGGCTTGTAGTCAGGCAGATGGAAGTCTAGAAATGACTCTCCGATCGAATGTACCTGGTCAAGCGAAGGACAAAGATACTTAGGTGTACACCTTGGCAACACCAAAATATATAACACACTGAACTGGACACAGCTGCACAATCGTTTTAAACAGGTGCTAGGTAAATGGAACAGCGTTCGTTCCATGTCTTCACGTAGAGGAAGAGTACTAATAGTTAACCAGATGGCTGCGAGTATCTTATGGCATACCCTCAAAGTATTCACACCTCCTGAAGAATTTCTCCACCACATTCAAAAGGAAATCAAACGTTTCCTTTGGAACAAAACTCACTGGACAACATACCCTCAACTCTGCAAGCCACTCAGCAAGGGAGGTCAAGGCCTGATTTCCCTTGAAAACAAGATTAGATCTTTCAGGATAATCCTCCTCCTAAAAACACTTCAATGCAATCACACTTATGTGACCACCTTCGATTACATCACGAAATCATCCACCAGAGGACTTACACTTTCCACAATCCTCCGAATGGCCAGTCCTGCACCATCTCCTCCTAAGCTACCTCTTTTTTACAAAGACGTTCTACAGCAATGAAAAAACACAGGACTTCATCACACACTCACAGGATCAACAGAATCAGCTGTACTTACAGAACCACTATTTGCGAACAGAAACATCACAAGTCTCACAACGGGCCAGCCTTTTCTTTTCCCTACATGGAACTGGGCAGGAATAAGAGTCATAGGAGACCTCCTAACCCACACCCTAAAGTGGAAAGCATTCACAAGCCTACCAATGAAGAACCCAAAAACTGAAAAGCAATATCAACAGCTGCAAGCCTCCATTATAAAAGCCTATCCAGATATCGCTACACCTCAGGAAATCCGTATTCCTTCTAGAAACTGCTCGGGGCCAAT
Organism: Typopeltis vanoorti; assembly: GCF_054136105.1. NCBI lineage: Eukaryota > Metazoa > Arthropoda > Arachnida > Uropygi > Thelyphonidae > Typopeltis > Typopeltis vanoorti. Next base: position 141,695,179 of record NC_143552.1, read on the forward strand.
ATTTCATCTTGTACAATCTGAAGCCTCACTTCCAATTCTTCCCTCCAACTACAAGAAAATATACCACTTCCTCATGTCAGTGTCCCTATCCTCGCCCTTCTTATACTCAGCCTTAACACTGTCATCTACAGGGCTGCATATGCCACGCGGTTTTCAGTGGGATCTGCCATATAAATCAAGATGTGCCAAACCAGATTCCGATATACAGTGGAGACTATGGCACAACATCTTGCCAACTCCTTCTAAGCTCTACAAATTTCAGCTAAGAGAAACGGATCTGTGTCTATTCTGTGACGTTTCAGGTACCTTGGAACACACATATCTGACCTGTCCCGCAAACAAAATGATAATCACCTATGCCCTGAATACTGCCTCGAGCACCTGTAACTACGCACACAGCCAAGAAGACTACTGGAATTTAGTCCACACAGAAGAAAACAGACACAGAACATGCAATTTCCTCTTCATCTGCGCTAAGGCCGTCATCTACAGCTTCTACCTAAAACAGACAATAAGTAACCAGCACCCATCCATCACTGAAACTGCACAAACACTCATGTATATCCTCCGTCGGAAACTAAAAAGCAGGCTTTCACTGGAACTTGAGTACTTCAAAGAAACAAGAACTGTCGCGAAATTTATAGAGTGGAATCCAACTGGTACCCTCTTCTGGATTTACGACGACAATGTGCTTCATCTGAAAGATAACTCAGACTGAAACTGAACTGTAAATTTTTAATTCATTTGTTGCATTCTCTATTGTACACCCGAAAGGAAAATGTTTCTTTCTCTGAAATATATATACTTAAAAACTTATAATATATAATATGTAAATAGTCCTTGTTACCAATCGTGTAATGTTTATTTTAACAAGTTAAATAAAAAAAAATATATATATCTATCTTACAGAGCTTACATTTTTACATTCATGGTAGAACCCAGGGTCTGTTTATTTGTTTGCTTTGAATTTACTGCAGAAGCATCTAAGGTCAAATCAAATCAAGAGAACACAATTAATCAATATACTGTGTGAATTGAGAGCTCCATTTCAAACCTCAAAAACATTAGCATACCTATATTAAAATTAAAATTAATAATGAAACAACCGAAAAAATTAAAACCAATAGAGGTCTCATTCAAGGAAGTGGATTATCACCAATACGCTTCAATATATATGTATGGAAACATTTTCAAGAGAGTGGAGGAAAAACAAAATCATAGGAATTAAAATAGGATATAAAGAATTAACCAGCGTTTTTTGTGCTGATGATCAAGTTATTTTTGCTGAAAATGAAGACCAATTACAGAAAAATCTACACGTGTTGAACAAAACAATAGAACAGTATGACACGAAAATCTCAATAAATAAAACGAAATCAATAGCATTTCAAGGTAAAGAAATTAAAAGATGCAAACTAGTCATCCACAACAAAGCAATAGAAAAAGTGAACAAATTTAAATATCTAGGAAATTATATAAGCCCTAATGGAGAAATCGACATTGAATATAAAAAACAAAAATTCGTAACATTCATTGGAACTTTGAACAGACACTTTAGTAAACAGATGTCTAGAACAACCCACATGAAACTATATAAAATTATAGCCAAACCAATTCTGAAATATGGCAGTGAAACATGGACTTGAGAAGAACGAGACAAAAGACAAGTGGAAGCTGCAGAAATGCTAAGACCGCTTGCAGGCTATAAAAGAATAGACAAGATAAGAAATAAGAAAACAATTATCCATATTAACATAACAGAAGACATCACAAACTATAGAAAGAACTGGAAAAACCACGTAGAAAGAATGAATGAGAACAGATGGCGAAATATTGTCTGGAAATATAAACCAAAGGGACCGATCAAGAGAAAGACCCAGGAGGAGATGGACAGAAGACTTTTTAAACCCTTGAAAACGTTACAGGCAAACAATTGCCTAATACGGGAAGCCAAGAAGAAGCATCTAAGGTTTTGAGGTTAGTGTTTTATGTGTGCAAACTTTGTGTGTTCTGGTTGTTGGCCTATTTTGAGGGATGAAAAACTTGAGTTTCCTCTAGGAAAACCTTTCATCTCCGTATGATACCGATTAGCTTGGTTTTTCGCGTACTAGACGGGATTCGAACCCATATTTTTCCAACCGAAGAGCATCTTTGATACCGACTGAACTACGAAGGCTGGGAGCTCAGATCATCCATCCGACTAGGATCTAAGATACCTTTAGTTCATTTCTGTTTTGAGGTTAGTGTTTTATGTGTGCAAACTTTGTGTGTTCTGGTTGTTGGCCTATTTTGAGGGATGAAAAACTTGAGTTTCCTCTAGGAAAACCTTTCATCTCCGTATGATACCGATTAGCTTGGTTTTTCGCGTACTAGACGGGATTCGAACCCATATTTTTCCAACCGAAGAGCATCTTTGATACCGACTGAACTACGAAGGCTGGGAGCTCAGATCATCCATCCGACTAGGATCTAAGATACCTTTAGTTCATTTCTGAACAAAGCCTTGCTTTGTTCGAATGTCATCGACTCCAACATCAAATTGTAGTCAATGTTGTATCATTATGTGACATTCTGAACTACGATTCTTGATTTTGCGCATCATCAGTTGCAGATTTTATTACTGCTGCCCTTTACGCATCTTATCAATCTGCACAATCATTAATTTAGCAACACACAAAATTTTACGAGTACCCTGCACCTTAATTTCTGCTCAAATTCGATGTATTTTGCTCAGTTACAATATACGGAAAGAGCATTTAGCCAAGATATTCGTTAATAGTCTTCGATCCAACTTATATAAAAAATAATTAACAAATCACTCTAATACCTCACAGGGGTCTTTTCTATATTCTTACATTCTGAAAGATATTAGCGCCTTCTTTGGAGTTGGCTTTATCTCATTCTGAAAATATTTTCAGTTTTAAAAACCTGCTTTTATAAGATTTTAGCTTTTTTTTACACTTTTAGTTTTTTTTCTCTTTAATTTTCATTTTTGTTCGCTGTTTTGGAGATATTAGAAATCATGATCTACGAATTATGTCCATCAGTTATCACAGAAAATTCATTTACACTTATATTTGTAAATCTATTTTGGAATACCTGAAGTTAGTTATAAACAACCCACAAAGATATTATTATAATCACGAGAAACTATTCTTTCTCCTTCTTTTCATACAGAACTCCAACAATGCTAACTTGATCGGCCGAGTGGTTAAAGTATCCGCTCTTCAACCAACATGATGTGGGTTCGAATCCCGCCGTGCACAAGGATGTTTGCGATTGTCTTTAAGTGGGGGATGAATTTCATCACCCAATGTGAAACCACTTATTGGAGCTTGAAAAAAAGTTTCATATTTGGTCTCTAGAGCTAACTTGATCGACTCCACTTATTGGAGCTTGAAAAAAAGTTTCATATTTGGTCTCTAGAGCTAACTTGATCGGCCGAGTGGTTAAAGTATCCGCTCTTCAACCAACATGATGTGGGTTCGAATCCCGCCGTGCACATGGATGTTTGCGATTGTCTTTAAGTGGGGGATGAATTTCATCATCCAATGTGAAACCACTTATTGGAGCTTGAAAAAAAGTTTCATATTTGGTCTCTAGAGCAGGTTTACCTGAATAAGGACACCCCTCTGTCCAAAACGAAACCGAACTTTTCGAAAATAGAAGACACTAGGTGGGGTCGCCTGTTGTATATTTTTGTTCTCGAAAGCGGCAACCTTCATTAGTGTTGTATCAACTGTTTATGACATTTGTTTCATTAGAAGCCGAGTTATAGTGCCAAGAGAGTGACAGTGTGTTTTAACGAATGGTCGGAAAATGAGTTTCAAACTGCGATTGACTTTTGTGTTAAACTTGATAAAAGTTTTACCGAAACGCATCACGGTGATGAATGCTTATCCCGTACTCAAGTTTACGAGTGGTTTAAGCGATTTCAAAGTGGTCGTGAGACGCTTGAGGACGACGAAAAGCCGGGCCGTCCAAAAACTGGACTGAGAGAAGTTAACATCCAAAAAATACGTACGTGATTTCATCAAAGTAAACCGGAAATCGCCCATGAGATTGATTGAAGATGAATTGGGGATTCCAAAATCAACTGTGCACAACATTTGAGTTTGGGCCTTCGTAAATTGAATTCGCGATTTGTTCCCCACAAGTTGACCGACGACCAAAAATGTATCGAATTGAACACTGCAAGGACCTCATTAAAACCGCTCGTAAGGACGCAAACTTCCTTGAAACGATCGTCTGGTGACGAAACGTAGTGTTTTGAGTATGAGCCCGAAACAAAGCGCCAGAGTGCTGTGTGGAGATCACCAGAAGAGGAGCATCCGAAAAAAAAGTCTCTTGGAGAAGTCAAAAGTAAAGACAATGCTGATTTGTTTCTACGATTCCAAGGCATTATCCACAAAGAATTCGTTCCGCCTGGCCAAACGGTCTGGTGAGTTTTATCTCGAAGTTTTGAAGCAATTGATAGCGAGAATTCGTCGAGCGACATGAATGTCGTTACTACCGATCGTTCGTCAAAACACACTATCACTCTGGGCACTATAACTCGGTTTCTAATGAAACAAATGTTATAAACAGTTGACACAACACTAATGAAGGTTGCCGCTTTCGACAACAAAAAGATACAACAGGTGGCGCTACTAGTTTCTTCTATTTTCGAAAAGTTCGGTTTCTTTTTGGACAGAGTGTGTAAAACTAAAATAAAAAAATATTATTGTGATGAGTCTTTTGTCTCCACGGAGCCAAGAGACTTATCGCGAGAGGTCTCACAGCTCATCATACCTTAACTTCAACGCATTCACTGTCTCTGCACTCACCACGCTTTCAAGCAATGCATTCCAATGACCCACCACTCTCCACGCAAAAAAAAAACATTCATAAGTAGGTTGTTCCCTTGTTTATCTTGTTCTCCCCGTCTCCAGCCATTATATGAAAAAATATCATCCACGTTAATCTGCTAATTACCTCTTACCAAGTTATATGCCTCGATGCTTTCCCACAGAGGTGGATCAAGCGGGTGTCAGACCCAGCGGCCACCAAGGGTCGCGAGTTCGAGGAACCTTGAGCGTCAACTTATCCAAATATAGAAATTATTAAAATTTTTTTGACTGTTCCTATTTCCAGTTTATCGGAAGAAAGATCTTTCTTTGTTTTAAAAAAGGCAAAAAAAAAAACTACATAAGAAGTACGATGTCAAAAGAAAGGTTTATGGAACAAGAAGTAATAAACAACATCGATACTTCGAAAATAATTGATGAATTTGCTAGAGAAAAATCGAGGAAAAATTTATTTAGCCTTTTACTCCAGCTTAAATATATTTCTTTCTTTCTTTTTCTTAAAATATTTTATTATTTTGTTGTAATTTTAATTTTTATATATTTTATGTCTGACGTTATTATAATTAACTTTTATTGTTTATTCAGTTAATAAAAAGTCCTCGTAGTTATTATTTTATTTATTTAAAAAAAAAAAACGCAGATCCTTCATGCAACACTTGAAAACCAGGGGGAAAAAGGCTTAGAAAATCGTAATTCTCATCTAAAACTCACATATTATTATTACTTGTCATGTTGATATTATTTTATTCTCATCATTTACGTATTCCATCTAAAAAAAATTATAATAATTTATTTTCGGTGTCATCTGCTATAGTAGTTCATGTATATGATTTTGATATTGTAGAGGACGCTACTGAGCTTAATGAAATAATGTGATTGGTAATCTTTTTTTATTATAATTTAATAACACTGATATTCACAACTTATTAGACAGTTACAGTTCTCGCTATATGTCTATGGTGTGTTAGCGAATAATGGTTGATTAGGCATAATCTATGAGGTAGTATTGCTAGGAATGTCTGGAGGGTTCGATACAATTATCTGCCGGTGTTCTTGATTTAACTCGCCACTAAACTGTTTCATTCCTTGTTCGCAAGGGTTTATCTTAAATTGTATCCGCTAAGTTACTTTTTTTTGTTTTTTATTCTTCTCATTCTTTCTTGGGTTGTTAGATAGAGCGGTTAGTGTGACGTTGTGTATATCTTAAGGTCTAGCAAAGGTTTTCTTAATGGTTCACTGGCGTTCTTAACAAGATTACGATGATATGGAGCTACAGAATCATTGTATTAACATGATAACCTCTGGTACTTATTTCTCCTCTTCCCACGATCCTACCTTCGTGAAACTCCGTTATAGAAACGGGTCTAAACCAGCATACTTAATGGCTGACATGTCCGGATCCACTTTCCCGGTGTATTAACGTCAAAGCTGCAATCGACTGGCAATTACAGTTAATTTTCTTCTGGGAAAGCAACTCTACCGCTTCCATTAAGGTTGACTATTTAGTTTTGTGAGCAAAATTTATTTTTACAGGATTTGAGCAAGTTTTATTATGCATTCCATGCAGATATTTTGAAGTGATCTAACCAATCAGAATGCAACTCTTAATAAGATATTTAAGTATTACAAAAGAGCCAAGCTTAGCGAAAGGCATTCCATTTTTCCCATACTAGAAGAAATTTACTATTCTCTGTCTTTTTTTTTTTTTTTAAACTTTGAAATCTCGAAATTTTTGCGTTGTTTTGAATGATGCTGGAAAACGAAAAGTTTGCCACATGCTTTCCCCCCCTCTACCCCCTTTTTTATTTTACTGTAATATGAACGTTCACTTCCTATTTCCCGTCACATCATGCAGTCGGTCGGAGCGTAAATCCTTGGAATCTGGTCCACACGACTCTCATCCGGATATGCACCTGCTATGGTTGTCTTGAAGGAGGTTTCTGGCCTTTCTGCCTAACACGTACCCGACCTCTGTAAGTTCTGGATATGTATGTACATCTTTTTTTGTCGTAGTTCATCTCCCTATTCTTATTCTAGTGAAATAAGTTAGTTTTATTTATTTATTTATTTTTTTATCTTCCGTTGTAACGGACAGATATTTAGAAGAACATTAGACTCTTCATTGGAATTTTTTTAAAGAAAATTCCGTGCAATATCGTGTAAGAAACTTGTATTGCAAGTATATATATGGGGAGAGGCATTTTTAAATGTTTGTTTTGAATCTGTTTACACAATATTTTTAGCCTGTTATTATATTCTGGAGCTCAGTCAGTATAGACGAAGCTCTTTGGTCGGAAAGACCTGTGTTCGATTGCCGTCAGTGACGTGAGGAACATTTATCTGGTCTCTTTCGACGGAAGGTGAGTTAGCCGGTCTCATACGGGGGTAAAGGATTTGTTAACCTGGAAACTCGGGTTTTTCGTCCCCCCCAAAAAAACAGTCAAACCCGCCAGTGAACATACGCATCTATAGACATAGAACACACTGGGAGGCATAAGGCCTAACCATCTTATACTCACACGGTGTGTGTGTGTGTGTGTGTGTGTGTGTGTGTGTGTGTGTGTGTGTGTGTGTGTGTGTGTGTGTGTGTGTGTGTGTGTGTGTGTGTGTCTATAGCATATTTTAATGCCCTGCTTGGGATTAATGGTTAGAACATTCTACTCTGGGACCAAACACGGATCTTTTCCAATCCACCTACGCATCCAATACGTATGGTAGTATCACACTGAGTGATAAAAATCATCTCATAAATGTAGTCTCTGCTTATTCTATTTTCCATGTCAAACATTTTGCAAGATTGTTTTATATTTTTTTGTTAATATTAATAAGGGGAAAAACTTTCTTTTGTTCATCATTCCTTAATGTCTTGTGTAATGTAAAAAAAAGAAGCGTGTTTAGCTGAGGAAACCAGTTAATAGCAAGAACATCCTTTGATTGGAAAGATTAGGATTGGATTTCTGTCCAAATAGTCGCAATATGAGAGGCGTACATTTATAAGAGCTTCTCAGTTGAAGGTGAGTTCGCTGATCTCATACGAAAGTAACAGGTTATCTTCTAGAAGATCAGGATTTTCATCATATTACACAGGCAAACCAGCCAAAGAACACACTCGTTTTGCAGGTATAACATTCACCTCATAGCTCTTAGTTGTTCGGATGTAATCGAGATGACCAGCCAACTTAGCGCTAACCTTCTTGGCCACGTGGGTAATGTATTTCTTCTAGCTAACAGGCAATGGATTAAGATTCCACCAAGTGAGTTACCGGTGCGAGACCATTGTTCTGATTATTGGAGTCTTGAAACGGCTTAAGTTTTACGTTTGGTCTCCAGAACAAGGGTTCTGGATTGTCGAACCTTTAGTGTCTAACTTTCTTCTTGTTGTTGTTGGGTTTGATTGAATTCACACACACACACACAAATAATAATAAATAAATAAATAACTTCCGAAATCACTAACGTAAGCTAATAAATTGATGCTATTCCAGTACACGAAAACCATGTCCAAGTGGTTTTAAGTTCCATATCAGAAAATTTTATTAGGCAACATCGTTTCATGGTGGAAACAATCTTCATCCGTGGAAGTGAAGACCACTGGGATAGATGCCATTCTAGAGCAGCGATTTTCAACCGGTGTGCCGCGAGAGGTCTTCAGGTGTGTCGCGAGATTTATGAAAACAAATTAATTGAAAGAAATAATGTCGCAATTTGCTCATTTATTTATTAGTGTCTGGTCTTCCATTTTCTTGTGTGTATAAATCAATCAAAATTATGCCTATTTTTTGCCAGATCATCAAAAAAAATTAAAAGAATATATTTTTAGCGTGCCGCAAAATTTTAATAATTAGTCTAGGTGTGCCGTGTTATGAAAAAGGTTGAAAATCACTGTTCTAGAGAATGCGAAAACAACTTCGAAACAAAAAAAAAGTTTCTAGACTGAGCACTTCGATTCTATTACTGTGTTCAACAACTAATGTATAATTCTGCACGCACGCACGTAAACAAAATGAATTGTTTAAATAGACCTTTGATCTAATCTTTCTTGTTCATAATGCCAATATATCCTTTGTTGTTTGCCAATTTTTTCTGAATGAAATATCTGTGTAGGTGGGTTCTTAAGACGGTCGTGGCTCATCTTGGTTTCAGTAAGGCATTATTTAGATTTTTCCTCTTAATAATCTAATTTATTGATAGAAGGTGTCTCTTTCTGCTTCTGGATCTCATTTCCCTTTTTGCTTTAGTTTCACAGAACTCGACAAGTTATTGGGAAAACTTCTTTGTAAACAGGGAGTTTTTGTGCACTGAATTAAGAAGTCAGACTGGTTTATTACATATTTATCAATGTTGTACATTAACGTAGGTCGTGGGAGTATCCGAAGACCTGCTTTTGTGTGAGGTCTTCGAGTTTCTTTTGATGTTTGATTTTTATGCGTTGTGATGCAGCACTAATCCTGTTTTGCAGGGTTAATGCTGCATCACAACACAAGAAAAGGTTGCATATTAACCAGTACGTATTCCTAGAAAAACATTCCACTGATTATTTAGAATTCTTATGTGTAATGGATTGCACAGAGGTAGCCCAGTTGGTCCCTGTCGTGTGGAACGTCTGATCTCCATAATAAAAGAATCTGTAGCTTTATAAAAGTGTAGGGTCAGAGTCTAATACTTCGTTCTGTTAAAACGCAAGGGGGGATGTTTTGTATTATACAGCCGTTCCGAGTTATCATTGACATTAGGGTGTTTCTTTTCCGGAAATCGGGATCCCAGTATCCTGTCTCCTTTACTGGATTTAAAAAATCCGGGATTTGAATAAATTAATTTTTTTTTCTACATTTAAAATAAGAAAGCATGCTAAAGTGACTCACTAAATCATTATAATATATGAAATTATATTTATTTGCTTAGTACAATATTTTTAAATAAAGGCTTTGATACTCTCGTAACGCTGTTCACAGATTCAAGTCTCAGTTGTCACCTATCATCCATATTATAAGGTATATTTACCGTCTTATTTTTTTAATTTATTTCAATTCTTTTAATGTCTGATCTAAAACGATTTGTTTGACAATATTTTAACAAGAACTCCAATGAAAAATAAAGTGCAAAATGTACAAAGTCTGATTCCACATTGCTGTGCCGAGATTGATTAGACCTCAGAGTTTAAAGAAGCATTTGAAGCTATTATTCCAGACAATAGGGAACAGAAATTCAGACAGATAAATTAGTTTAATACACTAAAAACTATTCTGCTAACTTTTGTTGAATCATAAATAGCCTTTTCTGCAGCAGATTTATTTACAGCTAAGTTTTGTGCTAGTCTTGTGCTAGAAATATAGATCATTCATAGTTTTGAAGAAAACTATTTTACAAATATGATCAACTCTTTAAATATTTAATGATAAATATTTTAAAATATTTTAAGATAAAAGAAGAAATTATATTTTCTAATGACTTTTGTTTTGAAACATTGATTATCATAGCTAATAAAATTAGTACGGAAATGCAAGTTAGACTACCTACCTCCAATAGATATTACCTTCCAAAATTCTCTCACGTAGAGTTATATACAAGATAATAATTAAATCCATGTGCTTGATATAAAGCAAAAACCTCAAGAAGAATAGTCCAACATGCGAAAGGCTTTGTCGATCTTTGAAAATAAAATCATTCAAAAAGTCTTCGAGATAACACAATAGGTGAATGAAGAAGAAGACATAATCAAGAACTAGATGTGCATTTCTAGTTGATGATATCAGAGCTTTCAGATTGAGATGGTTTGAACATGTTTTAAAAAAATAGGTGAGGAGAGAGAGAGAGAGAGATGTATAAAGAAGAAATCTTAATCGACATCTTGCGATGGCGTTTCTTTTTTGTTATTTTCTGAGAGAGCTTCTCCGCAGCACAGATGGTAATGCTGATACTCGACTGCTGGAAAAGCTTAATTAATTATTTTACTATTGCATACTAAGACGATACGGTGCGTCAAGGAAACCGATGAGTAAAAATCGGTGAGACTTAGGGTGGTTACACGATTCTTAAAAACAGTACAAAAATGATTGGATGGTTAGACATTAACATAACGAATGTAGATAATTGCACAGTTGTGGCTTACGTGATGTATCTGCAGGTTACAAACCTCAAAGAGCCGAACTTCGAGAATGAGTAGAAAGCATGTCTCGCTTCAATACATCATCCAGTCGAATTTCGGAAAACAAAAAGGTGTCATACACCCTCTGTCCAAAAAGAAACCGAACTTTTGATAGAAAATAAAACACAGGCCAATTATAATTATTCACATAATTTATTTCAATCAATATACTCTCCCTCAGCTTCGATACAGCGTTTGGCACGGTCAATTAATTCGTTAAATGAGTTTTTTATATCGGTTTTTGGGATACTGTTGAGGGTCGTGGTTACTGCCGCTTGAACGTCTTCAATGGTGTCGTATCGCTTTCCTTTCATCGGCAAATGAAGTCGGGGGAAGAGAAAGAAGTCACAGGGTGCTAAATCAGATGAATAAGGCGAGTGATCCAACACAAAAACTTGGTTTTTGCTAAAAAAAAAAAAAAAAAACTATCTCACAATGTTCGAACGATGAGATGGTGCATTATCATGCAAAAGTGACCAGCTGCCTGCATCACGATATTCATGCCGTACGCGACGAATTCTCTCTAACGATCGCTTCAAAACTTCGAGATAAAACTCACCATTGACCGTTGGCCAGGCGGAACGAATTCTTTGTGGATAACCCTTGGAATCGTAGGAACAAATCAGCATTGTCTTTACTTTTGACTTCTCCAAGCGATTTTTTTTTTTTTCGGAATGCCCCTCTTCTGGTGGTCTCCACTCAGCACTCTGGCGCTTTTTTTCAGGCTCATACTCAAAACACCACGTTTTGTCACCAGTAACAATCGTTTCAAGGAAGTTTGCGTCCTTACGAGCGGTTTTAATGAAGTCCTTGGAGTGTTCAATTCGATACATTTTTTGATCGTCGATCAACTTGTGGGGAACAAATCGCAAATTCAATTTACGAAGGCCCAAACTCTCGGTCAAAATGTTGTGCACAGTTGATTTTGGAATCCCCAATTCATTTTCAATCAATCGTACGCACGATTTCGGGTTTTATTTGATGAAATCACGCACTTTTTGGATATTAACTTCTCTCAGTCCAGTTTTTGGACTGCCCGGCTTTTCGTCGTCCTCAAGCGTCTCACGACCACTTTGAAATCGCTTAAGCCACTCGTGAACTTGAGTACGAGATAAGCATTCATCACCGTATGCTTTTTGAAGCATTTGATGCGTTTCGGTAAAACTTTTACCAAGTTTAACACAAAAGTCAATCGCAGCTGTCTGTTTGAAACTCATTTTCCGATCGTTCGTGAAAACACACTGTCACTCTTGGCATAGTTCGGCTTCTAATGAAACAAATGTTATAAACAGTTGACATTAACGAAGGTTGCCCCTTTCGACAACAAAAAGATACAACAGGTGGCGCCACTAATTTCTTCTACTTTCGAAAAGTTCGGTTCTTTTTGGACAGAGGTTGTAGAGCGGGATGTTGTTTCTGTTCTTGGTTATAAGTAGAATTATCAACTACAGTGTAGAAAAACCATCAAGGTATGTCTTATATTTGACAGTATACGGCTTCATGATATCTACTTTGGCAACCGCATAGAACTAGCTCTTACAAGAACTGTAAAAACAGAGTCTGGAGAAGTTGATTTCAAGAAAATAGAACTGTATGATTGGCCCAGAACCGTCTTATAAATCTCACAGAACATCTCTAAAACTAACCCGGATCAGGATGAGGTTTGGTTTGGTTTATTTGGATTTATGGTCTTGGCAACTCAGGCTATGTGTCCAGTGTTATTATGTCTGTTAATTGTGTATGTTTCAATGGCCGATCTGCCTGCTTGGCGGAATGAAAAACTTTGTCACCTCCGCATGAGACCGGCTAACTCACCTTAAATTGAAAAGCCCTGATAAATGTTATGCGCGTTTTAGACAGGATTCGAATCTAGGTCTTTCTAATTAAAGGGCATCGTCGAAACCATCAGGACGAGGTTAGCCTTAATCCAACTGTTGCGATCGTGATTCTATTCAAGGATTAATGACATCAAATTTAGATTGAATGCTGTTGTGAACTGGTCAAAAATGTTTCCAAGAGTTCTAATATCATTAAGTCTAAATAATTAATATGATTTATTTGAAGGGACATTTTCTTTCGTCAATACTATGTCTAAATACTTTTAAAATGATAGGGTATCAGAAATGTGTTAAACAGATTTATATCTTAAAAATGCAATAAAATAGTTAATTGATAAAAAAATAAATAGGATTAGTGTGGCCTAATACAAATGCTAAGGTTTTTCCACAGAAACAACCACTGGAAATATCACGTGATCCTTCGAGGATGTGAACATTGTTTTGTGCTAATGACTTTGTCATTACTGAGGCTGGCGCGAGTAGCATGCTTACACGTAATCTCTACTTCTGTCATATCTAAAAATAAAAAATAAAAACTTCATTTAGGGTTCCACCCAGTTACGAAGTCCCTCGTTGTACTTAGCTTCCATTCTACCTATTCTTTTAAAGATTTACTTAGCTGGTAGTTAAGTAGAAACTGCGTACCCTCCTAGCAACAGGAAGAATTCTAAATGGTAGTAACTAAAGCCAAACATGCTAAGAATGGAAAACAAAAGAAAGAAAGAAAAGAAAAGAATCTACCATGCTCAAAGCCAGTACTGTCAACCGTTCTTTTTTTTTTTTCCTACTTTAGATCGCATTTCCTCCTGTTTTGATTATGTTTATGATAACGCCAAAGCTTACATGACGTAAGTGTAAGTGCGTGAACAAATGTCTAATTTAACCGATTTACTGATTTAATAATGAAATTAAATGAAGATAATTAATCCAGGGGGCGCACTAGAGATCCTCATCATGTCGGGTTGGTCTTCAAACCAGTCGTTTTAACATATTTCTTGACAATTTTATTTCTCCAAGTAGTTGACTTTAAATAGTAATATTCTCACAAAACAGTGGAAGGAAAAAAGTACACAAAATCATTTTAAAATGTATTGACTCAACAATAATTTGTCAAATATCATATTCCACTTGTCCTATTTGTTAGTTAGTTAGTTACAAAACTGCGAGGAAGATAACAATTAGGTTTCGATTGAGGCAAATATAAGAAATAGGGTCAGCATTAGTAAACGCTGAACAAACTGGGATAAAATTACTTCCGCGTACGAATTAAGTAGAAGACTTAGAACTTAAGTAGTACACTAAGTTAACTTAAGGGCACACTAACTTAACAAAGATAATCGAAAATTCAATTCATATTGGCCGTTGTTCAATAGTGTACAGTGGAAACTGAACTCAAATATATTCGTTCTAGCAACGTTTATAAAGCCATTCTACTAATCATTGCCACCCTTAAGTTAATCGAACAACATAGTACCTTTCCCTTTTTTTTTTTTTTTTTTGCCCGATATAATATAGAACTAAAGATTTTTGAATGCTTTGTTATTTCATTTATGGAGTCTACTTTTCTTTCTTCTTTATACTTAAATATTTAAAATAAGCCTTCACTGCAATGTGCTTTTTATGTCACTAAGAAATGTAAACAACGCATGCGTGTTACAATACAGATGAAATATACATTTTATTGTTGACAAAACGCATAAAAACGTGGTCGTGTTATGTACACATAAAAACATAACTTCAATGAAACTCAGTTGTATTGTTCCTGCTAGATTCTTACAGATAAGAAGAGGTCACGTGTTTTATGCTGCGGTGAATGAAATAGGAACAAAGTGCTGTATTGTTAGCGGCGTCAAAAACATGTCTGCGTTTTCAAAAAGACACTGAATGTACCAACAAATTACTTTCATTGTCGGCTTTTGTAGCATTTAACGTTTGTGGGCGTTTTCGCGTCAGTGATTAATACGTTATAACATTTCTTCCTACGCGTGCATTTTTGAGGTTATTTCCATAATTGGGTGCGTTTCACTCATCATCATGATTACGCTATCCTTTACTGGATTACAAAATGCATATTTAAAAGGTTATTTGCGCAGTATATCGACATACATACTTGACAGGTAAAGAAATATTCGTTTTCAAGTGATTGCAAAATGTTCATTTTATATTTTTCAGTTATACAAGCTAATTCTCATTAGTTAGCAATCATCTTAAGGTTTATATTTATGTTCTTATATTACTTCTAGACGGATAATAAGACGGGAAGAATGCTCAGTAAACACAATCATTCTTATTTGCATTTACGCCAATTGTTAGGATGAGGTGAATCCAATGTTGACAAAGCTCACGTCACATTTTTTGTAAAAAAATTAATTTCTTTGTTTGTTTTTATTTTTCATTTTTTCTATATTTCTTTACACACACTCTCTCTCTCTCTCTCTCTCTCTCTCTCTCTCTCTCTCTATTTCCTATATCTAGGCGCTTCGGTAGAGAAGTAATAAGAATTTTTCGACACTTCTAAAAATGCCCTGGCTTCGAATTTCGCCTCAAACGCGATGAACCTTTATAACGACTTTTCAGCTGAAGGTGAGTTAGTCGCTCTGGTACGGAAGTGGAAGGATTTTCCTTTTGGGAAACTCCAAAAGGAATATTCTACATCCTCGCTCACAGAGGTTGTAGAACGCACACAATGAACAGCTATAACATGCTCCTCATAGCTTTAATTCTTTTGACTGTAATTCCAAACAACTTGTGTCTGATCTCTCTCTCTCTCTCTCTCCTCCTTTCTCTGCCTCTTTTTCTTCCTCCTCCTCCTCCTCCTTTTCCTCTTCGCTGTTTCCTTTCTCTTCTGTTCATTTTTACTGTCCATTTCTCTTTCTTTTTCATTTACCAGTTTCCCTTTCTGTCTGTCTCCCTCATTTTGCCATTTTCTGTATAACCTCTTTCCTTTTCACTCCGTCCCCCCCCTCTCTCTCTCTCTTTCTCCTCTTCCTCCTCTTCTTCTTTCTTTTGTCAGCGTATGTATTTACCACTTTTGTCTGCGTTTATCCTTCACCATTTCTTCTTAACCATTTATCTCGTGTTTCTCTCTTCTCTCATTTTCTGTCATTCTTTCTTCTCTCGCTTTACTATCTGTCTCTCTTCCCCTTACTAGTAATCTACTTTATTGCTCTTCTTTTCGATTTATTTATTTTCTATGACTCTCTCTCTCTCTCTCTCTCTCTCTCTCTCTCTCTCCTTTGTGTTTTTCTTTTTTTTTTCCTGTTTTATCCTTTTCCGTGTAATCTTCCCTTTATTCTCCCCCCCCCTTGTTTATTCTCCGTCTTTTACTTCAACTCGTTCATTTTTTTTTCTCGATCACATCTTTTAATCTATTTATTCTTTATTCTCCAGATTTTCGTCATCATTTTTCTTCTTATTGTCTTTTTGTTTGTTTTTTTTTACTCTATTTTTCTCCTGGCTCACATATCTTCTATCTCATTTTTTTTTTACTTCATCTTAATATTTACTTAATTTCTTGGAATGTATCACTTGAATAATATTCCTTTTCCTAGTGCTAATTCTTATACTTTGCACGTCCACAATAAACCTTTGTCAGCACTGCTCACTTGTAACAATAAAAAAAAAAAAAACGAATTCAATTATCATTACATTTATCTCCACTCCTCGGCATCACCACTGACCTCTCCAATCGAAATAAGTAATTAATAGAGACGGTAAAATGCAGTTTGCTACGTCATCAACATTCTCTCCATAGTTGCCTTGAAAAAAAAAAAAAAATTTTTTTTCGTGATCGTTTTCCTAGTGTAGCAGACACCAGTGCAATCTCCTACGACAATCCAGGCCAACCACAAGCGAGTTCAAAAGCTAGATTTCTTTAACAACTCATCGTACACCAGCCGCACTTTTCTGACGCCATGATAGAATCACCTGAGGCCAAACAAATTCCCGCCTCCTTCAGCATTTCGCGGTTAAGCCTAAAACCCGGCATGATCAGCTGGAGTAGCTGTCCACGCTACGGGCTAAGGCATTGCTTAGCTCGTTGCTACGTCGGTTCTGTTCTGGTTGGTTGGTGATGCTAAAGGTCTCCGTCTCTGTTCGCGTCATACACACACACACACACACACACACATACACACGAAACACGCACATACAAGCACACAGGAACCGGTCCGGACATTGGCACTTTAGGCCTTATTGGCGCGCGCTCGAGGTAGGTTGGTTTTGGAGACATACCTTTCTGGTGTCTGTCGAAAGTCAGCGAGCAACGTGGTATGGGCTTGGACTCAACTCAGTTGTTGATGTTGTGCTAAAAGTGCAATGGGAATTTATATTTATGTGCCGTCCTCTGGTGGAAACTTGACCAGGAAACACACGAGTTAAACCTTCTATCATTTCACTCTGGTAAGTTTCTGTTTTTCAAATGCGTTTTAAACCCCGGTGTTTATTTATTTATTTTTAACGAGCTATTTTTTGTATCTTTTGCTGTTTGTTTATACTGACATCGAAGGAAGGAGTTAGGCTTAATAGTTGCACTAATGTTTGCATTACAATAGCGTTATTTAAATCCAAATTAAGCCTTATTATTACTCAGACTAAAACGGACAAAAATCAATATTACTACGGTTCTAGTGTAAAAAAAAAAAGAGAAACTAATGATACTCAAAGGAGAGAGAGAGAGAGAGAGAGAGAGAGAGAGAGAGCGAAAGCGAATAAGAACAGAAGGAAAAAATACTAGAATTCAATGCCGTTTAAAAGAGAAAGAAGGAAAGAGAGACAGAGAGAGAGAGAGAGATCTTATTTCGAATTATGTGATAGTATGTATCCTATAATATTTGTACCTGTGTTTCAAATGTTACCAAAGGTCTTTGAAATATGTGTGCGTGTTGATTTTTTCTTATTTGAATACGAAATTAAAAGAGAAAGACTGTGATCTATTTTTAATGATTGCATTACCTGCAAATGTGTATGTGTGAGAGTTCAGACATGTACTTGTTGATGACTTCACACTATCTTATAAGGCTGCCGGTAGGCGTTGCTGGCCTCTGAATTTCACCAAATCACCTGTTATACCAGTACACTCAGAGCAGTAGGCTGGTGTGTGTGTGCGTGCGATCAACAGCTTGACTTTGCAGGTCTCTCTCTCTCTCTCTCTCTCTCTCTCTCTCTCTCTGTGTGTGTGTGTGTGTGTGTGTTTACGGAAAACTAACTCAATCTATAAAATGATAAAAAATATTTGCCACAGTTTGTTATTGGAGTAATTTCAGCCTAAAATACGATACCCAGGTAACACTCTATCCTGTTATGAGATCGATCTTAAATAATGTAATCCGATTAGATTACCCAGAATTCTATGGAAAAGATTATCGACTCTAAGTTTGAAATTTAAAACAATTAGTTTTTAAAATGATAAAATATCGGCTCAGTAGAATACTCAGTTTTATTCTATATTGAGTATCGTAGTCATTTGGAAGACGTAACATTTGAATAAAGGTTTATACAAATTTAAACATTTGTATAAAGTTCTTATAAAGAATCTTTATAAGAACTGAAGGTGAGATAGCAGATCGCCTATGGATTAAAGTTTTTCCTCCCATCAACTAGACCAACCAGCCAGAGAACATACACACACGTCAGACAATACATTTGCCTTAAAGCCTTATCTGCTTCACTTATAAATAGCAAATCATCAAATGAAATTAATATTGGTTACGAGTATGCGTTTTGTATATTCTTTTAAATGGTTTTTGATACATTTCCCTGGAACATGGAATTTAACAGTATCCATCTAGTTTGACGGCTTTTACTGAAATTACTTTAGTGAAGTCTTGACTGAAATTTGGCGAATCATCTGAAGTGCTATTATTATAATGTTATGAATTATATGATAGTATTGTACGAAAACTTTAAGACATTTAGGATGCAACTGGATGCACTCGATGATGATACCACCTTACTGTCACAACGATCCACAGAAGTAAGTTATTTATGCATTCACACTAAAAATTCTCTACTGTCATTGTTATTACTATAGACCTGATAAGTCAGTGCCGCTCTTACTATCATTTGGGAGTAATAGTCAGTGTTATTGTTGCTATTATCTCGCATATTGTCTTAATTTCAATTTTTTCTATTTTAAACCAATCAAGAGAAAAGACAACAGAGAAAATAGAAAGGCAGATACTGGAAGAGAGAGAGAGAGAGAGAGAGAGAGAGAGAGAGAGAGAGAATTAGTATAGCTATACGAGTGATTATTCTTTGAAATGGTCTGATAAGCTGGAAGAAAAACAAGAAATACAATTTGCCATATCTAAAGAAAACTGAATTCCTAGAATTTTTTTATCTTTTTTATCCACTGGCGCATTACAGTTATTTGATTTTTTTTTTTGGGGGGGGTAGGTTGTAAAACCTGTTGATTACTTTCGAAGAGGCGTTGGCATTCTGACTTTGAACAGATTGTGATCGCACAAAAAATAGATTAACCGTAGCCTAAATATGCAGATTTTTTAAAAAAAACAAAACAAAAAAACGTGTAACTCTCTTCATGCATAGAAAATTGGTTATTGTTTTTATATCTTTGATGCATGGCTGAATAGAGAAAGTTTTCCCCGAAACATCATGAATGCTAGCAAATGTTTGTAAATATCTAAACTGACGGAGATTAGTTATTTTTGTGTTTATAGAATTATGTTGAAATTTTTATAATAAAAAGTTTGATTAGAAAGTTATTTTCCATGATTCTATTACATTATAATGGACTTATTTATTTATTTATTTTTGCATTCGGCATATATGATATATAAGTCCATCACGATGTAACAGACTCCTTCCTGTTAGTTTATAACTAATAATTAAAAAAGCAAGCAAACCAACAGTATATAAATTGAACAAGGCTTTTAATATCAGGTATCGCACAGCTGAACAGACCTTGACAATCTCGTTTCTAAGGCCAGAAAAAGTGGGTGATGCTCATATTGATTGTCCATGTGTGTGTGTGTGTGTGTGTGTGTGTGTGTGTGTGTGTGTGTGTGTGTGTGTTGTACCGTTGTTCATAAAAATTATCTCGTTCCCTCTCTCTTTCTTAGGCCACCAACTGTGAAACGTCATCACAACAGATTCCTTCATGTTTCCTTAGCGGCATGCGGGTGTATAAGGAGAAACCTTCTCGTGAACTTCACCACACCCATACACAGTTATCTGAAAATTGGGCGAATCGACTGGCATTAAAAAAAAATAATAAAATGCAGACGTCCTTGTAATATCTCCCGTGCTTTATAGGAGATGCTAAAAAAGGATGGCCTCCCACACGGATACATACAGTAACACGCTTCCTTGGCCAACACTCCGTATAATTAAGGGGACCTTCTTAACAAGTCTACCTTGCAACCCATACGGTATCTCTTGAATGTCTGATGGAGAGAATTGAGACAAAGAAATCTGTGCCCTTCAGTTGATGTGATCTAGGTTCGAATGCCGTCTAGAAGGCAAAAGAATCTTTATAAGGACGACCAGTCTTATACAGTGGTAGTAGAGTTCTTCTTCGTGAGAGGACAACTCAAGTGTCTCATCCCACTACCAATGAGATGAAGAACTTTGACTACTTCACAAAGTTGGACTCCTTGCATGTCTGTTTTCATGAAAAAATAATAATAATCAGACACTATAACTAATAAAAGCCTATTTATAAGTTATAGTGGATATCTGGTTCTATTTATCACCAGGGAACGATTTTTTATGCATTAAAATTCACTCTTCTAACTTCGAAATAGGTCATACGATTTTCAGGTTTTGTAATTTTCTCGATTTGAGGAAATAATAAATTTTATTTTTAGATGTAAAATTCCAATAGAATCAGGTTTTTTTATCGTTTATTTTTTAAGGATATGATGTATTACTTTGCATAATCCGATAAGAGTGGATAAATATGCAGGACAGGATTCAGAATGATGAACCAAAGATAAACTTTATTGAACCTAGATTTAGGCCGCCTGGATGAATCAAAGTGGATTATTTATTAAGCGGTGGATACTCTTAATTTGATATAATGTCCCTGTGCAGTTCATAAACTGGTTGGTGAAGAATTAACAAACAAACAACCTCAAACGGGCTTCATGGTAATTGATTTGTTTGTGAAGATTTTGATCTAGATTCCAAAGGACGTTAAACTTCTGCCAACAATCATAAGGATGACACCAACTAAAATGTGTTACTAAAACTCAGTTGTTCTAAGAAACTTTGGAAGTCTTTTTTTTATTAGCCTTATAATTATAATTAATAATAATGCATATTGACATAAAACAGTATCAATAACATTCTCTTAGACTTCTTGAATATGGCCTGTAACCTGTGTGCTAGTTTTATAGAAGGGAATAATTTAAAGATAACGAACTAGTTATGTGTTTTGTTAATGTTCGAAAAAAAGAACCTCAAAATATTTGGAAGCCTTCCCAATTTCCTGTTGGCTCGAATAAACTTGACATGAATTGGTGTAGAATAAATTAATCTGTATTGAATAGAATAAAAATAAAGAACAAAAAAAAGTTCATAGAAATATTATTATTTCCCGGTTGAAAATTTTAAAACAAATAAGTTGGAATTAAGTTTAGCAAATCAAGTTTTCTTTTGCCAGGTTGGCAAGGAAAAGAGCCAGAGGAAGACTAAGATGAATAGATACAATAAAAAGCGACTTAAAAGACAGAAATATAAGATCTGATAAAGTTGGAGTTGGATAGATAACAGATTGGAGGAAAATTATTGATCGGAAGTTGGTAACGGTGTAACTTTTTCATGTGGTACTATCATAATTATCCTGTACACCCCCTGATGGTACATATAAGGAATTTGATGATGATAAGTTAGAATTTTTACATTTTTATCCATACTAAAAAATGACATAAAATGTCATGATTATTTCTCATTTGCGGTATCATATTTCAATTCAATTCTTATTGTTTAAATGGTTCGCCTGATGTAAGTCTATTCTGCTTACTGGAGGCATGAAGTCGTTTCAAATAGTAACATATATGGCAGTAGGCTCTTCTGATTATCTAACCTCAATATTAATGTGCCATAGGCTGAAAATTTTTAATATGCATGATCATAATAAGCATTATAACCAATAATGTTTCGCCGTCCATTATATAAAAATTATATTATTATTTTTTAAAATAAATAAGACCAATTTCCTTTGCAATCGATATAATTAAATCTCTAATATTGATCTAAAAACTCTAGTGCTAATTTTGTACGTGTAAAAATTGTATCATTTTTTATCGTGATTCACGCTCTGTGTGCAAGGTACCATCTATTTTTTTTTTTTTTTTTAGATTGTGCTCCGTAATATTGCAAAATAGCCTCACTGGAATTGTATCAAGAGATAGTCTTATAGTACTATCCAACGCACTAGATTTGAATAGGGCCAAGAAAACTAGGTCAGTCTCATACTAAGACATTATAACAGTTCCCGTCAAGACAATAAATCAGCTAACACACACACACACACACACACACACACACACACACACACACACACACACACACACACACACACACACACACACACACACACACACACACACACACACACACACACACATCAATTTCAGATATAAAGTTCAGACATCCAGGGCCAGCGCAACCATTAGGCGATCTAGACATTCGCCTACAACACCAACTTGCTTAGGAAACAAAATATTACTAAATCATATCATAAATGTAGATCATAATTAGAATTTTAATAATCCTTAATGAAGTTTCAGCTTTTTGGAATTAATTTAATGTTATTTAATAACATCATACAAGCTATAAGCTCTGGTCATGGCAATAGCCGAGCTGTCAGTTAAAACTTCATTGGCTACAGCATTGCCATCCGTTACCCTGGGATGTATTATATTCCTTTCAGCATTAATTGATTTGAAATATAAATAGAATATATTTCATCATATCAAGCTTTTGAACTTTGAACTTAATTGGTTGATGGACTGAGTCCTTGACTCTTTATTCCTTCATCTGGATTTTAGTTTGTGGGTGATGAGATTATTGTGGGTAATTTACCCGCTCATTGTGAGCATTGAGGCTGTATCAGCTTTCTCTTGCGATAGAGGATTTCGGTCTTTTATGTTTGAAATGATCTGAGGGCTTGTAGTCCGCTGCCTGTCGAACTAGCTGATTTTGGTGATTATCCGTGATTGTGAAGAATTTCTCCGCAATGCCTGTCATGTAGGTCTTAATATCTGGAAGATTGGCTTCTTGATGTAACTGGATGTTTCTGATGAACCATGGGGCATTAAATGCCATTCTTAGGCATTTATTCTGTATTATCTGAAGTCTGTTGATGTTGCTTTTAGTCGTGTGACCCCAGGTTGGAGAGGCGTAAGTTAGTTGCGGTCTGATTACCGATTTGTAAAGGAGAATTTTGTTGCTGATTCTTAGGAAGCTGTTCCTATTCAAAAGTGGATATAGCCGTGCTATGGTCTGACTTGCCTTAGTGGCGACTATCCATATATGACTTGAAGTTTAGCCGTCTGTCAAGAGGAACTCCCAGATATTTGGTAGAATTGGGCCAAGGGATGATTTTACCAAACATTTGTATGCTTGTATTCGGTTCTGCTTTACGTCTGGTGAAAAGTACTGCAGAGCTTTTGTTTGGATTAATTGCGATACGCCATTTGGTGTACCAATCCTCCAATTCATTGACTGCTCTCTGCAGCTTGATTGTGGCTAGGTGTGGACGGAGGGATTTGGCTATAATGATTGTGTCATCGGCATATAGAGCGGTGATAGCTGGGGATAGTTTGGGGAGATCTGCCATGTATATGGAGAAGATTAGGGAGATAGCAGAGAGCCTTGAGGGACTCCGGCCGTGATTCTCCTCTCTGTGGATCTGATACCGTTGAGTTTTATTTTAAATTTTCTGTTATTTAGATATGATTTGATAAGTAGAAGTAGTGGTAATGGAATACCAACTTCGTGTAGTTTAAAAATTAGTCGGTGATGCCACACTCTATCAAATGCCTGAGTGATGTCCAGGAAAACTGCGCCAGAGTGTTGGTGCCATTCATACATACCTTTGGGTTATATATTCGATAACTCTGTAAATTTGTAGCGTTGTGGAGTGATATTTCCTAAAGCCGAATTGTTCATCTTGAATGACATGGTGATATCTGTTGCCTCTTGAACCCGTGTGAGAATAGCACGTCCGGCTCTCTTACCTATGCATGAAAGAAGGCTGATTGGTCTGTAATTTTCAGGAAACTGTGTATTTTTTCCAGGTTTGGGAATTAGGAAAGCGTCGGCAATTTTCCATCGCTCTGGGAAATAATTTAGCCGGAGGATGGCATTAATGATGGCTAACAGATGCATAACTTTTGCGGGGAAGTAACTTGAGTACCTTGTTTGTTATTCCATCTGAACCCGGAGCCTGTTTGTTATTTAGCTTAGTTCTTAAAAGAACTCGGAGATGTACTGAGTCCTTGACTCTTTATCCCGTCATCTGAATGAAGAAAATCTGTGAGGATGGGGTGTTATTGAGCTAAAAGCTCTGGTCATGGCTGGGTTGCGGCAATAGCCGAGCCTCAGTTAAAACTTCATTGGCTGCAGCATTGCCATTCGTTACCCTGAATTTTTATTCAGTCCCTTCGTCTCACTCCTTCTTCTTGTTATTTAGCTTAAAGTTCTTAAAAGAACTGGGAGATGGACTGAGTCCTTGACTCTTTATCCCGTCATCTGAATGAAGAAAATCTGTGTGGATGGGGTGTTATTCAGCTAAAAGCTCTAGTCATGGATGGGTAACGGCAATAGTCGAGCCTCAGTTAAAACTTCATTGGCTACAGCATTGCATTTGTTACCCTGGAAGTTCTAAAAAGGACTTTTTCTCGTCCCTTCTTATTATTCAGTTATTTAGCTTATAACCTTATAAGGACTGGCTTAAAGGGGCGAAGCAGAAATGCTTTTCATCTTCCCCGTTATCTGTAGAGGACAGTGTAGGGATAAGGTGTTATTGAGCTATTAAATTAAAGCTCTGATCATGGCAGGAGGGTAACAGCAATAGCCGAACCCCAGTTAGAACTTCATTGGCTACACAGCATTGCCATCCATTACCCTCCAAGGGTATTATTAATCACCGCATCTCACGGTAGATCAATCCTACCAATTCAGTTAGTTTGCTTATAGTCCTTATAAGGACTGGCTTAAAGGGGCGAAGCAAGAATGCTTTTCATATTCCCCGTTATCTGTAGTGGACAGTGTAGGGATAAGGTGTTAATGAGCTATTAAAGCTCTGATCATGGCAGGAGGGTAACAGCAATAGCCGAACCCCAGTTAGAACTTCATTTGCTACAGCATTCCCATCCATTACCCTCCAAGGGTATTATTAATCACCGCATCTCACGGTAGATCAATCCGAAGTGTCCAGTTAGCTGCTCGAGCAAAAAGTTTCTAATATTTTAAATATTAATTTTTATTTTTGGTGTACTTTGGAAATTAAAAATAATATTTCTATACTTAAAAATAGATAAACTAAATATTATAATTAGTTAATATTTTTGTTGTGATTTTTCTTTATATAAATTAAAATTATTATTATTATTTTAATATTAGAAGTGGTTGAGGAGTTTCCTACCCAAACTTATATCAAAAAGTAACCAATGAGTTTCAGCGTAGGTGATGTTGTTTTATACTTTTAATATATTTGTCTGTATATCTGCAATAATATACTGTATATAATTCAGTATTATGTAGAGTGATAAAAAGGTAGTTGCTTATATTCTCGATTTTTTAAAAAAATTTGATTGGTATATTACTGCGAAGATTTTCTCTCCTAATAGTAGCTCACTGTCATACAGCATTCACTGAGAATTCTGGGAATATATATCGCGCATGTGTAAATGGACTGTTTTTCTTGTATATACCTAATTATTTATAATACTGCGTGTGTGGAACTATTCTAAACCAATTTGATTTAACTAAATATTATAATTAGTTAAATCAAATCGTACAGAATTTGAAATCAGAAATCACTGGGAATTAATTAGGCTACATTTAAATAACCCGAGGAAATATTTTATTCCTTCCACATTCTTTAACAGACGCTTTTGTACACATCTACAGAGGCCAAAGTTGATAAAAAATTGAGTAAGAAGAAGAAAAATTAGTCCAAATGTCTGCTTCACTTTTGTGACTCCATTAGTGTTGATTTGAACATATGTGACCCAGATCTGACAACGGTTGTCCCCACCTCTCCCCCTCCTATACATACTCCTTCACCAGGATTCAAGTAGAACATTCATCTGTATACCTAACCTTAACCACATATGAAAAGATCACTAGGGAAAAAAAAAAAAAACACCTTTAAATAGTTGGAGTGACAACTGAACCTAATAGAAAAGATATACAAAAGGAAGTAAAGGCAGAATATGAAGTATTAGCAAATGGATGGCAAATTATATTCAATGAATGCCCTATATATTCGACAGATTACTTACTTAAACACACAAGCGGTGCCATTTTATCGCGAAATGGATGGACAGATTTTCTATTTAGAGATAAAAGGAAAAAAGACAAAAATAGAAAGAATATAATTATTTTGATCATCAGATTCCTGCTGTGTACCCTCAAATCATATTAAGCCATATCGTATCAAATCATACCATCATATCAAGGAATGAACAGGATATTAGGATAACAGTACATGAAGAAATTAGTAAGAATATTACATTTTATAATCGATAGAGGATTTGTTAATATAAACTTCAGTTTCTTCTGGAGGAGAGAGAATAAGATAGACGAAGAAGAGTCTTGCATACATTTCCTGGAGAACATTAGATATTGGGCATTTCACAGAAAAATAGAATACAACTCTTAGGTGAGTTTCTTTTGTACTGTGTGCGTCTATAACTGAGATGCTTCAAATGAAAGTTAGTGTAATTTGTTAACTGATGTTGCACTAAAATTTATCTATAAATTTCTGTTTAAAATACATAATATCATTTGTATTTATAGGCTGGTGTAAACTAGAAATAGTGTCAGTATTTGTCCACTGAAGGCGCTGCATGTGTTTTTTGACCAATTGCTTATTCCGGAATATATAATGAATATGTCAAGACTGCTATATAACAGCATCTCATGTAAAGACCAAAATCTTTCATTGAGTAAATGTGAACAACGTTGGTTGATATAATGGCTGTGATTTAAAGAAATAGGGGGGGGAAACAAAAGGAGAGAGAATGAGAAAATAGAGAAAAACAGTGAAATAAAGAACCCTGTAAATGAGAATACACAATGCACTTAAATTTGATGTGAAGGCTTTTAACTTCTCATAGATAACATGCACATAGGTACGAGCGTGTTATCGTACCAATGTTGCATACTTATGCATCATAGTAAACATAGTACAGTATACGTATCTTTAATGAATTAGCAAACAGTTGCTGACTTAACAGTTACTAGCAGATGATGAGATTATCTCTAATCATACTTTTCCTGCAGTCTTTGAGGCCCCACTAGTCGTAAATAAACGCTTTCAATAAATGTTTTTAGAGATAAGAAACTTGGTTCCTACTTGGCTTCACACCCTAATTGTTGTCCTGTAAGTTTTCGCTCGTGATGTAGGCTTCTTCATCATACCTGATAAGATCGAACGTGCCCTACAGTTTGAGCCACTATCATTGTGTCCCATAGCTTGTTATCCACTTTACGATCGCAACAAATCAAATACCTACTTATTCTGTTGTCTGTGCGCTTAACACATCGATACAGATGTATTACAGTTAGAATTTATTTCATTAAAGCTGTAGGGTTATCATAAAACCAACACAAATGTTTTTTATGGTATTAATTATATTATACGAAATATTTTTATTTTGATTTGTAATTCACTTCATTATACTAGTTTTATTTTACTTATTCTGTATCAATACATTTTTTTTTATTAATTCCTTCGTGATTACAATATTATATTACTATTATATAATATATAATATACAATTATATTATATTATATTATATAATAATATATAATATATTATTATATATATTATTATATAATATAATTATTATATAATATAATATATTATTAATAATATATAGAATATATTATATTATATAATAATATATAATATAATATATTCTATATATTATTTTCAGAGCTATAATAACTCTCTTGTAATATTATGATATTAACTTTTAATAGGTGCATGAGATATTTTTTAAAATTTTAGAAATATTTTTAAAGAACTTAAAATGTTTTATTAAAATTCAAAAATAAATAAATGGTTTGTATTATTTATATATATAGAAAAAACAGCCATATATATATATTGACGACATAATTTTCTTAAAAAGAACTTTATTTATTGGATATACTGTATAGAAAATATTTTCAGGCAGGAACAGAAACCGATTACACTGCAAACGTAGAACTTACTGTTGCCATGGCAGCATGACGTCACACATTTGTCAAAGTCAACAACGAAGAATTTTTCTTTATCATATTGAACAGAAAGATATGTAATTAAAAAAAAAAAAACTTAGAGGAAAAACAAAATTTATTTATTATAATAGCGCTCATCCGTTAAACGTTGTATGATTTCCAAATATTTTGTTTAATTCAAAATAAAATATTTATTGATAAATACATGTTCCATTGTAAAATATTTTTATTTATTTTGTTTTCCAAAACTAATTAATTTTATTTTCACAGCAATATCAGTGTTAGCATTTTTGTTTGTTTGGTTGGTTTCGTTTTTTAATCGCCAGACAGCAGATAGCACAGGAGACAAATATAGTTTACTTTTCTTAAAAGAGCTTGCTAAAAATTCTTCTTTATATAATGACCCGATATTTATAGTAGATAGCCAACAAACTACAGATATGAGAAGTGGCAGAGGCGTCTAGAAAGAGAAAAACGAAAGATTAATACTGGGAAGAGCATTGGCTGAGTAGAAGTAAACAGGAGTGGAAGGCAAGAACCAGAGACAACAGCCGGGAAAGACAGATCCAGAAGTCAGATAAAGAGACGGAAGGAAACTATTTAGATATAGTTGAAGTACGCACTACTGACATGATGGATCTACAAGCGATGGGCAAGGAGGAAGGCAAGATGTTAATATGACAGAATACATAGACGCTATCATATTAATATCTTTCCTTACTCTGGGATTACGTTGTGCTATAAGCAAGAGAAAAGAAAAGAATGAGAAAAAACATTGAAATTAAAGTGAGGGAGATGGAACCAAAAAAAAAAAAAAAAAATACTATACAAGGATTGTCTGGGAGAAAAGATAAGACATGTGAGTAATAGAGACGTACTCGAAGGGGAAAGAATGATAGTATAAGTGATGGACCTCCTAAAATAGTCCAAAAAGGAAAAGGGAAAAAATGGAACAACTGAAACAATAAAATAGATTCTTTATAAATATTCGAATAATCTGTAATTAATAAAGAAAAGAGCCAAATGTTTTAATTTGGTATTAAAATCTTATTTCAAGGATGGATAACATTTCATCATCATCATCATCATCATCATCATCATCATAGGGGATCATCATCAAATTCCTGATACGTACCCTCAAAGTGTATACAGCATACCACGATTGTTCTAAATAATTAAATTTCCATTATTAATACTTTTCTATCAACAGTTTTCTTACCAATTAATCGGATACTTTTCTTCAAGTCTCCAATATTGTCAGACTTAACATTCTGGTATTCTAAGACACTTGTAACTGCAGCAATCAAACTAGATCTTGGTCTCTCTCTGGGTAATTTTCCTGACCTACCATCGAACAGCTATTTTGCTAACCTTTCCTGTACTATTCTATTTAAGTGACTACACTACCTTAGATTAGCTCTTCTCACACATTCCATATCCAAACAATATCAAGTTCTTTCATAATATCTTGATTTTTATGTTATTCTTCCACTGATGCCATCTTTTCACTCCGCTAATCTTTTCCACAACTTTTATATTTCTGTGGTCTCCAGTCTTTGATCAAGTGCTTTAACCCAACTCTCAGATCCATAACTTAAAACTTGTTTAAACACTGCCTTGTATACTGCTAGTTTGGTGTTTTGGCTAATTTCTATGTTATTTCACAAATTTATTTAGCTAGCTACCCACCATACTAGCTTGGTTTATTCTGTTGTCTATTTCCAGATTTAACCTGCCATGTTCACTAAAAACTGTGCCAAAATAGCTGAAATATTTTACTTGTTCTATAGGATCTCCATTCGGAATGTTGGTGTGTTCAATGTTTCTGCCTTTTCATAGTTTTGGTCTTTTTATTTCTGTTATTATTAATTTGTTAGCCGTTATTCAATTTAGTTAAAGAATCCCGAAGACTGCATTTTTATAGCAATATAACATCATAATAAAGTAAAGAGCTGAGTTGAATATCTCCACTTTGAATATCTAGTATGATGTAACTTTCTTTCATAATACGATCTATGACAAATAACAGCGAAGTTAGTGTGTTCCCCTTGTCTTATTGATTGTCTTACAGTATCGGTTTTTCCTCATTTCTATTGCTAACTTACAACTCAAATATAAATTGTGTATTACTCTGTATGATGTCCCTTTTACACTATATGGCTAACTGTATGGTTTTGAACCGCTTTTCTCTTGGCACCTTGTCATGTTGATTTTCCTTTGGCTTTACTTAATCTATAAAAGCTATAAACACTGATGCAAATATCTGTATAAGTGCAATTCCTTGTTTTATTCCCATTATTTCTCTACTGTTTGTTATAGGGTAAAGATTTAGTCTTAGTAGTTCCCATTTACCTAAATCCAGCTAGTAATTCTTCAGTTTTCTCTTTTAGTGCATTTGATTAAGAATTTCTTTGGCTAGAGGCTATTTTGAACTGTTGTTTCTCATCAGAGGCCAAGCAGAAACTCTCAAGGCGTATAGTAGGTGATATTTGAAGATTTGGCATTTGAAATCTCAATTTATAAAGAAACTCATTCCAATATTACGAAATCTAAAAAAACTTTTTAATTATCTAAGCACGAGCGTTGTTTGTCTTCTTCCATAATTAAAAATCTAAATTTGTATAAGATATAAAAAATAAAAGTTTAGCCTTACTGAAAAAATAGAAGAAATCTGTTAGTTCAAGTCTAAAATAAAGAAATCCAATCATATTATTTTATTTGTGTTATTTTTAAGCATAACCACTATCCGTAAGGCACGCACACACACACACACACACACACACACACACACACACACACACACACACACACACACACACACATGCGACGTAATAAGATCTTTTATTTATGTATTTAGTTATTTGTTCATGTTTTAGTTATTATTTATTTATTTATTAATAAAAAAAGTAATGATTTTTTTGTGTGTTCGATGTTATCCTGCACAAAACGGTATACACGAGTCCCCAATAACACGTTTTGTTATTCTATTGTATTTTACTTCTAACGCATCAGTGTTTATACTTTTTATTTATTATAGATATTGTTAATAACGAGATACATGTTTGCTGTCAGACAGCTACAGATTGCCAACCCCTTCACTAGTAGGCTCTTTTCAGGCTTTCTTTAATAGCACTTTAGGATGTATGACAAAGACGTAGCAAATGAGGTGAAGGAGGTCAAAGGTGATTCATGTTATTGACTACCGCCCGGTAGCAAGATCCAACAAAGAAAAACAGGAGTTGGGGGATCACAATTGGTTTGAACACTGTTTTATATACTGTTTCTTCGACTAATTTCTCTCCTATTCTACATAATTAATTCAACTGGTTTAACATCATACCAGCCTTTGTTTATCCTGTTGTCTATTTCCGAACATAATTTGCTATCTTCATGTGGTCGTTCTATAGATTCTCCATTGAGAATATGTTTTTCGTGTTCCTGCTTATTTTTATAGTTTTGTCTTTTTATTGCTGATTTTCATAAATTTGGTGCAGTAGTTATTCAGTATAGCTAAATTTAGTCTAATTAGTTTAGAATCTCGAAGATTAGAACTAGATTTATTCAGGAGTATAACATCATCTACAGCTGGGTTTCCCAAACTGTGTTCCGCGAGAAGTTCTCCTGGAATTTGTCATTTTAGTTTTCTAAGCATTTTTCATGAATAAATATGTTATAGTGGAAATATTCTGAGGAAAATAATATTCGTGAATATGTCGAAAAGCTCAGACCCAGAATGCGTAATAACATCTGTGTAGCAAATGTTAGTGACCAAGCCGTGTATTTTTAAACGTGGATGTATTCATGAATTATCGTTAATTTTCACACATCGAAACCTTTCAATATTTGGGAAAGGGAATACCGCTGTTTATGGCCGGTCATAAAAATTACCTGCAAGCGGATCATAACAATGGGCGGCGTATCCTCTGTTCTCAAAACTGAAGGAAATGACATCTGTGTAGCAAATGTCAGTGACCAATCAGCAAGGAAGTATAAAGAAACTTTTTCCGCTAAAATTGAAGATCAAGGTAGTTTGTATCCGGTTTTCAAATTGGTAATACTGAATATTTTCTTCGCAAGTTCGTATTGTAGGGTGAAAGTTTCGAAACCGTAGTGCCGTGATTTTTTTTTTTAAAGTAATAGGCCTGCAGATTTAAATTTTAATATGAATAAGAGACTTTGTTTAATTTTGGTATTAAGAAATCTCTTATTGAAGGTGTTTGTGACGCAACAGATAGTGAGTCATCCATCACCAGCCTACAAAGCGATCTCCAGGATGTACAAAAGGAGGGGAAAACTACCAACACAGAAGAAAAAGTCTGCATTCACTCGTAAGTACTCATAATAATATTATAAATTTTTGGTGATCAGAATGGGATATGTCAATGAAAATCAGCACAGATTAATTTAATGATGTTTATTTTTAATTGATGTTTAATTAATTGTTAATTAACAAGTAATGATCAATTATTAATTAATAATAAAAATCAGCTAAATTAACAATTAATTATTAATTAATACATTACTAAATTACCAAGGTGTTCCGTGAAAATTTTAGGATTTGTGAAATGTTCCGTCATCGGAAAAGTTTGGGAAACGCGGATCTACAGCATAGAACTGAGATTGACATCTCCGATTTTGATAGCAGGTCTAATGCTTTCATAATATGATCTATTATGTCCATATCATTTTACTTTAGCCGCAAAGAAAATAATTAATGAAGTAAAAAAAATACCAATTTTTTTTTCTTTGAGTTTTTTAAAACTTGTTTTAGCGAAGTTTTTTTTTTTAATAGAGTGGGGAAACTGGAGATATATTTTATCTCACTGCCTAAAAGAAAACATCCTGTCTGTCTTTTCAGTCAATTCTGAGGCAAGTTCTTTATTAAACCCTGAATACAGTGGTTAGAGAGAGATTGCATACTTCATCTTCCATTATACGCAAGATAGCTTGTTCTTTATCATTTGAACTATTGTTGCTTAGATTTCTTTTCTCCAAGACTTGCTACATTCACAAGATGACCTTGAATTTATTTCCTCACGCAATAAGACTGATAATCTGGGAGATTAGGCGGTGTCAAATTCTTTGCATCGTTGTATATGTGTGTGTGTGTGAAAGCTTAGCGTTCAGTAAAAAAAAAAAAAATCAAAAGTAATATCGTCATTTGGTTTCGGTAAATGTTTTTACAATTCATTTGAACGTCAAAATACCAACTTAAAGTGTTAATCTACCGACCTGGTTTGCAAAATTGCAACTTAGTCAGTCACCTTCACAATTTAACCTCTCTAAAGAGGATGTACTGCTTGCTCTGTCACCGTAACCTCATCAGTTACGCCACTTGCCGTCTCCGACAACTGTAAAAAAATAGGAAGTTACAGGTAATTTCACTTTTCAACGTATTTTGAGTTGTTTCAGTGGAAAAAAAAAAATTCTTTGTCGCTAGGTGCAGAAAAACAGAGAGAGAAAGACACTATTAGTGTCTAAGAAAAATAAAAGTGGTACTAACCCACTCGCTACACAAAAATCTTTAATTGGATTACCATGAAGACAAAATGAAATCATTTGCGCATGCGCGAGAAAACTAGACGACTAGATATTTCTTTTTAATAACACAGTTTAATGCTGAATTCGTTGTTATTACTACATAATATATATTAAATATCTTAAAACGAATGCTAGTTAATCGTCATGTCATTTTTAATGGGGAGTTTATCAATTACCTTTTCCAATCCGAAGTCTTTTACCTTTTCATTTACAGTATTATGTCTGTTAATTGGTCTATCGCTAGGACAGAGTTAAATGTATATTGAGCATGCGCAAATGTTTCATTGACAATTATGAATGAGACTTTTCGTCTGCTAAAGTATTCAAAATATATGCGAGTGAAATCGTTATTTGGAAGATTGGTAAATAATATAGTGAATAGTTGATAACACAATGGAGAATATTATAGATCCATGAATATTTTATAACTAAATATGGAAAAAGTTTCTAAATTTAGTAGAGCGCTAATGAGAACATAATCTTAGCATCGGAGTCTAAGGTAGTGCAAACCAATGCAGCTTCAATGCCTAGTTTTATATTCTCATAAGTTTCTGGAAAATTTCGAAATTTTATTAAGTTTATTTCCAAATTTGTGTATAAAATATGGATGGATCTATAATATCCTCTGTTTTAATTCCTTATTTATGCTTATTTAAACCTTATTGTTTTTTGGCTCTATACTTTAGTAAGTAAATAGTTGGTTTGTTTACAATATAGACATTCTTTACTAAAGCTGATAATATAATGCATTATTTTGATTGTTACTTCGATAAAGTATTATGGAAACGAGGGATTTTATAGTTAATAAATTATTAAGCAGTTAATATGTAAAGCTTCTTAGTTATATATTGTTATAATTGTATAAAAAATAATAATCATTTTGGATAAAACCTCTAAAGTGAAATAAAAGTTTGAATATTTCTTTTATGAAGTATACTTTGCTTTCTTGTTTAGCATGAATCAGGTTTCCTCCAGTCTTTAGTATTTAATTTGACCTTCTACTGCTTGTCTTACGTGTGTGTGTCTCTTCATGATCAATGTTACGTGTTCTTTTCTTTTCTTTTTTTTTTTTTTGATATTTTTAAAAAATATTTTACCCCCTTGGAAACAGGAGATGGACGTTTGCAAATACGAATGGCATAACCAGTGCATAACAAAAACAAATACCTAATAGACACCAGACAACCGTTAGTAGGTTAAAAACGGTCAAGCTAAAATGACAGCCCATTCATTTAGATGATCATATCGCAACCTACTGACGTAGCCAACTGGAAACACTTATTTACAGGTATGTGTGAGAGGGACGTTCGCATAGTTTCCACCGTGGCATTGGAGGCCCTCAACCCTCCTCTGTGCCAAGGGTTTAACATGAATTTCGTGGCTAGAAATGGGAGCAAGGTTGTGATAGCGAGTAAGCTGGCCTATGCCATTGTTCGAACGATACAGCGACCTATTGCCTGCGTTGTCCCTCTTGACCGACTGACACAGTCTCGGCCCATTTGGGGAGTTCCTCATTCCTGGACATCTATCGCTCACCCCCCTATGATCTTCTTCCTCGTTTGCTCTCTTTAAAGATGGACCCCAGGGCAAGATGTTTACAAAGGGTTTATTTTTCGTTTATTTTTTTTTTTAATTTTTTTTTTTTTAAATTTAGGCCTAATATAATCAGCACGCTCAAGTTTAAGTAGCATAACACACATCCCAAGTTTGCCGTTCTTGTTTTCATTGCTATATCCCTATTTTATTAAAGTATATACAACTTATACAACAGTACACTATACTACTCTCTCTCTCTCTCTCTCTCTCTCTCTCTCTCTCTAAATATCTATCTATCTGTCTATCTTATTTGATATATTTCTTTAAAATGTAATGAAGAAAATACTAAAAGAATACATAAAATAAATTTTAAAAAAATAAAAGTTTTGTGTATTCCATTTGCAGAGTATACTTGTCCTACTTGTTGTTCATATTTATGTCTTTTCGTTGCCTATCTTCCAATGTATATTTTATCAAGTTAAATAAAAAAAATCTATCTTATGTGAGATAAGCTAATTCCCCATTCCCGAATCTTTGGCCACACTAAAAATATATATAAAAAAAAAAGTACGTGCTTCTCTGCTTTTATTACATCGTTCAGTTTGCAATTTTTAGGAACAATGCGATCGTCAAGAATCTTTTATTATTATTTATTAATTTTTAGCAACATGAAGATTTTGCTCATGCTATTTTACTTAGTCAAACACGGTCTTGTATATCCAGTGGATTTTGTAACAACCTTTATACTCATGGATCTATAATTTTTTTCAAAACTATGAAATCGCACTTGAAGGGTCGACAGTTTTTATCAATAAAAAGTAGAGATGGCTGCGATTTCAAGAGTCTCAAAAAAGAAGGGAAAAATCAGGAATAAATTATGGGCATACAAAACGTATCTAATAGGTGCTTTGCATTTGAGAAACATAAAATGTATCCGGTGAAAGTTATTTTAAAATATATTTAAAAAAAAGATTGGTTTGTGTGTAATAAAATGGTAGAAAAGAAATACGCATATATGAACAAGTAGGAAAAGTATACTCTGCAAATGGAATACACGAAACTTTTAATTTTTTAAAATTTATTTTATGTATTTTTTAGTATTTTCTGCATTATATTATAAAGGAATATATCAAATAAGATTTCATCGTTATAAAAAAAAATTGAAATATTAGGGTTTATTGACGAGTTGCAAACATAAACTGCGTAATCAATTTCTGGTTTATTTTATGAGTAAACACGAAAATCGCTTATTTTCGTGTTTGTCCTACAAGTCTGTCTGGTAATTTATAGACAATGATGATAGTTCATGGAATGCTAACAACAAAAACTTTCACTGGGCCCCCATTAATCTCTTCAACCTTAGTACTGCTTAGTTTTACTTTTTAACAAGTGCACGGACCAAAGTTAAACGCATAAAATTTTATATACGCATACATTTAGCATCTAATAACGTCACAGGAATATGTACACACTTATCATATGATCATGTTTTTTTTTTTTTTTAGTTTATATATTTAAGAATTTGGAAAGCACAAATATTTTTTGTTTTACTACAAGCAAGGGAAGGAAATACAAATTTAAATTCACCGAAACAGTAGGGAAAATTCCTCATAATCTTGATTGCTGTTACGCAGAGCGTGATTTTTAAATCCGGATTAAAATCCTAATCTCTGTTTTGCTACGTTCGTTGTTATTTCTGACCTCGGTTTTACTCCAACAGGCGGAAGTTAGTTTACAGGCGAATACAAACACGGAAATGTCGAATCATTTAAACCATGTGTTTGACTTCTGTTTTCCCACTCATCTTATTTGCTCGAAAACAAAGCTGTCAGTCAAATGTTGCTGCTACCTGAACTGTAGAGTGGCAGAATTTTTTTCCTTTATTTTATTTTTTTTTTTTGGATGGCTGAGCTTCAGGAACGCGCAAATTGCTTTCCCTCTCACCACCGGACTCATAAGATTGATGCACTTGGGTGTCTAGAGGTAACTATGTGACCATCTTTTGTCACATTTTGTAAGCAACTTGCGGAACTTAGCAGTCTTTTATCTTGGTTCTTGGGAAGTAGTACAGAGACGTTTAAATTTGTCTCAAGAATACCAGCAGATAGTTTTCTAAGAAGCCTAGAAAGCTATCTGCTGATATAAACAACAAATCCGTTGGAGATTTTAAAAGGAAAAATCTTGAAAAATCCCACTTAAATATTTCTGAATTTTTAGTATCAAAAAATTAGAAAAAAAGAAAGAAAGAAAAAATATTTTTTTAACTTAATAAATTATACTTCAAATTATATTTAAATCTAACTTAAAAACATATCATTAGCACAATTATTAGGAATAAAAACGGTAACGATTAGAAGTGTTACAACTCTCATTATGTCACGTATAAGACGAGAATATGCGAGATTATAAAAAATTAGATTTCTTGAAGGTCAGAAGATAATTCTTCTTGATCAACTTAAAAAAAAATATACAAGTTCTAATTTTCCCAACGGTTTTAAGTGCAGGTAATTATAACAGAATCCCATGATGCAATTGCAAAAAGCTATTATTCTAGCTTACGACGTTGACATTAATGAGAATCTTCCACAGTTGATGAAGTCTTTGTAGAAAACAGCAAAAGAAGTGCCAAGTTATTAAACCATGGCTTTCAGAGAAAAAAGTCTGCTCTTGTTAAAAAAATAAATAAAAAAAGGAGTGGAACCTTCCAAGTAGAACTAATCTTTCGAGGGGGAGGCGCTGCTTTGTGTTGGAGGAACTAGGGATCAAGGCCTTCTGTTTCTATCTGAATGGCTTAATTGCTGAGACAGGGGTTGAACCTATAACCCACTTAGAAACTCGAAGACTGTGCATTATTTGAGATATATAATGCACTGGTTCTGTTCTCCGGCCAGGTAATTTATATCAAATGCAAATAACAGAATAGTCGTTATAGCATTTTTTTAATGCTCGAGCCAATCTTTAAATATTATTCTCTTTATAATTCTTGACACTCGCTTTTTTTTTTTTTTGAAAGAGTCCAGTTGTGTTCTCTTTGACCTTGAAATATAATACTTTTGATTTCGATTTTTATTTTACACATACATATTAAAAATATTATCTGAAACAGTAGGCTCATTTACGAACAAAAAGGAAGCATATACAGCAATATTTAAAGAAAAGAAATTAATCTATTTATGAATAATGACATGTTCAATAATTCTTGTAAATTATTTATTTTTTGTATCGATAAAAATGAAGAAGCTGCTTTAGCAAAAAAAAGAAAAAGAGAGTTGATCATGTGACTGAAAACAATTATTGCAGCCTCCATATCGTCTGGCAATCTCGCGCTACATATGTCATAAACTTGAACACAAAATATGTATAATCTTGAACTGTATTATTTTATTATTTGTCCTAATAGTGTAAGATTATTTCTATTTGTAGAAAATAATCATGAAATTTAAATTTGATTTTTATTGCTATTTTTTAATTTCGGTTAAAATATTAACAAATATGTAATTTCAGGCGTAGACTTCTGTGGCTAAATTGGTTCAAAAGATATATTTCGGTGATTACACCACATTTTTTTTTTTATTAT
The DNA here is from genome assembly GCF_054136105.1 of Typopeltis vanoorti. NCBI lineage: Eukaryota > Metazoa > Arthropoda > Arachnida > Uropygi > Thelyphonidae > Typopeltis > Typopeltis vanoorti. The sequence continues at coordinate 141,734,087 of NC_143552.1, forward strand.
TTTTACACTGAAATAATAGTTCCTGACAAGTTTCGTAAATCGTAGGATTTACATCTTCAGGGGGTAAATAGTATAACTTAAAGTTTAAACAAGAGAATTAATAAATACAAATCATAACCGTCTGGCTATTCATAAACTCAAATAACAGAATGAAGATATATAATGTTATTGACGTTATTCCACTGGACACGATGTACTCTGGCATAAAACGAGGGGGTCATACATAGAAAACAACAGTTATATAAGAAAATTTAAAGAAGCTGCTAATATGCTGAAAAACCCAACCCAATGCAATCAAAATCAAGGTTTAATTCTCCATCAAGTGTGGTCAGCTCTAATAAAAAATCTACCTCAATCTGAGCTCGGACTGTATGAACGAGAACAAGAACACGTGACATCGTCCAGTATTGTTCCACGTCAATAATGTTTTATATCTGCATTCTGTTATTTGAGTTTTATGAATAGCAAGACGGTTATGATTTGTATTTATTAATTCTCTTGTTTAAACTTTAAGTTATACTATTTACCTCCTGAAGATGTAAATCCTACGATTTACGAAACTTGTCGGGAACTATTATTTCAGTGTTTTATATAACTGAATAATAAAAAAATGTGGTGTAATCACCGAAATATATCTTTTGAAATATGTAATTATCTTTAATTTTATATGTTCTTGAGAACTACAATTTTTTTTATGGATACAAATCACAACTTTGCTCCTCTTTCCAATGAATTGTGACCTGATAAGTAATACTTAAAACATCATTAATTTTTATGTAATATAATTATCATATTCTTGACCGTGACACATAGCCTCTAACTACAAGGACATTTCGATCTATTTTTGGATCTTAATAGTGGTTGTGGGTCTGAAACGCATGCAAGATGAAAGAAAAACATTTTTGAAATATTGAATATGTGCAAGTAAACTATAAAAAAAAACTGGATTCTGTTCAAACTTGGCAAAATGAAAAAAAAAAAAAAAATTGAAATTTACTGCGCGCGCAGTAAATTTTCAATAAAGACTACAAACAAGAACATTTATATTAATCCTAATTTATCATTTTTTTTTTACGAAATTTATTTACTTTACTGCAATCCACTAACTTGTATGACGTTTATTTATGAATTACATAAGTGTTAGATAAATAGTCAATTCATAAATATGTAGAACTACTTTAGCAAAAAAAAAAAAGACAGTTGGTCATGTGACTGAAAACAATTATTGCAGTCTCCATATCGTCTGGCAGTCTCGCGCTACAATAACAAGTTTTTTTTTCTTTTTTAATTTTATTTTTATAATTTAACAATGCATGTGTGAACAGGCCTTGATATAAGTATATGGGTTTAAAAATATTTCGGATTTTATACAAACATCAATTCAAGAGATTGGAATGATGGGAAATTCCATTTTCAGACAGAGAGATAAGAAATCCCGAGGATTAACCTGTTTCAGCTTACAGAAAAATAACAGTGGTTTCAATTGTCCTTGAACCTTTCTTTATGAGCAAAATTTACAGCTTTCTAAGGTTATAAAAAAAAATAAAGCTGCCTTTATTGGTTATAAAGCAAGAAATGTTGTCTTAAGCTGATGGCATTCGGTGATAAAAAAAACAAAAAAAACAATAGGAGTGAAATGCCGCTAAAGACTTTAAAAAGAAAAGAAAAAGAAGAAAAAAAACCTTAAACTCACTTTGAAATAAACCGACTGATTTTGTGGTGTGGGTCAACTGAGATATATCGGAACCCCAACAAATTTTCTCCCACATGCGAATTTTCGGAATCTTAAGGGCAAAAAAGAGGCTAAGAATAGAGAGAAGAATTATAATCTCCTATTGAGGAACCTAGATCCAGGACTTATTTCTCAAATAAATGATGTAATACCATGCGCTAGATGTATAATATTCTATCTCTCTCTCGATGTACTGTGTTAATATTTCCTGGGAACCAGTGTGTGTGTGTGTGTGTGCTCTGGTTACGTGTAATTATAAAATCCTCCAGGAAATGGCGAGATTAAGCGACTCTTTAAATAAAATGCTTATTATGGCCCATTGATCGTAGCAACAACGAATGTACATATTTTTAATGTCATTCCAGCTGCACGCGGTGAGACAGGTCCTCTCAGGCCACCAGTGTCATAACCTAAATTCCACAAAGTAGAACAGCTATCCATATATAAAAGGCAGGTAGTTGTTGGTCAAGAATCCGGTTTCTTTCTTTCTTTCTTTTTTTTTTTTCTTTTGCTTTTTTTCCCCCTTCTCCTCTCTGTCTTGTTATACTTCATTTCAAAAGAATCGTTAAGCTGTTCATGTGGGCAGCGTTGAGAGCGTGCGCGGCAACAGCTCCCTGGTATAGTTTAATTAAACTGGTTAGGAGAATGCCGACACGATGTTTACCTTTTATTTAGTTTCTTTACGCCTTCTTCTCGGTAATTAGTAACAAACTAGTTTTTTTTTTTTTTAGATCATCTTACGCGTGTAATAGTAATGTTAGTTCAACTTCTGTCTGTTTTCCCCAATTATAATCTCATTAAACACACACACACACACACACACACACACACACACACACACACACACACACACACACACACACACACACACACACACACACACACACACACACACACACACACACAAAGAATTCTAATTTTTCCATGCTACTTAAAAATACCACTGTGGAAGTATTATTCTTATACCATCATCTTTTTGTTTTTTTTTATCTCTTTATTTATTGATATCTTTCTGTCTGTTCTTTATGTCCCTTGTCTCCCCCCCCCCCGCATTTTTCTTGATTTTATTTTCTTTCCAGCTATCTCCCACTACCTCCTACTTCATCTTCACATTTCTTCCACTTCTTCTTCATCTTGGACATCGCCTTTCTTCGTCAAATCCAACGCATATCTGCGGAGAACACCTTTTTTTTTTCAATACTCCTCATCAGACCTTTTTTTTTTTTTTTTTTTTTAAATAATGCCTTACTGTCACCTTCTTGGACCACTCTATTACTTCTACTCAAATAGCATGTCAGTTACAAGCTGCAGTATATCCTGTTCTGTCAAGTGTCACCTCCATCCAGGAGGTTGACTATTATGGATCTCTATTTGAGATCCGTAATGTGCAGAAGAAATATAAGATGGTGAGGTTCTAATCTCTCCCATCACGCAGTTAGTATCCTATGTCTGTAAACATGTGTGCTCATGGGGTCTGTTTGCCTGTTTTGAGGGTCGAAAAAGCAGTGTTTCCAGCAGAAAAAAATCTCCACTTTCGTATGAAGGCCAGCTAAATCACCACCATTTCACTGAAAACACCTGATAAAGATTTCCCTTGTCATAGACAGGGCTCGAACCCGGGTCTTTTCAATACACTTTAGCAATTCGCCATAACAGGGTTATCTTCTCTTCTATTGATGATCTTGCATTTTAATCCAGATTTTAACAATGATCCTAATTTTAATGATAATCCTAACACTAATGATCACTGTAATTTTTTTATCTTTTTTTATTTTAAATGATGATACGTAATTTTAGTGATCTCTTTAACTTTATAATGATAATCTTAAGCTTTAATGATTTAGGATCATCGTAATGACTTTAATTTTAATAAGTATCCTAAATTTAATCATCACTGATTTTTAATGATGATACTCAATTTTAGTGATCTCTTTCACATGATAATTTTAAATTTTATGATTTTCTTAATTTTTCGTGATTATCCTAAATAGGTTAGTCACCTTTCATGATTATAAGAAAAGTTGTTCGATTTATAATGAAGTTAAAAATACGAGAAATCAAAGCATTTTTTATTATTTTATGTAACTGTTTGAAGTGTCATTTTTAAAGCGGCAATATCTGTGTTAAAATTAAAAACTAAGAGGATCATTTCGCAACTCTTGATGGAGAAAATAATTCGAAATTTTCAGGGCGTAAAAATACTAATTGGGAATGAGTAGACGATTGTAAAGAGAGAGAGAGAGAGAAAAAATAAATATAAACGAGATTAGAATAGGAATAGATAGCTACTTTTTCTTTATTTTAAATATTAGAACTAATTGGAAGGGTATTTTAAAAAAAGAATGAATAAAGACAGTAAACAAAAAGTTGGTTCAAGGAATTCGGTGAAACAGTTGAAATCTGATTGCCGCACGTGTTTCATAATTTAAGAGAAAGAAAGAGGAATTGCAGATATGAATTCTAATAAACAATGAAGGGGAAATACCTGCATACTTTGTACAGAAACTGACCTGTATACGATAAGAAGCAAATCACGGAGTAAAGGTCATAGATTAACCTACTACTAAGGCAAACTTTTGGCCGCGATACTTTCCTCGTATTGGTTTGATCACGTTTTGGTGCTCACATCGATGAAAAATGAGAGATTTCAACGCATATCCTGTATTATTTATTTATTTATTTATTTTATTTTATTTATTTTTCCTTTTTTTTTCCCCCAGTGTAATTTGTTGTATACAAGTGCAACAAACAGTTGCCATGGAAACAAGGAATTGTGACGTCACACTTATTTGTGAGCAAAATAAAATATTTAATATATAAAATAAATATAAAATTTAATCTAAATTAAATTAAATTAATAAATACAAATTTATATAAAATTTAATGTATACAATAAATAATTATTAGTCAAAGACAGACAGACACAACTGTTTGTTTTCATTTGCGAAACTTAGTCAAACAGTGTTTATTATTATTATTATTATTATTATTATTATTATTATTATTATTATTATTATTATTATTATTATTATTATTATTATTCATTGTCTATCCCCTGGATTAAAATTCATTGGTTCTTCCAGAAAAGAGTCCAGAATTCCTCGTGCAAAACTGCAACTTTCCTCGACATTGAGTAACTAGAGGTTAAAATTGCATTTAATGTCACGTGCTATGAGCAGCCAATGAGAACACTGAACCACCTAGTAGTTGCAAAATATATAATCTGTCGTACAGTCACCTCATGACCCTGGTGGCTGAGTGTGATTCCAAAACACTTTTTGACTCTGAGTGGTGGGACTTACAGTTCTCCCCCCCCCGCACTTAGGCTAATGAGTTTTCTCCAATAGGAATAGTCAAGTCCATTATTAGCCTAACAATTAAAAGACTTGCCTAAATGGATTAGTTAAATAGATTAGCACACAAAGAGACGAGTGGTCGGATTGTGATATCAGTTGTGTGTTCTGAGGCTAGTTAGTCTCTTTTTTTTTTTTATAGAAAAACAGCTTTATTTTCTTCATGTAGTATATCTTAGTTAAAAACTAGAAGGGCGTTTCACTTGCGTTTCATACGATTCAAAATGAAATTTTTATATTCCCGCAAATATATTTCGTCGACCGTACCACGAAGATTATTTCAAACTTCTGTATACAAATACACACACACACGCCTACATTCTGCCCGCGCACACACACACACGCACACACACACACGCACACACACACACACCATTATTAGCCTAACAATTAAAAGACTTGCCTAAATGGATTAGTTAAATAGATTAGCACACAAAGAGACGAGTGGTCGGATTGTGATATCAGTTGTGTGTTCTGAGGCTAGTCAGTCTTTTTTTTATAGAAAAACAGCTTTATTTTCTTCATGTAGTATATCTTAGTTAAGAACTAGAAGGGTGTTTCACTTGCGTTTCATACGATTCAAAATGAAATTTTTATATCCCCCCCCTCCCCAAATATATTTCGTCGACCGTACCACGAAGATTATTTCAAACTTCTGTATACAAATACACACACACACACACCTACATTCTGCCCGCAAACACACACACACACACACCTACATTCTGCCCGCAAACACACACACACACACACACACACACACACACACACACACACACACACACACACACACACACACACACACACACACACACACACACACACACACACACACACACAAAACAATTCTTGTGACTTGAATATTAACTTCAATATGTTAAACTTCCTAGTTTTAGCTCATGCAAGGTGTATGCATACCTGTATGGCTATCTCTGGAAGTACCAGAGAAATGCCGACCGTAAGGAAGGGTAAAAAGCATTTCAAGCTTTTGACCCTTTTCTTTTAAATTTCCAATAGCAACAAAAATTATCTTCATTTCTTTATTTTCAAAAAGCTAAGTTTGAAATCTACGCTAAACAATGTGGTAGCATTCAGCATTTTGTCTGCTATATTGGAGGCCTGAAGTGGCTCAAAAGTTCTAGCTTTGATTTTTTGGGCGTGGTTTCCGGATTATGAAAAAAAAATCTAAAAATAATAAAAGACTATCTTTAGCCCACCCATGATACTAATGCAATATAAGTTTACAATCATTCGTCGGTAAGAGTGATATAAACAACCAAATAACTCCATTTACACCACCTAAAATGTGTAATTGACGTGTATCAAGTTATAAGATGTTTCTATGGGAAACTTTCCTGAGTATTAAAAATACAACTGGAAATTTAACGTTTCTAGTTACTTTTCAAATTTAATGACGCACGTTTCATTATGGTTTGTGCTAAGAATTTGTTAAATACTTTGAAAAAGAATCTAGACGAAACCATCAATTGTAACTTTAGCTGAAATGTATGTAGATCTTGCAGTACATCGGAATCATTGAGTTTATACATAAGTGAATCTTATTTGGTTTCCTAAACACCAAGAGATGTTTTTTTCCCTTTTTTTTTATCAACAAAAATTCTGTGATATTACCGTCTTGTTTACATTTCATCACTAGTTGATTTTTTTGAAATACTTCTATTAGGAACCGTTGCTGGGTTTCTTTAAGAATGACAGTAATTAGGAATGCGATCTTGTCATGTATATCCTAGCACTGATCAAAGGCCTGTTATCCCAAAGATATTGATCATATTAACTGAGTAGTGATGTTCCATGTCTGTGAACCATATGTAAATATGGCGCCTGACTACTGTTTTTTTTTTTTTTTTTTTTTTTTTTTTTTTTTTTTTTTTTTTTTTTACAGACGTATATCTTGGTATTTGTGGAAATGAGATTGGATTTCTCTATGTTGGTTAGGATTTAAGAGCTTTCGTAGCTCAGTTGGTGTAGAAGAAGCTCTTTGGTTGGAAAGATCTGGGTTCGACTCCCGTCTATGACCTGAGGAGCTTTTATTAGGACTTTTCAATTAAACATGAGTTAGTCTGTCTCATACGATAGTGGAGAGTTTTTCTTCCCTCAAAACAGGCCCGGTGCACATACGAGGGTGATCTGAAAAGTTCTCGGCCTCGACCATAGATGGCAACACTATCGGCAAGTTTTTTTTTTTTTTTTCTAAGTTGGTACATCTGTCATAAGCATTCATGTGAAATTGCAAGTCATTCTATCAAGTAGTTTGTTTTATACAGCTGTCTGAAGCAAAAGTGTTGTCTGTATCCCTTGAAATGGATAAAATTGAGTATCGGGCGGTTATAAAATCCTTTGTAAAAGAAGGTTTAAAGCCAAACGAAATTCATTCTAAGTTCATAAAAATTTATGGGCACTCTTCTCCTTCGTTTTCGGCAATGAAGAAATAGGCTGCCGAGTTTAAACGTGGCCGTACCAGCCTTGAAGATGATCCACGTGAAGGACGTCCAAAAAGTGTAACAACACCAGAAATCATTGATCAAGTGCACGATATGGTATTGGATGACTGGCGAGTCAAAGTGCGTGAAATTGCTGAGACCATAGGCATTTCAAAAGGACATGTAGGATATATATTTTGCATGAAGAATTGCAAATGAAAAAGCTTTGCGCAAGATGGGTGCCTCGCTTGCTCACAGCACATCAAAAACGCACTCGCATGAAAAGCTCTGAACAGTGCTTGGAGCGTTTTAACAAGAATAAAACTGATTTTGTGCGTCGATTTATTACTATGCATGAGACTTGGATTCACCATTACACCCAGAATCCAAACAGCAGTCAAAATAGAAAAAAAAAAGAGCATTTTTAAAAAAATCATTTTGTTTATTAATTGTCTTGAAAAGGGCAAAACAATAACTGGGGAATATTACTCCGATCTTTTAATCAGACTAGACGAAAACATTCATGAGAAAAGACCCGGTTTGCAGAAGAAAAAAAAATCATCCTTCATTAGGAAAATGCACCTGCCCACAGAGGTGTTTTGGCAATGGGAAAATTAAGCGATCTATGAATTGCTGGAACATTCACCCTATTCACCAGATTTGGCTCCCTCTGACTTCTATCTCTTCCCAAAACTAAAACTCTTCCTCGCTGGTCAGCGTTTTTCTTCGAATCAAGAGCTGATTGCAGCTGTAGAATGGTATTTTGCAGATCTTACTGAGAACCACTACAGGGACGGGATAATGTCGCTGGAGCATCGCTGGAATAAATGCATTAGTCTTAAGGGAGATTATGGTGAAAAATAAAAATAATTTTGAAATTATAAATTCGTTTTTTCATTGTTAGACCAAGAACTTTTCAGACCACCTTCGTATAGCTATAGACAAAATATTTACTCTTAAATCAATGTTTATGTCTATAGAGTCGAAACTAAAATCTATCTGTGTGAATTCTTTTGCAAATATTGTACTTCTTGTTCTATTTCGACACGATGAGAAGCATTTCTGTTTTCATACCATTTAAAATTGTTTTTATTTTTTGAATCTTCTTTGCATGAAATCAATGTTCCGTTTTATATGCGAATATTTGGGGAGAATAAATTAATTTTTTAAAACCTATCTGGAGTGATCACACTTACATATCGACTTTAGGTAAAATCCAAAGAATTTTCATCCGAGTCCAATCTTCTTTTGATTTCTTCTTTAATATTTGATTCCATTAATATCTTTAGTCTTAAAAAGATATCGCATCACTTATTTCTTTTCTTTTACTTGTTTCGAATTTGCATTCCTCAAACTTTGAAACACTAAATCCAGTTTTCTTCAAATCTCATCTTTAAACCAGCTGTTTTGGAAGTAGAAGAAAATGTTGAATTACGAATTTTGGGGGTTTTTTAAACGTGAAGAAAGGATAATTATGCCAGCAGAAAAGGTGAAGTGATTTCAAGAATCCCCATAATGCAGAAATATCTGAATAAATATCTTGAGGGAGGAACCAGGTAGTGCCCAACCACAGATCCGAGACCCTCGGCTGTCAATGTGCCAAGAAGAATGAATTCATGTTGAAAGGGAGAAAGAAATAAGGCGATGTACGAATTCTTTGCCAACACGCGAAATCACGTGCTTAATACGTAAAATTTTCCAACTGTTGTACAAGCAAAATAATTACCACTTTAAAAACTATTCAAAGAGAACTTTCTTGTTCAGTCGATCCCTTTTTTTGCCTTCTGTCTCTTTGAGTTTTTTTTCCAGTTTCTATCTCTCCGTATTGTGTCCACGTTATGTTCCTACTGACCACATGTAGTCATTAGCGGCAAACTTATCCAACTTAAGAGGCCCAGACGTACTTTTCCAGTGTTCATCCCCATTAGGACGTGCAGAGATTTTCAACCGATGGAAGAAAGTCTGTTGACACTTTGACCTTTGTACTGCATAGCCGGTTTTATCCCGTTTGAGTACTGAGTAATATAGTTGTCACGTATTTTGCCCTATCTCTCTGATCCTATGCAGGTCGGGATGCGAGAACGGGGGGGGGGGAAGAAGAGAGTTGTCGTAGGAATCTTCGATCCCACCTGGCTAAGTGACAAGCTACTTACCAAGGTTCAAGAAATTATTTTTTTTTTTCTCCTTCTTCCTTCTCGTTGACATCTAGCCAGAAGATATGCGTAGGATTAAGAATGTACATGCTCAAGGCTACGATCTAAGGGATTTTTTAAAAACAATTTTTTTTTTCTAACCTGTCAGCCAGTTACTGAGAGAAAGAAGTAACAGTGCTAGACATCAATATTGTAGATAAGCCTATCTCCGATTTGGCTATTCAAAGCACACAGACTACGCTACATGGGATACACAATATTAACTACCTTGTAGTCAATGCATGTCCTCAGGGGTTGGATAATTTTGGAATTACAACCGAAGTAAGTGGTGGCAACTATAAGGCCAGTGTGTGTTTGTAAACTGTGTGTTCTTCTAGTAGGTGTTGTTTTCCTTTCCTGATCTGATGAATGAATATTACGATCATGTATCGAACACTGAGATAGGCCGCAGGTTAAACTTACTGTAACAACAGTAGTTACAAACAAGGATGAAATTTTTACTGAAGTAAAAAATGCTACACTAGTTAAGACTCCTGTTATCTCTAAAAGGGACAATATTATACAATGAAAAAACTTTTAATAGTGTAGACTAATGGCTAAGCTTGTACCCTTAAAGAAGCTATTCAGAATAACTTTTTTCTTGACGTATATATGACCCCTTAAAAACGTTCTACAAGTGGGGAACATGCAGTGGTTTGGAACCTAATGTGTTCAGCTATGCAGTACAATGGTCAAAGTGTCAACAGACTTTCTTCCATCGGTCTGCCTGTATTTGTGGTGATTCAAAAGTTTAGGGATCTTTATATTGCATTTTCATTTCGAATTGTGTCATAATAATTAATTATATGTTTTTTTTTTTCTGTCTACCATATTAGAGAGCTGGTTATTGCGAGCAAACTAATGCTTATTGATTTTTTTAATCGTTTGAAAATTTGGGTATTCAAGTCCCTTAAGCCGAAAATTCAAAGGTTCACGAAATATACCGCAATTGAGTGTTTGAAAAAGTTATGATCTAGCAATATCACTATCGAAGATAACTAATAATAATGACACGAGGATGCTATGTTCACCAAACAGAGTTGGAATGCAAAAAAAAAAAAAAAAAATCAAGGTTGGAGCTTCTCTTTCCCTCATCTTAAGAAGTCCGATCTTAGCCCCGTCTGATTATTAGTTGGTCCAATTGATGGACTGCTTACTGTGTGGATGATTTGTTGGCAATGGTGAAGACTCGCCTAAATGTCGTCTCAGAGAACCAGATCACGTATCATTAGAAGAATCAAACTGCTTGTGTAGAAATGAATTCAGACCTAAGACTATAATGGCTTATATTTCGTTTTATATTGTTTATTAGTTGTAATATTACTAACTGTTAAAAATGGCATTTTTAACAGTTCGTTAACATTTTTGAAAAATCGTACTTTCCTTCACGAAAAATCTCTGACCACACATGCAAATATTGAGATGATTATCCCGTGGAGTCTAACACTCTCTTGCACTAAAGTGAAGCTTTTAACGTGCGACGAACAAAACTCGTCAGTTGTGTCATTCAACTTAATGCAGTCATTAAGAACAGGATCTTCTATTTTGATTACTCCATTAATCAAGAAATTTCTCTGGTAACCAATATTAATAAAACTGGAGTCCTTAAAACGCACAGAATTGCTCAGATTGATCGCAGATTAATTATAATTTGATGGGAAAGCATTTGCTTGACCGGGTTGAATTTTTAATTCGATTTATTAATTCTATATTAGAAGAATATTGATTACAACTTATTATTAATAGTAATACATGAATGGTATTACTGCAAATATTTTTATTAACGAATGCTGATATTAATCATTTTAATAATTTTTTATTAATATTTACTAAAATTTGATAAAGTGCATTAACATGAAAAAGAGAAAAGCTATAATAACAGCACTGTATTCAATGGATGATACTTTGTTTTTTATTTGCTTATATTTATTTATTAAGAACCAACATACTTTTACCCTCTGTGCATTTTTAATTCCCAAAATACATTTCTCATTGGAATTTAAAAAAAAAAAAAAATCAAAGACCGAATTTGAGCATCGTAAGTCAATGTGGGCAATATAATGGATTCCAACCACTCCCTTTAAAAGCAGATAGCAAATCGCCTTTCACTTCCTAATCCAATTTCTGGTAATTATTCTATGCTTTAGTTATTCTGCATTGCATTCATAAGTCTTGACTATCGTTGAAGGGTATTATTTGTCCCAGAGAGATATATATACTGACACACATTTAATGTTAATCCTATCTAGAAAGATACTATTCAAGTCCAATTAGTTATAATTTCCATCAGTTCACTTTGGTCTTCTGAGAAGATGGCAATATCAGTAAATCGAAGATTGCTTGCTTTCCTAAAATACTGATAACCCTTGTAATTCCAGTCAAGTTTTCTGAACACATGTTATTGTAGCTGTAACAAGTATAGGAGCTATTAGGTCACCTTGTTTAATGTCTTTATTGATTGCAAAGTATTCTCCCTTACGGTCTATGTAGACAGTTGCTTAACTTTTGCTGTAACTTGGATTAGTTGAATATTAGCATTTATACCTTGTTCCACTAGAGTACCTAAAAGAGCAGTAGGCTATGGAGAGAAATGCTTTATTATAGAAAAGTCAATCCTAAATCCTACTTGTTCATATGCCATATTTCTAGTCCAGAGATTCTGTTTTGAATAAACAACTCTAATGGGAAATAAGGCAGCTTTTTTAAATAAATGTACTTCCGCTTACGTAATGTTATTGTAAAACTATAGAATATTAGTATCGTAGGCTAAGGATTTTTTTTTCTATTAATAATATTAATTTTATGTATTAGTACAGGAAACATTAAGATAAGTCCTTAAAAGGACTGGCCAGATGGGCGAAGCAAGAATGCGTTTCATATTCCCCGTTATCTGTAGAGGACAGTGTAAGGATAAGATGTTATTGAGCTATATAAAGCTCTGATCATGGCAGGAGGGTAACAGCGGTAGCCGAGACTCAGAACTTCTTTGGCTACAGCATTACCCTCCAAGGGTACCAATTTTAGTCGCCTCGTACGATATGCATGAGCTGATATTAAAGTAAAGCCAACTCTAAAAATTAGGACGATTCCTAGACCCTCCATAGTGGCCGAAAGACCGTCGAACTCGGCGTTGGCTCCACTCAGTGACGGGCTTCCCCATCCCTGAGCAGAACCGCTCATATTCCAATCCAGAGAAAAGCATTCACCGACACAGCGCCTCACCGGGCCATGCCAGAGAACGCCCTCCCCGGAGACTCAAAATGCTCTCTCAGGGGAACCCCCCCCTCACCGGGAGCAAAATTTCGGAAGAAACCTAAGAGAGCGAAACTCAATGTTCTAGGGTAACGGCAATGCCGAGGCTCAGTTAAAAGTTCATTGGCTACAGCATTGCCTTCTGTTATCCTGGATAGTGTATTCCTTCCGAATCTTATCCCGGCCACCACACCTGAAGCATTAAGATCAACTTCAACTATCAACTTTACTGACATAAGGGGTGAAGCAAAAGCTTTTCATATTCCCGGCTATCTTGAGAGAAACTGTGAGTGGAGAAAGTTTATGAGCTAATTGCTCGCCCTGAGTGGGCTAGGAGATTAGTCCTCAGTGTTGAAGTTTAGGATGGCTTTAGGTCTTTTATGTTTGAAATAATCCATTGCGTCATAATCTGCAGCCAGTTGGATCAGTTTGTTAGGGTGCACAGATGCTTATGAGAAGAATTTGATTGCTATAGGCTGCATGAAAGTGTAAATATAGGGGACATTTGTGTCACGGTGTAGCTGGAGAGTTCGGATGAACCACGGGGCGCCCAGGATCATTCTGAGATATTTATTCTGGATAGATTGTAATTTGAGAATATTAGAATTTGAAGTATGACTCCAGGCCGGTGAAGCGTAGATGAGTATTGGACGAATCATCAGTTTGTATATGCGAAGTTTGATTCTGGTGCTCAGCTTATTGTTTCTGTTAATTAGCGGATAGAGCTGGGCTATGGTTTTTGATGTGTTTGCACAGAGAGTCTTGATATGGGAGCTGAAAGTCAGTTTTCTGTCTAATATTACACCAAGACATTTGTTCTCAGCTTTTCACGGAATTTTAGTGTTGAAAAGGAGAATATCTTCTTTAGGAAGGACTGATCTTCTAGAGAATAGGACGGCTATGCTCTTCAGGGGATTCACTTCGAGACGCCATTTGGAGAAATATTGTTCGATTAGCAGTAGGTTTTCTTGCAGTTTCTTGATGGCTAGGTGAGGAATTAAAGATCTGGAGCATATAGAGCTTTAATTGAAGATAATGGGTTGTGCGGTATATCATACAAGTATAAGGAGAATAGGATTGGTGCTAGTAAGGATCCTTGTGGAACTCCAGCCAAGATGCGTTTTTGTGTCGAGACTACCCCATACATCCTGACTTGCATGCGCCTATCGTAGAGGTATGCCTTTATAAGATGAATGATTCCGATTGGTACACCAGATGATATCAGTTTGTATTGCAAACCATAATGCCAAACCTTGTCAAATGCACTGGCTATGTCAAGGAAAACAGCCCCAGTGCATTGACGCCAGTTAAAACCCGTGATGATGTGTTCCACTAATCTGTGTATTTGTTGCGTGGTGCTATGTGATTGTCGGAAGCTAAACTGCTCCTCAGGCAGAATATTTAGTCGGAGTACTGAATCTTGGAATCTGGTAAGAATTACCTTCTCGGCAATTTTGCCGAGATTTGAGATGAGGCCGATTGGTCTGTAATTTTGAGGTCTGGGATCTTTTCCAGGTTTATGGATCGGTATTATGTCCACCAGTTTCCAGTAGGAAGGGAAATGTTTGTAGTGAAGGATGGAGTTAATTATATTTGTGAGATGGACAATAGCTCTACGTGGTAGAAGCTTTATTACTTTGTTAGAGATACCATCGGGTCCAGGAGCCTTTTTTGTTCTTGATCTTCTTAATAATAGCATATATTTCAGCAGCTGAGGTGGGTGCAATTTGAGTGGAATATATGAGAGCAGAATTGAGTGAATATCTGACGTTAGTGGATCGTGTATATATGGTTAAAATCGAGGTGATCGTATGCAGGTTTACATCGTTTTTCAAGATGATTCGCTATTGCTTCAGCTTTATCAGCATCAGTATGGATGAGACCTGAATCTGTTTGGAGGGGGGGGGGGGAAGGTTTATTTCTATTTTTAATCTTTCGGATGAGATTCCATATGGAGTGGTTATCAGTAGAGATGGAGATTAGTTTTTCTTCCCAGAGATGAGTTCTATGGGCTACGAGGGCATCTCTCACTGCAGATTTGAACCTGTTCAAGATCCGTTTGTCTTGCGGCGCCCTGATGTTGTGGTATCTTTTTCTTGCCTTATTTTTTTCTCTAATCAGATTCATAATATCTTCTGGCAAGTGGTTGGATTTGCGGGTGGTTGCAGGGGTAGTAACTGCTGCACAGGCTGCTTTAATCTGTTTTGTTAGATTTTTAACGGCTGTTTCAATTTCCTCTTTTGATTTAATGATGGGAACCGGACCAATATATTTTGAAAGTACCTTGGAGAGCCTTTCCCAAGGAATGAATGAGTGAGGGGGGGGGATAATTTTTCAAGGTTTCCCAATTTTAACCGTATTGGGTCATGGTCTGATGACAGATCGTTAATCGTCATTAAATTGTATTGGAGTCTGATGTGCTGCAATCTGGCTATGTCCAACACATCAGCCTGACCATAAGTGTTGTGATGGGCGGGGTCAACGGGAACTATTACATGAAGGTTGTTGAAAGCAGCATAGTTTTTTAATAGTATCTGTCCATTTTTGTTGGTGGAACGGCTATTCCGGGTTGAATGCTTGGCATTTAAATCACCTGCCACAATGAAAGGCTCTTCGGTATCGAATAAGGCGTTCAAATCCGAGAACAGTAATGATTTTTATGGAGGATTATATGCTGAAAAGATTTTTAATTTGCCGCCAGAACTACTCGTGAAAATCTCAATGCTGGTGACCTCGAGGCTGGTGGTAGGAGGGATGTTTATGGAGTGATGAGAGATGAACTTTTTAATGAAAATGGCCGTGCCTCCCCTCCGTGGGATAGTCTATCAGCTCTGTACAGTTGGTATCCACAAATTTTGGGGATATCTGAAGGTCTTAGGTGCGTCTCATTTAGTAAAAGGACATCTGGCTGATGTCTTTGGACGAAATTTTAAAGTTCTAAAATCTTACTCCTCAGGCCGTTCGCGTTCCACGCAATGATCTCCAGAGATTCTGGTTTTACTTTGTTACTGTTCATTAGTGAGCGCTGAAATAATGGCTTGTGTGTCCTTTAGAAATCTGTTAGTAGAACTTTGTGAAGGGTTGGATCTGTTAAAATCCAACAGCATATTTGCAAGAGAAGAGGTAATGATAGCTGTCAGATTTGTGTGTGGTGTTGTCTGTTCACGGGATGACTGTTTAGAGCGAGTTACATCCGCATATGTCCTGGACTGTTCTTGCAGAGTTACTCTTTTGGGGACCTCTGACTTTTTCTGAAAGGTGTCTGACCTTTTATATTGAACTTCAGGAAACTGTGAAGTAGTCTCTGACATAGGTGTGCTGAGTGAGGAAGAAAATGTTTCTGCTTCTGATGTTCTATTTCTTGGATTGTGAACGCATCCTTTGTAATTGGCAGTGTGAGGACCGCTACAATTGGCACATTTAGCCGGGGTAGATTTTGGTTTAGTGCATGTATTTATTGGGTGGGCGACCCCACATTTTAGACATCTGAATTCAGCCTTGCACATCTTTTGGGCATGGCCAAATTTTTGACATCTGTGGCCCTGTTGAAACTCTTTTTCTGAATGGTTCTATAGTAATTTTCAGTCCACAGATGGATGTAAGATCATGTGCTTATAAGCTTGACTGATCTCAATTAGAACCAGTGGCATTGGAGTCTTCTCTTTTTTGGTCATTCTACTGACCTTAACGGGTGGTAGGTCTTGTTGGTGTAGATCCGCAACCACTTTTTCTATGGATACGTCTTCCGAGACACCTCTGATTACTACCTCGCGGTTTCTTTCTAATCTTAGTGAAAAGGTGTGATACTGTATACTTTTGGCATTCAATTCACCAATCAACCTTCGATAATCCATCACTGAGCAGAGCTGTATTTTAATATCTTCTGTGACATTCTTTGTTGACTGTATGAAATCTTTAAATTAGACATCATAGTCCTTGGGGACATCAATTTTTTATTTTCTCGTAGAATAATCGGAGGTATCTTTTCCCTTGAGGATGTAGGAGAGTACGGGTCAGGACCGTCTTCTTCCATTCGATCTGCTTTGGGTGGTTCAGAGGCTGCAGTTTTGCGTTTTTTGCGAGCGCGAACCTCCTGATAATCGCTGTGATCTGCAATGGAATTGTCATCAGCAGTTCTTTCTATTATGCTGGTGATATCTTGATGGATACTGGGAAAAAGTTCAGAGAGTTGAAGGTCATCTGAATCAAACGCTTTTATGTGATGAATTACGACTTTACCTGGCCATTTAGTGTGCAGTAGATTTCCTACATGCTTGAAGATAGCCAGAAGTTCTTTGAAATTTAGTTCTTCATATGGTGCCTCCATGATTGGCCCCAAAGTCTGTTCTGTGGAGCAGAACATGCCTTGCCCTTGTCACGATAGCAAATAGACAGTTGCTTATGATTACAAGATATGAAACAATGGCGATACTAGCTGCAGTAGGCCTAGCGTATCGCCCTTGTAATTTCAATTAACTTACCTGGATAAACCACTATGGAAAAATAATAGTGTCTGTTTATGGTAGCAAGCAATTAACTACTATTACTAATGAATAAGCATAAATCGCTAAAAAAAAACATATCAATCAAATTCACCATCAATGATACACGAAACACTAACACGCGAGCTGCCATCACGAACTTTTCAATACAAGCATTAAGATAGTCCTTATAAGGACTGGCTTAAAGGGACGAAGCAAGAATGCTTTTCATCTTCCCCGTTATCTGTAGAGAACAGTGTAGGGATAAGGTGTTATTGAGCTATTAAAGCTCTGATCATAGCAGGAGGGTAAGCAATAGCCGAGCTTCAGTTAGAACTTCATTGGCTACAGCACTGCCATCCATTACCCTCCAAGGATATTACTCATCGCATGATTAATACCCTTGTATTAATCATTGGCGATGTGTAAATAAAGCCAACTCAAAAAATTAGGATGATTCCTAGACCACTCAATAGTGGCCGAAAGACCGTCCATCTCAGCATTGGTTCCATTCAGTGATGGCCTTCCAAAACGACCTGAAAAAGCTCATGCAAATTATCTTACTTTGGACAGACAGGTAGGTCTGTTCAGAAACGCATCTCAGAACATCAAGACCACATTCGTCTTCTTAAACCGCAGAAATCTGGCCTCTCTCAACACGGAATTGAAAATCCATACCATAGGATCCATTGGGAAAAGGCTAAACTTTTACATAGATCTTTATTTAAACATGAACGTTTATACAAAGAAAGTTCTGAAGTCCTACTACACAGACCAAACCTAAACCGCAACGACGTTCTTACTATTCCTAAAGTATGGGAAATTATCATACAAAACTGTGTTAAATAATTAACGTTTTTTTTTTTTTTTTTTTTTTGTTGTTGTTGTTGTACTACTTTAGCACGTTATGCACGTTTTCATGAGATTCTATTGTAATCATGCGCCCTAACTGTATGTTATTCCTAATTTTTGTTTAAATACTGTACTGATGATGTCCTAAGATACTTAGGATGAAATATTAACAATTAAATAATTTTCACTGTGGTTTATACGTGTGTTTCTTCTAATTATGAACGCACCACAGGTTTCGTTATTTAAAAAAAAAAAATATTTTTTTAAGTATTTTTGTACATGTATAGACAGAAAATCTTTTCGATGTCCAATTTTCAATTTAGTTATATGCATGTGTTTAGGTTATGTGAGTTTTCTACTACAAAATAAATAAATTTCAAAAAAATCTTACAGGTCAGATTGTATATTCAATATCGTGCCCTTCACAATTCAATGGCTGCTACGAATTCTAAGGCATTTTGAAGTACCGTTTCCTTGTAGATTTCATGGTACTTTGTTGTCATGGATACACAAAACATGTGTTTCTCGGAAGAAATATGAAGAATTTAACTTCAGGTCCTAGAATGTAGCTCATGTTCTAAATTCTTTATGAGGTAGAGATTAAAAAAAAAAAAGGGTATTTTGTATGCAGGAATGCTGTTTCGTAGGTGTGTGTATGTATGTGTACGCACGACATAACTTGTGTGTGAAGTTTCCTGGTAGTGCGAATAAACGTTTAAATTTGTTTCCTTTTTAAATTCTCAAGGGAATGAGTTTATACTTCTTGTTATAGCAAAGGAATCCGGCAATGAAAAGAACAGAAAAATTAATCATCATGTGATATAAAAGGAAGTGTTGATGATTTTTCCCAAATGTTGGCAATACAACTTTACGTATTCTTTTTATGATATTAGATACCTTTTACGCAAATTCTGAACATTGGAATCAATAGTTTTGAGATTCTCTAGTCCAAAAGTTCGAATAGATCTATGACGTCATGATTGACACAGAAGCAAAAACTAATGGCGACTTAATATTTTGTAAAATATTGAAATATGCATCGATATTGAAAAGTTTGACGCTAGAGAGCGCAGCGATAAGAACAGGTGTTAATGCCAAAAGATACGCAGGAAAGTAATTGGAAATGTAGATTTTGGTTTGCCGAAAAAGTAACAGACGAAAACAGGCGCTGAAATTAACAAATAAATTGGGGTAAAAAATAATAAAAAAAGTTGCCTGGAATAAATAGTGATAAAGAAATCAACATAACCGCTAAAGGCGACAAAAGGAAACAGATTTTGTATAAAAGATTTTTGTAATATTTATAAATGTCAAAAAATATTGAATAATTTTATTTCACTTTCTACGTCATTGCTGAAATAAATCCGATACTATCAATAACACTTTGAGGCTTCTTTTTTAGCAATGCGAAAGATTTTAACGAATTAAGACACAATTAAATTATAATATTAATTTAAATTAAAAAAAATTATATATATTTTTACATTTAGCAACAGAAATGGAATATTCCGATACCTTTTTGGGGAAAGCGTATACATTGATACTGAATATATATTTTCAGGGTATTTAGTTGGTAAGTAAAATTAAAATTATCACCCTCCCACCTCGTTTTTTTATATTCTTACGGCAATGCTATGTTCTTCATCTGAAATGAGGAATTAGCCGAACAACAGGAAAATTTATACATCCGCCGCTAAATCTTGATCTTAAGCAAGCGTGCGAGTACTGCTGCTTAATCCTTGAAGTGTGCATCCTGTTGTATTGGGGGATTACGTGAGTGGAATGTTTCGTTTGTTTTACTTTGATATGAGCTTCTTCTTCTTCTTCGTCTTTTTTTTTTTTTTTTTAAAGTTACCGTCCGTAAAGATTAAATCGGACAGCGAAGAACTGGAGATTCACGGTTATAGATTTCGCTGTATACCCCAAGGGGACAAGGGAGACGTGGAGAGTATTATACAGATCTCCCGCAAAAATTCCATAAAAATGAAGGTTCCAAAAGTCAACAACTCCTCTTCGTTGACCATAATCATGTGGTAAAGAGGCCCACAGTTGGAAGTATATATTTAAATTTATATTAAATTCAAAATTGTTGTAAATTTTAATGAATGCTTTTTATCTCGATCAGTTGATGGTAATTATAAATTATATATATAAAAAAAGGACAGATCGGTCAGCAAAACGAATCTAATAGATGCTTTAACATTTTGTGAAACACATCTGAATAGTCAAGTCTGTGATCTCATCACAAGAAACATACCTTTTTACGTTAATAAAAACTATAAAAAAATACAGTTGTTTAGTTGTTTTTTCGTCATGTTAAGTTAATAATAATTAGTTTTTCTTCTCTTTAATTAAAACTTTTCTTTTAAACTTGGAAAGCCCAGAATTATGTAATCTTTAATACGATATTTTGTGCTTTTATTACACTTTTCCACATAATATATTATTGTATTAAAATATAAAATCAACAACTGAACAAAATATTAAAAAAGAATATCATTTTTAATATAAGAATGTTCCTGTTAGTGAATTCCTGTGATTAATTTTTGAACTTTTAAAGGATTCACGAGAGAGACCATATCTTCGTAACCCCTACCTCCCCCATCCCATCCTCCACTGAATATGCTTCCGAAGGTAATTGCATATTCACGTGCAACCTAATGTAAATTTAACGTCATTATGACCTTGAACTCACCTTTGCTTTGTGTCGGTCAAGATATTCTATGGGATAAAAGTTAAAGAATCTGGCTGACCGGGAGTGTAGTTGAGAAGACCCCCTACAATGTGGCCCAAGCAATTCTTACTTTTGGAACAAGGTCTTCTAAGGATGTAGGTTTATGTTTAAATGCTAACTTCGTGTGTTCCTTATTGTTTCAATTGAATGCCATCTAAATTATGAGGATAATGTTTGGGACTTGGCAAGCTCCGTATAGATAGGAATTTGCTTGTCGGTATCCGCAGTTGTCAGACGCTTGTATAGTTGAAATGGAGGATCATTCATCATATTATGTGTGCGGGAGGGAGACTTGAACATATTCTCCGGCATTAAACTGGTTTGCAATTTATATTTTTCGTAGTGCTATAGAACGTTCTGTAGTTTTAACCTTTCACCTGCGACTCGGAAACTTCCTGTAGAGTTTAAAGACCCCCCTGAAGATGACCGTAGCTTGAACCATCAGCTTTTCCTTGATGTATTTCTTTTGTTTCTTGCGTTTGGCTTTTCGTGTTTTGTGCAAAGACCCATGTCAATGATAATTTGTCTCTGTCTTAAGGTTTCTTTATGAACTGTTTAGTTTCCGTGGATATTTTTGACTCCATCTTTCAGTACAACAGAGAACAAACTTAAAACGAATAAAATACGTTTTTTTATAAAAAAAAAAATATATATATATATACACATACATATATATACATATATATATATATATATATATAATGTGTGTGTGTGTGTGTGTGTGTGTGTGTGTGTGTGTGTGTGTGTGTGTGTGTGCGTGTAAAGTTTTTTTTACCCTGGGTGTATAATACGTTAAAGATACCAAGAAATTTTATACTTGGTTTCAATCCTTTTCCCAAGTAAGCAAAACAAAGTTTTGCGCGTGAAATATATTCACGTCTGAGCTACTTGTATGTAGAGGCTAATGACTTCATATCACTTGCCTTAGTATGTATCCCATAATGCAATATATATATATATATTTTTTTTTTTTTTTGCTAGAAGGGCGAAGTAAGAATGCTTTTCATATTCCCCGTAATCTGTAGAAGAAAATGTATGGATGGGATAATATAGATCTATAAGCTCTGATCATGGCAGGAGGATAACAGCAATAGCCGAGCCTCAGCTAAAGCTTCATTGTCTACAGCATTGCCATCCATTTTAGTCGCCTCGTGCGACTAAAATGGATGGCAATGCTGTAAAATGGATGGCAATGCATGTCGCACGAGGCGACTAAAATGCCATCCATTTTAGTCGTCTCGTGCGACATGCATAGGCTACAGTGGGGCGACTTTTAAGTAAAGCCCTTTCTAAAAATTAAGACGATCCCCCGGACCACTCCCTACGAGTGGCCGAAAGACCACCGAAAGGCCGAAAGTCCAGCGTTGGTTCCACTCAGTGATGCCCCCCCCCCACACACCACCACTGAGCAAAACCGCTCATATTCCAGGGAAAAGCATCCACCGAGAAGGCCCCTCACGGGCCACGCCGGAGAACATCCTCCCCAGAGACTCAAAATGCTCTCTCAGGGCAAAACCCCGAAATCTAAGCCTCCTTCACTGGGAGCAAAATTCCGGA
The DNA here is from genome assembly GCF_054136105.1 of Typopeltis vanoorti. Lineage (NCBI taxonomy): Eukaryota > Metazoa > Arthropoda > Arachnida > Uropygi > Thelyphonidae > Typopeltis > Typopeltis vanoorti. Next base: position 141,756,681 of record NC_143552.1, read on the forward strand.
ATCTAAGAGAGCGAATTCGTCCCATTTTAGTCGCCTCTTACGACATGTATGGGTTACAATGGACTATTCTTATCCCGGCCACCACATGGGATATATATATATATATATATGCTGTTGTTTTTTTTAGAAAAATTAAGACAAAAATTTAGAAAAAATTAATATATATATATATATATTAATTTTTTCTAAATTTTTGTCTTAATTTCTCTCTCTCTCTCTCTCTCTCTCTCTCTCTCTCTCTCTCTATATATATATATATATATATATTTTTTTTTTTTTTTTTTCCTGTTAAAGCTTTTTAAAATGAATGAAGTAAGAAATATGTTTCTGGATATCTTATATTTATTATTTTTTAAAATATATTGACTAACCAAACTAATAATGATCAAATATTAATAATGTGATAATAAAAGATCCTTATTTAATATAAATAAATAAATAGAATAATATAAAACACACACTAGCGTAACGATAAAACAACCTTTTCAGACTCCAAATGACCATCACCTACTTCGTTATTGATCAAAATAAACAAAAAAGAATTCGTGTTCGTCTATTGTGCCAATTTTCTTGACTCCGAAAGATACTGAAGCGATCGTATTACCATCAGCAAATCCACTTTCCCTGCCTTGACCTGTTATCACACTTCACTTGCTATATTTTTATCGCAAAAATTAGCCTGACGAAAGTGTTTTGTTAAAGTCCTTCACGCGAAACGGCGTTAGGACAACTCAAGCTGAGTTGTCTGCTGTTTTCCCCAATAGCCTCCAGCACAAAAAGAGTTTATTAGTTCCAATGGCTATGTAGCACAGTGTTATCATCGAGTCTTGTCCTTGACACTGCATACGACGCGAATGTTTTGATTTATGAAACCGATGGTGAACTTTGCAGAGAGAAGTATAAAAAGAATCTTTTTCTATCCATCTATCAAGCATTAAAGATACATTCCAAGATTTTCATTAATCTTTGCCACGATTATGAAATCATCATTGTGTGCGTGAGAGATTTTTAAGGAATGTATAATGCTAGACATCTGTCTTTTTCAAGATGTGTTGGTGGTCCTGTAGGAAGGACCACCCACACATATCAAGATACCTTCGTACTCCCAACAGCCTCTGAAAAAAGAAACTCTGAGAGAGTGAATACATTCTCCGTATCAATATCAATACTTGACTGGCTTAAAGGAGCGAAGCAAGAATGCTTTTCATATTCCCTGTTATTTGTATTTGTAGAGGACAGTATAGGAATAAGGTGTTATTGAGCTATTATTAAAGCTCTGATCATGGCAGGAGGGTAACAGCAATAGCCGAGCCTCAGTTAGAACTTGATTGGCCACAGCATTGCCATCCAGGGGTATCCTTCTTATAGTCCTTATAAGGACTGGCTTAAAGGGGCGAAGCAAGAATGCTTTTCATATTCCCCGTTATCTGTAGCGGACAGTGTAGGGATAAGGTTATTGAGCTATTATTAAATTAAAGCTCTGATCATGGCAGGAGGGTAACAGCAATAGCCGAGCCTCAGTTAGAGCTTCATTAGCTACAGCATTGCTATCCATTACCCTCCAAGGGTATTGGGTTGAATGAATCAATCACCGACTATGTAAGTAAAGGTGAAATCTCAAAAATACGGACGATCTCTAGGCCACTCCATAGTGGGCGAAAGACCGTCCTAATCTCAGCGTTGGTTCCACTCTGTGACGGGCTCCCCGACCACTGAGCAGAACCGCTCATATTCCGAGGAAAATAATTCACCGGCAATAACCCCTCAGCGGGCCGTGCCGGAGAACACTTTCCCCGGAGACTCAAAGTGCTCCCTTAGGGCAAAACCTAAGAGAGCTAACTCATTTACCCAGGATAACAGCAACAGCCGAACCTCAGTTAAACTTCATGGGTTCAGCATTGCCATCCGTTACCCTATGTGGGCATCTCATATAAAATCAATCACCGTATATGTAAGTAAAGGTGATATCTCAAAAATATCGGACGATCTCTAGGCCACTCATTCGTGGGCGAAAGACCGTCCAAATCTCAGCGTTGGTTCTACTCAGTGGAACTCGAGTACCGAGCAGAACCGCTCATTCCGAAGAAAATAATTCACCGGCAAGTACCCCTCAGCGGGCCGTGCCGGAGAACACTTTCCCCGGTAACTCAATTGCTCCCTTAGGGCAAAACCTACGAGAGCTAACTCATTAACCCAGGATAACAGCAACAGCCTAATTATTAAATTACTCTGGATTTAGAAAAAGTTGTTGGAAGTTTTTTCCCCACTTGGTTAGACTATAATAAATTTAGTTTAATCCTTTATCTAAGTGCAAGCAAACAAAGTTTGCACGTTACTTTTGTGGGTGAAATTACCATAAATAATCTATGAATAGCTTTGTGTAATAAAGCAGTGAAAAACTGTTGATTCAGATATTTAGTTAGTAAATTATTGATGCGAAATTTAATTTTGTAAAAACTGACGGTGCATTTATATAAGGAAGAGGAAGTAAAGAATGAAACAAAACTACAAATTGCTACGCCAAGTTACTCAACCAAGGCAACTCTGTTGAGGAATGTTATATTCTCATGAGCTCTCTAGTCAATTTTTGAAACTTTTTAAAGTTTATTTATATATTTGGCTATAAAATATGTCTGGATCCATAATATCCTCCATTGTAATAAGAAACAGATCTATTTTGAAGTATTTTCAGATAAAGTGTAATCACATGCAACAAGTCTATGCATACTGTGTGAATTGGAGGTCAAGGTTGTGAACAAGAAAGTGAAAACGATGAACATTGGACTTGGAAATTAAAAAGAAAGAGAGAGAGAAAGACCTTCCCTTAACCGGACTTGGATCAAGGCCTCCTAGGTGTGAATAGGTTTCCTCATAACACATGGGAAAGGTTAGAAGTTATTTTCTTGAGAATATAACCCCCCCCCCACACACACACACGAGGAAACCAATAATTTTCTATTTTATTTTTAGTTGATAAAATGACAGACGAAAGAAGGTCAATTGGACAAAGAAGAACATATTAAGGACAGAGCCGTATAGAAATAAGGAATCATTAATCATTTAAAAATAGCCAGATTGAAGATTCGAACCTTCACTTGGTGATGAGCATTAAATATCCCTGCCTAACCTCTGAAAAGAACCAAAACAAATTCGAAGCAGGAGCATCATACAGGGCCGTTGTTAGGGTATGTGTCACTCCTAGGCAAACATTGTTATGCCACCCCTAAATTGAAGAAAATTCCAGAAAAGATGTAAATTTTTTTTAAAATTGTGTTTTTCTGATTGAGATGCAATTTTGCCAATTTGTATCGCACTCCAAACTTGTCTCTACTAGCCATTGCCGTTGTTGTTCAGGGAACAGCGACGTCTCTGTCATATGTCAATGAAGTTCTGAAAGAAATGTTAATGAATGTTAAGAAATGTTAACGAGGATGAATCCTTCTGGCTCATTTCTTACTGCACATCGAAGTAAGCGTTAACACTAATGCAAAAATGAATTTAAGGGTGGTTATGTTTTTAAAAGAAAACTGGAGCACACTAAAGCAAAGACAACTTCAAACCAATGGGTGGAATTACACTAACTCAGCTGGACATAAAAATATATATAATAAAATAATAATAATAAAATAATCGATGTGGAGTATTTTTCATTAGGGTTCCGTGAGATGCGGTGATTAATACCCTTGGAGGGTAATGGATGGCAATGCTGTAGCCAATGAAGTTTTAACTGAGGCTGGGCTATTGCTGTTACCCTCCTGCCATGATCAGAGCTTTAATTGCTCAATAACACCTTATCCCTACACTGTCCTCTACAGATAACGGGGAAGATGAAAAGCATTCTTGTTTCGCCCCTGTAAGCCAGTCCTTTTAAGGACTTTAAGGATATTTTTCATTTATTTTTGAATTTATTTCAATGATTCTAATACGACAATGCCTATTATCAATCATCTCGACTAATCTGGCATTCTTATAATTGGCATTATTCAACAACAAAGACATCATTTAAAATATTAATAAGAATCCTAACTTGTTTAACAGTATACTAATTGCAATTTTAATTACTCACTAATTATTGTATAGTAACAATCATTAAAAATTAACCAATAACAATAGTAAAAAATCATGGCAACAAATTAAGTGTTAATTAACGTATTAACTTAATTATGGGAACTGTCATTCCAAATTTACACTAATGAAATATAAAATTCCAATAGGATTAACAGTATGCTAATTACTTATATTAGCTATCTTTAATCACTTACATTAATATATTATACTCACCATAGAAGTTTCGATGATATCTTTCACTAGCTCAAGCTAGCATTATACAAGCAAGCGTGCACATTAATTATATTATCAGTGTTTTTTCCCACTGTAAGCATTTTAATCTGAATAACACAGTAACAGGCTGTAACTGCTGAATCCATTTATTTATCGAAGAATAATTATATATTAACAGATTAAAAAAAAAAACATATACTTTTGAGGTCTGTTTTTTAAAAGTATCCAGATTGGGTGTATGATTCCATACTAACTGCGCATTCTCATTATTATGATAGTGCAGAACATGTCTGGACAAGTTTTGTCAAATCGTTCCGAGCAAGGAAATTTAGAACATGTTTCATTTTGCTGCAGCGTTTTTTTTTTTTTTTTAATATCTAAAAGTTTGGAATGTGTTAGTATTAAATTTTATTTTAAAACAATCTTAAATAGGTACAGAAACAGCTAATCGTAGTGACATAGGAAGGTTTGAAGTTGGTGGACGTATGCAAGTTTGTAAATGGTTCTATCGATTTAAAAAATGGAAGAAATTCAGTCCAAAGTGATTCACATTCTATTAGACTATCAACGTTGCAGAAAATGTGAAAAATTTGCTCCCTTTTAATACGACATTTTAGTACAAAATATTTTCCTCTACGCGAAATCACATCCATAGTCATCACAGATAGTGGAGGTCATCTGTACCAACGATGTGCCTATCTTTATGTGACTGTTGTTCGTACCATACAACTGGGATGTTATTATCTAATGAAACAGCATACGTTTTGCGTTTTTTTTCTTTCTTTTCCCGTTTTTTTTTAGTTGTTTCCGGAAGCACATGCTTATAAAAGGTAACCCCTAGTCCATAGATGGCGAACCTATGTCACGCGTTCCAGAGGTGGCACGTCCGAGAATTTTGCTGGCACGTGAACGATTTACAGTTGATATACTTTTATATGCTTAGAGATTATTCATCCTTTTTTTTTTTAATTGTTACAATACGTACAAGTTAAATTTTGTTTCATACCAGAGAGCAGCTATGAAGACGTGCATATGATGGGTGCGGTATTAACAAACGATTGCACCATACAAAGACAAAGGCAACCTACAATTGTTGAGTTGAAATGCTAATTGACATCGAGAATTTCAAATGCAATTAAACAAACACTTATTTCATGTAATTAAAAAACTGGACAACAGTTTTTAGTTAGATACTGTGCTTCCAGTACAACATATGGTTTTGCTTAAGTCTATACGGCATAGTTTCGGTGAAAGGGGATATGTGATTCATTAGTTAGCGCCGTTTTTATTCCAGCTGTCTCTAATTCCACTATTTGTTGAGAAATATATTACACAGACTGCAAAAAACTCTGTACCTTATTCAGGGATACAATAAAACTACTTCTTTTTCTTGCATCTGTAGCATAATGGCTGTTGGGGAAAGCGTGTTGTTAACCGGGGGAGCGAGTTGCTATCGCCTCGCGTGAACATATTTGAACATTTTTCGTGTGAGAGGTATACGCAAAACTTTTTGAATGTCTTTTTTCGTAAAATAAAAGGGGTGCGAGTTATTTTCGAGTATATATGTTAAGCGTTTCACTGACAAGTTGACATCCTTCTGCTGCTTCCCCTGCTCAGCTAACTTCGATGGCGAGTTAAATACATAAATATTATTTCACACCAACATCATTAAAATCAGTTAAATAATAATACAATAATGAATTTTACACTGAAATATTATAAATTTACATATAAATAAATAGTATAAATAAAATAAAATATTATTTAAAAATACTATATATATATATATATATATTCAATATATACAATATATATTCAAGACCACGGTGCCAAATTGATGTTCCTGGACTCTCAGCAACACTCTCACGAACTGCTTCGATGTTTTCTGTTGAACGACTTGTTGAAAGACGGCCAGATGTATAATATCACTAATTGATCCAGTTTCCTTGAATTTTTTAATTAATCTTTTCACAGTTGATGAAGTTAAATCACTATTCCGACCATATTTTGTACGAAAATTGCGAAGTGTAGCTGCCAAACCTTCATTATTTTTAAAATATCGCTCAACAATGAAAATGCGTTGTTCTTTCGTGTAGCGCTCCATTTTTAATAACCCTGAACTGTCAGCTGTCACGCTGTCTTTTTTTTCTCGTTGGCAACACTTTACCGCACAAATGGCGCTAAATTTAAATCTTGCGTGAATTTTGGGACACCCTGTATATATATAATAAATTTATGAATAAATTAAGTTAGATTAATTTTCTATTATTTTTTCCGCTATTAAAAACTGCCTGGAACGTTAGCAACTCGATTAGTAAATTTTTGGCACGCCCACATAAAAAGGTTCGCCATCACTTAGTCGATGACTAAAATCGAATATAATCAAGGTTTTGCTGTATCTCAAATTTAACCGATGTTTCGGAAAAAATAACATTTTGGCTATTGAGAGAAGATCGAATTATTTATTTATTTATTTTTATTTATTTATTTTTTTTTAATTTTTTTATTTTTGTCGAAGCAGAAAACCACAGGTTCAGGATCCCCACTCCTTATTTGTCATATTCGACCTCGTGCGACGTCTGACTTATCTTTGATCCCAACACTCAAAAGTATTTTTGAGGTGTCTCATATCTGATGATGAATCTTTGAATAAATTCGATAAAATCATTTTTGGGGATGTCCAGCAATGATCACTGTTTTCAAAGTGCCAAAACGATTAAGATAATATTTTTCTATACAAAAGACTTTCTTTGAAAAAGAATAAAAATAGGAAATTTGGAATAAATATTTTATTCTTTATGCAGGCGGACCATGGGTGCCAATGAGGACTTTTAATTTACTTCATTTTATCTAAAATGATTATCCCTCATACGCTAAGATATGAAAGGAGTTTGATTTCACACTAAAGCTCTTATCAAAGTATTTTTAATAATATTAAGGAAGACTTTGATAACATTAAAGAAAAAAAAATTAAACATATCTAAGAGTGCTATGATTGATCCTCCGTAATTCAGTCGCTATATACGAAGCCCTTTGATCGGAAAGATCTGGGTTCAATTCCCGTCCATGATATGAACAACCTTTATCTGGCTTCTTTCGATTAAAGATGGATTAGTCGGTCTCATAACGGAGGTGTTTTTTTTTTTTTTTTTTTTTTTACCAGGAAACTCCGGTTTTTTCGTCCCCCAGAACAGGCAAACCGGCCCCGTCACACACGGATTACAGTGAAGAATACTTAAGACGGTCCCTCCAGCCATAGGGTTGATTCGTCAGCTATGCCGGTCCTCAGTCCGGATAAAAAATAGGGGGGGGGGGCGGGCTGAGATGGTGCCGTACCTCTGTAAAAAGGGCTCACGGTAGTCGAATCACCATTCGAAATAAATAAATAAAGTGCTATAAGCTTCGGTTACTAATGTTTAATTTTCAGTTTTTTTTTTTTTTCATACCATCAGTCACATGACGAGTACAAGCTCCTTTTACTTTACTTATTATTATTATTATTATTATTATATTTTTTGCTGTTTGCAGTAATAAAAAACTATCAGATTTATTTTGCTAATATGTTAGTTGAATCACTGTTGCTTAGTTGGTTTTAGACAAACCCTTTGGTTGGAAACATCGGGGTTCGAAAGGTTCTTGAGGAACCTTTATCAAAGGATTTCAATCAAATGGGAAGTTGTCCAGTCTTACACAGAGGCGGAGAATTATTCTTTTCTTAAAAAACGCCAACGGGCCCCAAGCACACAGCAGGCGTAAATACTTAGCCTTATGAGATGCAGCAGAGGAGTGTGCTGACTACATTAATTTGCCATTACCCTTAATCAGGGAACTCTACCCCATCCTAAGGGAAGAATAGGTTGAATAAGAATCTATTAGTTTCACAATTCTTTTATCGGTTCATTATAGATGACTTTTCGCATTTGGTTGAAAGCACGTGGATTCGAATTCCGTGTATGATGAGAAAAACTTTTATAAAGAGTTTTTGCAATTGAAAGTGAATTGGACAGTCGCGTACAAGAGGTGGTGGGGTTTCTCCTTCAGGAGAGTTGGGTTTTTCTCCTGCAAAGGAGATAAATAATCCTGCCAGAAGGAAAGACATAATACAATGGTTCTCACCATCCTAGTTGCTTCTGTCGTAATCTCACAAAAAAAAAAAAAAAAATATCAGCTTAATCCATCAATCATTCTATTAGTATTTGATTGACATCATTATGTACCTATCCATCCTATTCCTCCATATTAATTCACTATTAGAGATAGCAAAGCTAAACCATAAGGCATCATAATTCTCTATGACCTGCTATCTACATAAAGTTTTTTTTGGGGGGGGGATTCTTTAGCGTTTATGTAATTTTCAACTACGCGGTACTTGACCATGGATACGAATACCAATCCGAAACATAAAAGAACCAGATAAATGAAATAGAATGCTTTCGAACTATGCGAGACTCATCCCTATCGATCAACGTCGATTTGTAGCGTTAAAAATAATATTTAATTACCATTGAACATTGCCATATAAACATAGTTTCCCTGAAAAAAAAAAAAAAAAAAAACAGTACTTCCTCCTACGTTAAAACAATTGTTATTGCCACGATGAAAACAATCACAGTTGACAGGCTCTGCATGTCGCCTTCCCGAAAAACAAGCCACTGCAGGGAGGACCATTTGGCGCCACACGTGGGGAGTGGTGTGTGATTTGTTAATGTTTCTGCTCGAGTCTTTTTTCCACTTCACCCAGTAACTCATCCCCTCTCCTCTATTTACCCCCTAAAGATAAAGGTACTTCCTACTGAGTCAGAATACGCCTGGAGATCTTGGAATGTCACCCTCCCACATTCTAGCGGAGAAACACGGCTCTTGCAGCAGATACAGTGAACTGGTCTTTGAGTCTTATGCTACCCCCCCCCCCCTTCCCTTTACGTGTTCCTCACTTCAGTAGTTTGTTCGATTCAAAGGCTGTTAAGCAGTGAATGACGAAATAGCAACAGTGTTGTGTATATGCTTGCGTGTCTTCACGAAACAAGCGGGGCATTGTCGGACTGATGACTCGCTGGATAATTATAATTACTTCGAGGCTCGGATGAGATAAGATTGTCGTTTGCTTCTTCTTTTTGTGTCATTGTTCTAAAGGAAGTTGGTGACTTTCTCATGTGTGAAAATCCTCACCGAGTCTTTTAGATTACAAACAAGCGGGGGGGAGGGGGGCATGTCATTTTGCGTAAAACGTTTTTTGACTTTGAACACGGAGTAAAAATGTGCGGAGATGGGTTTACGACCATGACCTCTTAGAAGTCATTGACTAATGCTGTTTCATGCAAGTCAAGACGTGATGGTGTCACTCGATTGCTAATGGGAGTGATTATTGCAGAAAGGGATTTGTTTTAAACGCAATCCTCGTACAAAGTGAAGTGGGGATGTTTGGAAATTGCGTGATGAGTACGGGAAGGGTTGTTGTTCACAGGGAATATATTAACAAGTTGGAAATCAGTATAGACGTATTTTTGGAGTACAGAGCAGTGTTGCATCGTCTGGGATGTCTATTTTGCTTATCTTACAAATAGTCTTATAAATACAAAGTAAAAATGAATCATAAATTGACTGTGGTTCTCTGCATAGAACGTTTTTGGTCAACTTATGCGTACGTTAGTTGTATTCGGTATTGAAGATTAAAGAAAATAAGAACACTACGGATGAAAGGATTATGAGACGTGTGCATATTCATGCAATGAAACACGAAAAAAGATACACGGAGAGTCCGAAAGAGGAAGACAAAATAGCAAGATGGACAGACAGAGAGAAAGAATGTACATAGAGAGAGAGGAAGACAAAAAGAAGAGAAAGACAGATAGACAAACACAGAGAGAGAATGAATACATACACAGAAAGGAGAGAGAGAAAGAGAAAAAAGAGAGAGACACGAGGAAAGAAGGAAAAAAAGAGAAAAAAAATATACAAGGTGGTTCAAAACTCCACGTACAAACTTTGAGGGGAGGTAGAGAACATCAAAATCAACCATATTCACATAGAAAAGCATGACCAGAAACGCTACCCGAAAGTGATAGGTGGCGCTGTTCGCCAGATCTCCAGATGAGCAATTGGGGCTTCCTCATTCAAGCTTTCGACGTCGTACGAAGAACATGCGTCGTTTTACAAACGCTGAGATGGCAGACATGCACCTCGTTTACCATATTATGTATCCAACTACTATTGAACTGTTCAGTTACGCCTAATAAAGTTTTTTACACGACTTACTGCCTTGTGTTATTTCTGTATCTTTGTGTCCTTGTTAGTACCTTCGGTTAGCGTTTCCAGTCATGCTTTCCTATGTGAATATGGTTGATTTTGATGTACTCTACCTCCTCTCGAAGTTTGTACGTGGAATTTTGAACCATCCTGTATAGAGAGAGAGAAAAAGGGAAAATAATGTACAGAAAGAAAGCGAGATTATGTTTAGAAATGTCCTAAAATTGGATTCGTTTATTTAGAGAGATGAAATTTCTTTGCAGAAAATGATTTCAGTCTGAACCAAGAACGGATGATAGGAAAAATTCAGAACATCCTCTCTAGGGCACTCGTAAAAATATTTTCACTATATTAAAAATAAAAAAAAAATAAAATAAAAAAAAATCCCAGAGCTTTCATCCGATTTGTAGTTCATTAGTCCTTTCTTATTTTTTTCTTCTTCGTTTCCACAACGTGTTTGTAGAAATTTGTGCGATAATTTCACAAAATCAGCGTAGTGTAATGCAAAATTTCTTTCCCGACTGTTTGCCATCATTTTAAAAAGGGTGCACAAACAAAGCGCTTTCTTTATATAATCGTAGATACCTTATCTATAGCACTAATAAAAACAAAGATTAGAAATGGACACAAATATTCCCTTTTCCACGGAGGGCATTTCCCATCATCCTCGTACCCTTTGGCACTAGAGTCGTACCCACAAATTCGATGACCTTTGTGACTTCTACTCGACGGACCGCTTATTATTTTCATTCTTCTTCTTCTGATCCAGACGGTTGCTCGGACTGAATCTCAGAAAGATTTCTTGCTAGAATGAAGGCATTCATTTCCCAATCCACTACAAATCGCCAACATTTTGTAATCAAAGTAATCGAAGCAAAACAAAGTCTCGATTTACTGAAGACAAAAATACCCAGCTTTCCACCCAATTTAAATTCCATGATTTAAAAATGGCCACCAACACATCGAAATCCAACTTTAAAATTCCCAATGCAGAAAATCCACCTTCTGCTCGAGTGGCAGTCGAGCCTTTTGGTCACCCGCCAAACCTATTGCGACATCACCATTTCCCAGATGCACCACTGGAACTTCACGAAACTTATTTCTTTAGCTCTTGCATTAATCAACGCACATTACTTTCCTCCTATACTTTTGTCTGGAAAACAGAATTCAATAGCCTGAATACCAGCAAGTGGTCAATTCTCTCCCCCCCCCCATGCACATAATTAATACCAAACCTGTAATGATGTACAAGCTGTTATATTCATTGTTTTCACCTTTGGATTGGTGCATCAAAAACATCCAAAAATGGTTGATACTTTTTCTTTCTTGTGTCATTTCTATAGAAATTCTCATGTCGCTGTTGCATCATTTCTCCAATTTGCTTTAAACATGCAGATACGTAAGCAGCGGCTGCTGTCGATATTGATACACAGTCAGTTTAGAACTTGGTAGGTCGTCATTTCATTATTATTACTGTTCCCTAAGAACTACGACCTGCATCTGGTTCTTTTTATCTTCTTGAATAGCTCACACACGATACTAATCTAATTTACGTTTTACAACCTTCAGTATATGGCATTGATAAAAAAAGATAAGCATGATTTATTCTGTCAAAGCATTTCTTAATGTGCTTTTCTAATCAAGTGTTTTATTACACGAATATAAAGAACCCTTTCCTCCTTCCAGCGTATATAGATTGGAGCAACTTTGGAACTGTATATAACAATCACAAAAAAAAAAAAAAAAAAGAAAACCATCAATCCTCTAACCTCTAATGCATTTTTTATTTTCTAATGGAAGTAGGCGCAGCCCTAACTAACTTTGTGAAGATTGGTAGGCAGCCAGACTGAACCCTTCACTGATAGTGAGTTCAAGCTATCAATGATATCCGACTTTTCAGGGGAGAAAGAGAGAGTAACTACAACCCATTCGTTCTCGTGGTTAAAAACCCTAACACTCGTATGTGATAGTTTTTTTTTTTTTTTTTTTTAAATGTGGAGTTAAAACTCCATACTTGCTTGTACCAAAGATGACTAACTTGGGAACCGAAGAAAAGTCTCAAAAAAGTTCATCTAGTCGACAACTACAGTCGAACCTATAATAGTCTTTCCATGGATAGACTAGCGTTCTGGAGGCCAACGTTATTTCCACAGGACTACACAGGCTTTTTAATTATAATAAAAAATTTACAAAGAAAATCGAAATAAGTATTATCATTACAAAACTGAAGTAACTCGCTTTCTTCTCTCTCTCCAGACAGTCTAGAACGGCTGCCACCTTGCTACGGTATGGAGGGAAAACCCATAAGATCCCACTAAAGATTTGTGTAATATCCTCATGCTTAAAGATTGCAAATATTTCAAGAAGCCCCCGTTCAAAACTGAAACTAGTTACACAGCAGGTTACGTTGAATGGTCCCATAAATATAAAGTAGCAATGAGATAACACACACACACACACACACACACACACACACACACACACACACACACACACACACACACACACACACACACACACGATAGAATTAAATGCAATACGGAAATATTTGCATTTCGTTGCCCTGGGCAACGGCACCGTTTCTACAGCACCCCCCTTCCCCCCTTGTGAGCATTTCAGACATAAAAGCTCCCGAGCAATCTTCTCCCTCATCCTGCGGCTAAACAAAACGAAATGATTTGTGGCCCCAGAGAGACTGTTAAGCGCGATGCTTACCATTCTTTATCCCATCCGTTAATCGAGCGAAGCGCCATCTATCAGCACCGTATTCGAAAAAAAAAGAAAAAAAATGACGTTGGGTAAGTAACTGATGAATCCACCCCACCTCCTCCTCCTCCCCTTCCCCTGAAGCGGAATTCTCTTTTAGGGGGTTTTATTGGGGTACCAACATTGCGGAAGCCTTTTAGGCATCTCATGTAAGTTCCCATTTTAGTACTTCAAAGTACGTCGACCTTTTAAATACGTACGAGACGCTAACCTCTTATACAGAAAGCAAGTGCCGTTCCAAGTAGTTTTGCTGGTTTGTATTGCCCGGAAGTGTTCGGTAAAACAAGTTTATTACGGACCCTTGGAAATCCAGAATAATAAACATGGAGTCTGTCATTATTTTGCTGTCAGATTTATTAGGGTTAGCGACTGTTTTATTCATTCAAGTTTGTGTGACCATAACGTACATTACACTATAGGAAATTAGCCGCTAAGATATCCAACCGAGATAAGAAAATCAGAAGTTAAAAGATCCATAAAAGAGAGCAGAAATAATAACAATAGTTATTTTAATAATGGCTATAACAATCATCAAAGCAACAATACAGTGGTTTGTCACATGTCAAAGAATGCAATACACATTCCATTGTTGAGGAAGAACACGTCTGCTATTACGAACAATTACTGAAAACGATCAAAGAGAAACAATTTAGCTAGAAATTGACAAGACAGCCATGCTACAGTGAACACGTGGGTGGCTGTTAAATCAACCGTATCTGTTTCTTCCAATGTTTACAAACAGAAGATAAAAACTTTATTAACCAGCCGGCTTGTAGACATTTAGATAACACGTCCAGTATCTTATTTAATTTATTTCCTTCAGCCGTTTGAATAAATCCATTAAAGATTGCATTTGATACTTAGGACAGTCAGATGAGAACCAGAGTGTTTTGGCAACACGTAATTTGTTGAGTGGAAACAGTCCTGTCCTAGTTTTATTGACGTAACGATAAAGATCTGTCCAGGCATGTAACTTGTAGAAGAGATAGCCCTTGGCCTCATTTCTTTAGCTTACACTGACGTCGAATTGTCTTATTGACACCCCTTGCACGTGGGAAAACGCGTGAAAGAATTTGAATATTTGAAATATCACAACTGAATGGGGGTCGGAACTCATCGCTTTTGTTCAACCCATAAAGGGCTAAACATTGCTTTATTTCATCATTTAGGGAGATAAACAAGCAAACAAGCAAACGCAGTTGTCCGTCAAAATGTTCTTAGATCGATTTTTTTCCTTCTTCGTGTGCTCTTGAAGATAAGAACTGGTTTTAAGCCTTCGTTCTGACGTGGATGTGAGTGATTTGTGATTTCGTTTGGCAAAGGAAATTGGGATTTATAAATTTCTGAAAATAGCGTTCTAATTTATGGGTTAGCCTTTATGATGAAAACACGTGATCGTGATCATATTTTATTTTATGCTCTATTACAACCCCTTCCTTATGTAGTATTTTCGAGCAGTGAGTTCCGACCCCCATTCAGTTGTGATATTTCAAATATAAATAGACATGCAAATGTAACATTTTAGAATAAACTAGGCATTTATCAATGAAATTACACGTCTATGAAATAATCCTACTTTGATCAGAGGAGAGGGATGATGGACGGTGAACCGTAGATTTATTAATTTATTTTAATATTTAAAATTTTTTATTTTTTAATTTTACTTATTTTAATATTTATTTATTTTATTTTTAAATTTTTAAAATTTATTTTATTTTTTAATTTTAAAATTTATTTTATTTCTAAATTTTAAAAATTTATTTAGTTTATTTTCAAATTTTATTTAATTTTTTAATTTTTAAAATTAATTTTATTTCAAAATTTTAAAAAATTATTTATTTTATTTTTAAATTTTATTTGTTTTATTTTTAATTTTATTTATTTTAATATTTGAAATTTTTATTTATAATATTTTATTTATTTCATTTTTAATATTTTATTTATTTTCCATTGAGAGCGGTAGGTAGTTTGCAGATAGCTTTAGTTAAAACGATTAGGGTTCGGATATTGTCTAGGACGCGAGGAAGTTTTTGAAGAGGTTTTCAACTGAAAATGAATTAGTCAGTCTCATACGGAGAAGAGCTACCGAGTTTTTCATCTACTAAAAAAGGCAAACCGGCCGAAAGCACGCATATTTACAGTCAGATTAACAACGCACGCACACACACACACACACACACACACACACACACACACACACACACACACACACACACACACACACACACACACACACACACACACACACACACACACACACACACACACAGAGAGAGAGAGAGAGAGAGAGAGAGAGAAGAAATGAAGATGAATGGGGAATATAAGATCTAAGATATAAATTTAAAACGTCCTTAAAACGATAATTCTTAACATTTTGTGTAGTGTGTAGTGGTCACCTCGAGAACATAAAAGATACATTAAAAAGATATAAAGTACAGAAAAAAAAATTTCGTTAATAAAAAAAATATGAATGAATTAATAAATATAAAATTTAATTTTTTATTTTTGACCGTATTTCGTAAAAAATTTCGTTGTCGTCCAGAGTAAGTCGTATTGATATTTAAAAAAATCGAGTCAGCTATATTTTTGTTTCTTAAGTTTGTCAGATAGACCGTTGAAAATTTTTGTTACCCGTGAAAGTTTTTGTAGATTGTAATAGTTCATATAATTAAATAAATTGAAAAAAAAAAAAAACACTTAAAGCGTACTGTTAAGTCTCCTGTAGAACAATGTATTTAAAGCGGGTGCCATAATTAACCACCATTCGTTCAGAGTTAAACTTAAAGACTCATGGAACAAATTTTCATTCTTCTATTTTTTATTTGACTATAAATTCTGAAAAATAGGGGGGGTGGTAATCTGTTAATTATTATCTTCTTCTTGTAGACAGCATGATGCATTTTAGGGAGTTTTTTGTAATACATCCCAAACGTCAGAGAACAGTAGTCTAAGGTAGGCGGATTTAAATATGGTTAGCAGTTATAAAGTTAAATTGTAGTATTAAATAGTAGTATAATTTACAGTCAGATTAACAACACACACACACACACACACACACACATAAAAGTTTTTTAAAGTTCTTTGAAAAAGTTGAGAAATCAGCCAAGAAATGGTATTTGATTCTGTCTTAGATCTGCATATTAGGATCATTGTTTGATGCATTGCTTGCAGAAGAGCTTTACGTTTTTGATGAATGATTGCTACCGGCTTTGTTAATTGATGTCAGTGAGAGAAAAGCATTTACAAGGAAGAGGTTGAGGTCAATGAAGAAGACTCTGGATCACTTTGGCACTGGTGAAGAACTCGAAAACCATCAACCATAACGCACAGTGAACAACCATAGGGAAAAGCTGGCTAACCAATTGCAAAAGGACACGAGGGAGACTACAAGATGGTACTTAGTAAGAAGGTCTTTATGTAACTCAACTATTTCGTTTGCTTTTGTTACCTTCTTGATTTTATATTACTATATCCATAATGATTTTTCATTTTACTTGTCGCATAGCGTAAGAGGGTTCCATCAACTAGCTTTCTCTCATAATTAGCTTTGGCCTTCCTTACCATACAAGTTATCCTTCTTGCCTATGACTTGTACCGGTCATGAGCATCCTCATCGTATTCTGGTTAATAGATGGACGATTTGCGTTAGAGCATTGCTTACAACAAATACTTTTGCATCTCTCCCATTCTGAGAAATTAGAAAAACGTAAGCCAAATGGAGAAGTGGAGATTAAGGTCTTCATCATTAAGTAAGATGAAGATCAAAAGGATCACTGTTGAAGATCGCTTCCGAGGTAAGGTACTTTAAACCGATAAATTAATCCATACATTTAGCCACATAATGGATAAATTTGCTTGAAAGCAGACAGAATTGGAGATTGATAACGACAGCAAATGAATATTACGGAATGGTGTGGCAAAACTTTAACCCCCCCCCCCCCCAAAAAAAAGAGAATTCTAGGCTGAGACCATAGAAATCATATAGAAATAATTTTATACAGAGAAGATATATAATTGATATTGAAGCCACTTTGGGAAGTTTAGGCAAAAATAGAAGTAATATCTAGATGACAGCAAGTGATATACATTTATGTTGGTATTTACAAATGATGGTGAAATGGATAATAAAGGGTGTTTTTTGTTGGATTTTTTTAAACTTTTTTTTTGTCCCTTTCATAGTTGGTACTGGATAAGTAATGGGATGGAGTGTACAGGTGAGAGCGTGTTTTCCATACAAAGAATCTTCTGTCCTTAACGTGGCCTCAACAGTGACCCCAACATCCAAGGAAATAGACGTCTCAGCTCTGGAGAAAACACCTCAGCCTATAAAGTGCCCCAGGCACTCCAGGTAAACAAAAAACTAGAAAATGGCCATTTTTAAATTGCATTTTTGGTAGAAATGCCCACACTATCAGAAGTGGTCGAGATTGTACTGTGAGCTTTGCTCATTAGCGACCCAAATATCGATTTTATGTAAATACGGATTACACAACGCACTGTTATTATTAATAATAACAGCATTATTATTACTAATATTCTCTTCTTTCATTTGAGTTGTTTACTCTCATTGTTGAAAGTAGGTTTCTCACATAATTGTTATTTTAATTGTTACGTGTTCAACCCTGAGGTCATGTGACTGACATTGTTACAAAACCACTGTTGAAAGTCTATTATTACAAACATTCTACTACTAACGGATTATTTGTACAATTATTTTCCTTCATGTGCAAATATTTATTTATTTTATTTTAATAGAATAACTACCGATATTTCATGTTGATGATGCGCCAAGTCTTCTGTTAGTTTTATTATTAATATTTTTTTTAAATTAAGAGCACTTTGTGTTTATTTTTTTTGTCTGTCATCTATTATTACTGAAAGATAGAATGAATTTTTAATAACTAGGTGATGTTTGCCTGCTTCATTTATAATTCATGATCTTCTATGAATATTAATAAGGCTGTATGGAGAAAAGCTTCCTCGTAACTTTAGTCTCTCACCTTCTAAATTTAATAAACTGAGCCGAATTTGCATTATTATACGTTGAAGTACGTCACGAATGTAGTTAACGACGCCATTTGGCTTGGACTAAACGGAAAAGCCAATTTGGACCTTTTTTTTTTTATGTTTTCTAACTCTCTCGATTCTTAATATAAAACAAGACTACAGTAATGAATTGCATATCTCAGTGGACCAATTGCAAGAATGGAAAACCGTTTAAAATATAATAAGTATGGAACTTTTTTTTGTATGAAGAAACATTATATATATTCCTTTCTACGACGGCATAACATGCATGAGTTCAAGAATGTGTTTTTGTATTTTAAAAACACGCACGCGCTACAAAAAACAATCCTGCTTTAAACATGCAGGTTTGATACATAAAATAGACTTACATATGCAGTGTGATATTTCTGTTTATGAAAAATTATTGGCTAAGGCGGATGTGACGTCATACTTCATGAAATATACAAGTAAATGAAATATACAATTTGTGAAATATGCAAGTGAAGGAAATATACAAGAAATGTGAAACATGAACTACGCCGACAGGAGGAATACATACAGATGATAACATTTTTATAAATGCTTGTTCATTTGTAAATTGCGTTTTGGCAAATTAATGCGAGCTGAAGATAACACAAATAAAACACTTTTTTGAATTATACAGAAATGTTTTCAATTTCCCGAATTTACACGATATGTTAAAAAACTAGTAAATATTTTATGCACCTGCCTAACAAAAGTCTGGATCAGCCACTGCATGGATAAATTTTGTGTTTGTGTAGCGAGGCATTCACTTCATTGTTAACAGCTATGTGATAACGCCTCGATTTCATTGTTGTTTGTCGCTGAAAAGATCTTCAAACCATTAACTGACGTACACATCTTACTATCACGACATCATTAGTGACATTCATCCTATCTTTGTGCGTGTATTGACGATGTGAGTACTGGTAGAACGTCAAGGGTTGCATGTAGTAATTTGCATTTTAATTATTGTACTTTATTGCAGTAATATATTATCTTGGAAATTCATCACACAATACATCTTTTTCTACGAATATATATACTGTATATTATATAATTATTATTATTAAGAGAACCCTCCAGGGAGTCAGAGACTCATCGAAGGAGGCCACACACTACGCATGCCAGCTATCATACTTATTCTTGAATTCATTCCCACTGCTTGCACTCACAACATCCAATGGCAATCCATTCCAATCACACATCACCCTATGGGAGAAAAATCTAGCCCTAACACCCTTCTTATCGGCCTTCATTGTCAGCTTCCAAGGATGCCCTCTAGTCCTTTCCCCATCCTCAGTAAATTGAAAAATTTCATCAACTGAAATCCTGTATAACCCTTTCAGAAGTTAGTAAGTCTCAATCGTATCACACACCCTCTTTCTCCTGTTTGCAAGTGTCTGCAGTCTACAAATTCTCAATCTGTCCTCATAATCAGTATTCCACAATCCTGATATCATTATTAACACTCTCCTTTGTACTCTCTCCAATATATCAGAATCACAACGGAAACCAGGAGACCAGACCTGCGCACAATAGTCCAAGTGAGGTCTTATCAAGGCCTTGTAAAGAAGCAAAATAACATCCTTATCTTTACATTTGAACGTTCGTTTCAGCATTGCAATTATTTTTGAGTTATATTTTTCTTTGCTACATAGTCCATGAACTCCAACTTCCTATCTACTAACACTCAAAGATCCCTAGACTCATCAGTTTCTTCTAGCCTAATCCCACCAATATAATACGACATTGGATATCTAATCACGCCGAAGTGAATGACTTTACATTTACTGACGTTGAACTGACACCCATTTTCCTATGCCCACAATTGCAGCCTATTCAAATCATTCTGCAAGGACTGCATATCAGCAGCATTCATGATTACCCTGCCTATCTTTCCATCATCAGCAAATAGCTGTATGTCGCTTGTCAAATCCTTCCCAATATGATTAATGTACAGATTGAATAACAGTGGACCAAGCACTGATCCTTGTGGTAGACCACTTGTTACCTTAAACCTTGAAGTTTCAGATCCCCCGTATACCACTTTTTGATATCTATCAGTCAGCCATCTTCTTATCCATGCTAATATTGTATAATCCAAAACCAGTTTCTCCAATTTATGCAACAGTTGTATTCTGTCAAAAGCCTTAGCAAAATCCAAAAGTATCATGGGGTATCTATTCCTTTTTTCTAGTTCAATGGTAGAAATTGTTATAGAACGTGAGCAAGTTGCTAAAACATGATCTTCCCTTAGTAAAGCTTGTTGTTCATTGGAAAGTAGAGATTCACTGTCAGCCAATTTCTGGATGCAAGCCCTAACTAATAACCAATTTTTCCAAAACTTTCACCACCATTCCTGAGATACTGATTGGTCGATACTTGGATACATCGGTCTTTGCACCTTCCTTCTGCAATGGAATTACCATACATTCTTTCCATTCCTGCGGAATCTTCCTTGCTCTGAGAATCATAATAAACAGTCTTTTCAAAGGAATAGCAAGTTCAGCTGAACACTCTTTTAGCACACGTGCTGATATCCCATCAGTCCCTATTGCTGAATTATTATTCAGTTTGTGCAACAGCGCTAATATTTCGTCCTCATACACCTGCGTTTCTTCATCTAGTGAAGAGGTAGCAGTGAGCTCAATGTTGCGTACACCAGTTTAGTAGATTTTAACAAAATGGGCACTCTTTAGTTGAACGACCTTTTCTGCATCTGTTACTCTTACGCCATCTGCATTTAAAAGAGTTATTCATTCTTTCTTTTACTTGCAACATATCGATAGAATTCTTGTGGGTTGCGTTTAGCACGCAGAGCCAGTTTCTTTTCATAATCAGACTTTGCTTTTCGTACAACAGTTGTGACTATTCTAGCCTGCTGCTTATAACGTTCACAACGGACGTTATCCTTATGCAAACGGTATTCCTTCCACATCGTCCTTTTCTTACGAATCTCTTGCTTAATACGATTACACATCCATTTGTCTTCTACCCTATTTATTTTTAGAACTCTCGGGACACATTCTGACATCACATCATTCAAGTGCTGTTTAAACGCTTCCCATGCACTGTGATATTCTTTCCATCCAGCAACCGATCCCATTCCACTGAACTCACTATACTCCTCAGTTGGTCATAATTTCCTGCTTTGTGGTTCAGCATGCAAACTTTTCTGAATGGAACATTCATAAACTTAGTCACTTCCCAAGTGAGTACCACATGATCACTGTCACGAACTGGAGGCAAAATAGTTACGTCTTTAACTGAAACGGCCGCTGACACTATAATCAAATCTAGCACTCTTTGACCTCGAGTTCTTTCTGTCACATGCTGCTTGAGGAAGTTGTCCAGCAACAGCTCAATAAATGCATTTTCATTCTTCTCATATGATTCTACTGCAACCCAATCAATATTTGGATAATTAAGGTCTCTCTTCGGGCTCATCTTTTCTCTTTGGTGATGCATTTCTTCATCACTAGCAACTGGTCCACCAGGTCAGCAACAACACCCCACTATGACCTTGTTAGATTCCACCTCACACCAGATGGCTTCAAACGCACTGCCACATGAAATACTGTTAGTAGTATATTCTCTGTGTTAGGTCTCATACCAATTTCCAGACTCCTGATACCAAACGCATTCAGGTGTAGGCCTCCCTCTTATACAAACAAATCTTCCCTCAAACTGACTCCACACATCCAAAAACTCGTATCCATTCCTTCTACACAGCCCACGCATCGAATCGTTTGCCATCATAGACTTCTTAATTCATTTTTATCATATCGAGATATAATATATAATATAACATAATACTGATAATTTTCACTTTCTCACTCTTCACTTTTTCCAATCTCGAATATGTGCATGATCTCGAAGTTACTCCACCTTCTGCATTTCAAAAAAATTAAATCAGAGAAAATTATAAACATTATAAAAATTTACGCTGCTTTACAACTTCTTTCTTATTTATAAAAAAATATATAATTTTTATATTACTGTATAGATTAACTTTTAATTACATATAATTATTTTGAAATATAAATGAAATAATATTTAAATCAATTATAATATTAGACTTACTATAAAATTTATTATAATAAATAAAATTATTTTGTTTAATACTCTTTATTATTTTATATTTGATGTTTGTACAATAATCATGGTACAAATCAACATGAAATCATTCCTTGTGCCATCACCATCCTTTATTTTACTATTAGATCAATTAAAAGAACTTTAGTTGAGATCATTTATATTATATTAATATTTAAATAATATGAAATACTTTCTTCAATTCCAGATCAAGTTTTCACCGAAATTTCCAATATCTGCTCCGGCCATTCCCAGATGTGTTTTCATGTGTTTGATGAACTCTTAGATATGATGAGTAAGCTCCGTTTATGAGATCGACGAATGCCTGGGACAAGCCATGTACGGCACCAAACGTATTGTTGTCGTCGATGTGTATAATGATGCGGACGTCGCACCCAAAGGGGTATCCAAGAGAATCAAACGTCTATCGAATGGATCCGCCTCTTCCGAGGAAGCCGAAGATGAACATTCCAACCATTTGGAGGATCTATCGTCTTTACCGAGTTTAGTGAAGCCTCCCAAGAATCACGAGGACTTTGTCACCGTGGTTAAAGTGGATAACCATTACCCATCTGAAACGCTGGCTACGGACAATCCTTTCGTGACGGTGTTACAAGTGAATGACTCCTTCCACGATGAAGAGACGGAGGAAGTTACCGTATATCGGCTTCCGGGAGAAAGACTCGGGATGGCTTTGAAATTTGAGGGGGGTATGGGAAACTCAGACAACGTATCTCGAGTGTTCATCCAGTCGATCAACCCAGACAGTCCCGCTGCAAGAGCTCAATGTTCCATTTCTCCTCTCAGGGAAGGCGATGAGATCTTGAAGATTGATGGCACTCAAGTGTCTTCAATGACGCGAATCGATTGCGTGTCGTTACTCAGAGACTCTCCTGTATGT